>NW_026947505.1:59980000-60297500 GCF_034190915.1 Cavia porcellus
TTCAAATTCTGATTATTTACTCATCATCATTTATTCAGGTTTTGTGTAGTTATAATTATTTTAGTTTTCTATATTTTTCATAAAAATCATGTCATTCAGTGACATTTAAAATGTTATTTATTCCCTGGCATATATTTCTATAAATGTTTACTAATATTTTTGAATAATGACCATAGAAATATGACATGATTTAAATTTAGAAAAAACATTAAATTATGGAATTAAGTAATACTTCAATAATAAAAACATTGAAGTAGTATTTCCAGACCAGCAAATAAAGAGTTTAGAACATTTCATTCCCATCTTCACAATAAATCATTGAACGGACTTTAAAACAACAACTCTTCTTACAACCATTCAAGGATTGTGATTGTAAGGTATAAAAAGTTGTGATTATGAGGCAGACATGGAACCCAGAATTTGAGAAAGTGAAGGCAGAAACAGAATTACTGTTACTAAAGAAAGCAGAGGAGTAGAAACTGGAAAGGAAGACAGCATTAGGATATGGAGTCTTAAAACTAATCCAGAAAACATCGAAGACTCGTGGACAAGTTTGGGAGCTGAAATGCCAGTGGGGAGGACGGATGGCTGCTTACACACCTCCACCCGTTTTTATGGTTAGAAGCTCTGCCAGGTGTCATGGGCTTGTTAATTTCAAGACTCCAGGGGCTGAGGCAGGAGGACTGCAATTTCCTTCCCAGCTCAAACAATTTATGGACTTACCAAGACTTTTTCTCAAAGTTTTTTCTTTGACCTCATGCTTGCCAGACAGGTTCTTGTGCTGCTGAGCTAAATCTTGGGCTCCAAATCAAAATTCTGTGTCTGTGTCTGTGTCTGTGTCTGTGTCTGTGTCTGTGTCTGTGTCTGTGTCTGTGTCTGTGTCTGTGTCTGTGTCTGTGTCTCTCTCTGTCTCTGTCTCTCTGACTCTCTGTCTCTCTCTCTCTGTCTCTCTCTCTCTCTCTCTCTCTCTCTCTCTCTCTCTCTCTCTCTCTCTCTGTACAAGGGATTGAACTCAGAATCACGAGCTTGCCAGGCAGACACTTGTATGCTGGTATATCCCTGGTCCCTCAAAGCTTAAAAAGAAAACATGACAAAGTTTGGAGAGTATATCTCTCAGTGTAAAAGTCATTGATTTAATCCTAGTAGCAAACAAACAAAAAAATATCTTACATAAACTCACGGTAAAGATGGCAGAAAAATTGTCCCATGCTTCTAGCAGGAGTGGTTTTATAGTCATTTTGACAGTTTTTCTTTTTTTTTTTTTTTTTTTTTTTAACAAAGATGAACTTTCTTTTATAAGAATTTACCTTCTATTAATCCAGTATTTATTGGTAATTTTAAAAATACAGATCCTCACAAGCTATAAATAGACATCAGCTTTAAGGAAGTTTTCACAAGAAAGATACTGACTGGTGCACCTTACATCGCTGAAAGAACACACAAAAGTTAAAATATTTTGTACTAACAGAAAACTTGAGGTAAAAAGTGACAAAAATTTCTTTAAAATACTGTTTGTTACTCACAGTTCCAAAAAGGTGAGGGCACATAACCTGGTAAGAATTGACAAGGAGAAGAGCACAGGTCAGGTGGGGGTACCCCCACGGGAGAGGTGAGCAGAGCAACTACCAGAGTCTTCGGTGAGTTTTGTTTGTTGAAGAACATGCATGACATGATAGGCAATCTTAGACTAGTCTACCTGGAATATTTCAGGAGGCTGTAGGACACGTGATGTGGTTCCCATAGTTATTTTATTTGGAACGGGGCTACGCAAATAATATATTATATTAGAATTACATTATGTTTTTTTTTTTATTTTATTTAAGAGGAAAAAGAGAAAAACACAAAACAAAACAAAGCAGTGTAAGTATATCAGCTGAAAATGGATACCAATGTGAAGGACATTGAATATTATTTGTCAGTAAACAGCCTGGAGTAATGTCCCTGCTACAGCATGAACAGACCTCAAAAACATTTTACTACGTGAAAGAAGCAAGTTGCAAATAACTAAATTTCAGTTGCAATTGTAAATAAGCAACCATGGAATGCATTAAAAACTACTACAAGTGAATGAAGGTGTGGTTAGTGAAGTAAATTTTAATAATGCTTTAAAAACTAAGATAAAATGCTAATTAATATTGCAGTTAAAATAAAAACTTCTCTAGATACCATTTAATCTTGTAAAAACTATGAAGAAATTGTGATGAAGTAGTGTTTGATAAATTTTAAAAATAAATAAAATATTAATAGTATAGTGAGAAATGCTGTGAGGAAAATTATCCAAAATAAACCAATTTTATGAACAAAATGTATAATCTGATTCTATAAAAATAGAATACTGATGGTTCAGAAGATTTAGGGCTTTAAAATTACTTTAAATATCACATAGATTAATATAAGCTTAAACCTAGAAAGAGTGTCTAAAACTAAAGTGTTATTATTTATAATATATAAGCAGAGTATACTTTAGAAATGTTATATTAAAATTATTTGTGATAATAATAAGCTAGTTATATTTAATGAGAAATCAAAATTATTGCATAAATCATTTTAGAACAACCTACCAATATTTTTTGATGTAATAAGAATTTATTAATATCTTATGCATCATATCTATATGAATTTAATTTTTAAATGAAACTGCGTGTTTTAGAAAATATCTGAAGAAATATAGGTGATTTTAAAATCTGTATTAACACAATCTATATTTTTTATATTTGAAAAACTGTATAATAATGTATGTTATATACATATAGTTCCCTCTATATACACATGTATATTGATATATGCTGTGGTATACAGACATAAGATCACTGTATTGAAAATACTAAATATCTTTGTCATCTCTGAAGTTTCATTTTCTTTAACAAGTATATGTGTCAATAATAAATTATAATTTTTATCCTTTGAACTTACTGTAAATATGATATTGCTAAGAGTACTCACTATTTATAACAGACAACCCAAATTAATCATCCTGACTAACAGAATCTCTTTTTTTTATGGAGAAAAAGAAAAAAAAACAGAAATAGGGTACAAGTTATACAGAATTTCAGAAAAAATAAACAATAAGAAATCACTAGTTAATAGATTACGTATTGTTATCTTAGAAATAGTTGTTCAAGTTAAAAAATTGAAGCATATAAAGTGGACTTTCAAACAGTGAGACTGGAAACAGTTTTGTTCAATGATCCAACAAAACTCAGTAATTTGGTAATCTATCTTACACACTTAAATATATATGCGCTTATATTTTTTAAAGCACTTTCTTTTCCTTTCTTTGTACAATGACAATTGCACATTTTGGGTTTTCTTACTCCCACAGTTCTTATTACTTTTTTTTTGAAGAGAGTAAAACCAAATGTGACGTAATAGAACAGTACCAAGTTCGAAAGTATAGGCAACAGCTATAAAGACAATAAGATTCATTATGACGCCCATTCTGGTTGACTGTTACCTTCTTTTAAAGCCCTGTAATGTCTCCACTGTTTTGGTTTTATTCTTTACTGTTTTGTTCAATTTTTATTATAACTGATAATATAGGCAATTCTTTTTAAGATAGCAAGAGGCATTATGGTAACCATTGTTGATCACCTAATATTTTGTTTTTACATTATCTATTATGTTCATCCTTCTGATTTGACTGACTCTGGAGTAACAGAATCTTTAAAGCCATTTAGCAATACTGTCCATCTTCCAGACTCTGGCAAACACGTTTTATTCTATGCTTAAATTAATTTCAAAATCTTACATGCTATGATTGTCCAGGGACTGGCCTATTTAATAAAATGTCCTTTAAGTCTATCCACGTTATCACAAATGGGAGGGTTTTCTCTCATTTTAAGATTACATAACACCCCACTGCACATGGATACAATGTTTCCCCTTTCTATCATCAGTGGACACTTGTTTATTATAATATCTTGGCTAGTGTGAATAATGCAGTAAGTATAAGTATGGAAAAATCTCTTCCAAATTCTGAATTCAATTGTTTTGAATAAGTACCAAGAATAAATACTGCTGGATAACATAGTAGCTTCATTTCTAATTTTTAGGAGCATCTATATTATTTTTGGTAATGAATACGTCAGTTCTATTCTCTGAATAATGGTCTCAGTGTTTTCATAACTTTCACAAGGCTCGACTTTACTTTTATAATAGGTGCCCTAATAGTATAAAGTAACATGCCATCATTTGACCTGCATTTTCCTGATGATTAATGATGCTCAGGACATTTCATATATCAGCATTTTGCGTGTCTTCTAGGAAGAAATATCTACTCATATCCGTTGTTGTTTTAGTCAGTATTTAGTAGAGAAACGGATTTAACAGAAGGCACAGAAATTTACAAGATTAGCTGAAAACAGCTGCTCCACAGAGTTAATTGCCAGAGTGCAAGCTATGGGTCCTTGTGCTAGAGATTCAGAGAAAGCAGTGGGAGGCCTGGAGGCCTGGAGCCCAGGTAATGCGCCCTCTTGGTCCGCAGTAAGAGGCCAGTAATGTGCTCTGGAAGCCTGAAGGTCTATGAGGAAAAGCCCTCGGCGGGTGCTGGAAACTGAAGAATGTGCAGGGACCAGTAAGAGGCTGTCCTGAGGGCCAAGGCGAAGGCACCGCTCTTCTCAGACAACAGCGCCTCGCCAGCTGGTTCAAAGTGCAGACTGGAGCTCTGGCAGACAGAGCAGTCTAAGCCTCTTCAAGCAAAGCAGCCTGGAAGCTCTTCCAAGATGATCTGCTGAAAACGGCTCCTCCCTTTTTTCTCTATAACTTTGCAGACAGACTGCCTCCTTACATGCATCGTTCACTCCCTGAACCTTGGTGACTCAATTCAGCTGGGTGTCCCCACTGAAGTTAACAATTAGTAAATTAACAACCACAATTGTCTGTTTTATAATTAGGCTATTTGCTTTTGCTGTTGAATTCTAAGGTATTCTTACACATATTAAATGCTGAACTCTTTTCCAATAGATGGTTTGCAAATAGCTCCTTCTTTTTCTCAGGTTTCTCTATTACTTTGTTGAATATTCTTCCTTTGCTAGAAAAAAAAATAACTATTTAATTTGATGTAGCACCTACCACTTGATTAGTTTTTACTTTATTGCCTGCGGTTTGGGGGTCAGACCTAAGAAATCATTGCCAAAATCAACGATAAACTGTGTCCATGTGTTTTCTTCAGGGAGATTAATGGTTTCAGGCCTTATATTGTAAAACTAGTTTAAACATTTCAGAAACATAAGTAGTGGCTTTTTCAATGGCACTAAAGGTTGCATGTATGCTTAAATACATTTATATCCACTTTCATGTATCTGTATTTTAAGGAGCCCTTTACATGTATTACAATTATTATGAAATGTAGTTTATAATATTATATGAATTGCTTTGTTCTTAACAACATGTGATTATATTGTACAATGTGCATTCAATGACATTTATACATTTTCTTAACAAAACTGTTATTTCTGGGTCAGGCAGATTAGGTGTGTCCATGAAAGTCCCAGATGTCACATGATTCAGCCTGGCCGACTAGATCACTTCCTCTTCCAGGCTGTACTTTCCGTTTTAAAAATGGCCATATGACCTGATTCTGTACAGTGCAATACAAATTAAAGTGTTTTTTCTGGCTTTTGCTAGAATGATTTAGATTTGGGAGGAGAAACAGGAAGCCAGTTGCCCTCCCCATGAGCCAGCAGTAACTGTGGGCTGGGAGGAGAAACAAGAAGTGCCCTTTATGTGAGGGGGCAGCAGCCGTAGGGCAGAAGAAGAAACAGGAACCAGTTTGCCCTTCCCATGAGTCAGCCTGGGAGACAAGAAAAGCTGAGCCTCTCCCCACTGGCAGCGGGCAGGTTCAGAAGACACAGACTGAGCTGATAGTAAATTGAAGTACAAAAATAACTCAATGCTTGTATGTTTGATTGACTCTGCCGGCCTACAACTGGTAATCTGACCATCTATTTGAAATGCGTCAAGATGGAATGTAGCAATCGTAGGGGATTTGGGGATTTCTTTCTGTCTTGTTTTGAAATACAATATTGTTCCTGCTGTTTTGTCTTGCTCTGTTTTATTATTTAGTTCTGTTCACTGTTTTGCTTTATTTTATTATGTCTGATGTGTAGACAGCAACTTGTAACATAACAAGAGGCCTATGGCACCATTTTTGATTTCCTATTATACTGTTTTGAAGTCCTGTATCACTTTCACTGTTTTGTTTTGATTGCCTTTACTCTGTTTTATTTTGTTTGGTTTTATTCTATTTAAAAGAAAATTAAATTACATTACAAAAATAATAGTTTAGATTTATACTGGATTGAAAACAGGCACAATTAAAGGCAGTCATTTCCTTGTGATTGTGAGGTTGTGCACAGAACCTTCCCTCTCTGTCTACCCTGTCTATATCTATGTCTATGTCTATATATGAATGTAAGTATTTATTTAGTAAAATTTATTTAAAATGCTAAATTAAATATATGTATACAAATAATTTTTCCTATGTTCAGGTTTATATATGTGCAAAATAGGTTGAGTGTAGCTTCTGCAATTCAAAGTTATATAATTGAAAATCAGTAAAATGAGCTCTTTCCAACTCTTTGTTGCATGATTCATTTCCTTTTATTGATCTAAAATCATTAAATATGTGTTCAGGTATGCAGTAAATTCGTACTCAGAATACTGCTCAAAAGCAATTCCCTGAATTTTTAAAGTAAGTATAGTGATTATTCCACAGCTTCAGTTTCTGTATGCAGGTTCAACCAACCACAGATAGAGCAGTAAGAATATGTGTCATCTATTAATACAGTCTTTTCCCTTGTTACTCTTCTTTACACAATGTAGTATGGCAAATTTTTACTGTCATTTGCATTGTGCTAATTATGAGTGATCTAGAGGTGATTTAAACTACATGTTGTAAAAACAAAGCTTATATTATTGCAAATTCTGTGCCATTTAAGAGAAGAAACTTGATGAGTCAGAAAATTTGATATCCACTGTGTTCTCAGGCCAGTGCGTAAAAATATCCAGGGTGTTCTCTATGGAAATGAGGAAGGAGACAGTGACTTTATCTGATACTTCTATTTGTATCAATATTATATTGCAAATTATACTAGGAAAAAAGCTTCTCAAAGGAAATAAATAGTTAAAGGGTCAGGGATTTAGCTCAGTGGCATAAGCACTTGCCTGACAAATGAGAGGTCATGAGTTTGATTCCTGGTAGCAAAAAAACACAAATAAATAAATAAATAAAATATTTCAAAGAACACATGAGTGATTATGAAACATTTATTTATTCATCCTTGTTTGTGTTTGTGCTGAGGTCAATGCTGGGGCTCGTGCAGGCTCGGCACGTGCACTACCAGTGAGCTACATCCTCAGGCCCCACATTTTTTATATTAAAAAATGAAGATAAATCACTTTCCGCAATTACACCTCTCTTTTGTCCCATCACAATAAAGACATGAAAGCATCAAATAATTACCATATACTTAGAGAAAATTTGTGAAAACAAATATAAATTTATTTGTTTGGGAGACTGCTTTCTGCTGAAGAGGCATTATAAGTCATATGAGTAGACGTTATCTGAACATGTGCTTTAAGGACACATTGTTTAGAAATGCTGATTTAAACAACAATAAAGCAGCATATTTACTCCAGGCATTCTTAGGTGCTTAGCATTTTAAGTTGCTAGTGAACAATCCAAAGTAAAAGTTTTATACTTCTGAAATTCTAATCAGAAATCCTTTCACCAATAATTGAAAAATAATTCTGTATTCCAGGCACTATAAAAATACTATCTAAACCTTTTAAAATTCACTCACTGTCTCTTCTAAGCAAGGTACCCACATTTAAGTGATTTAAGTATTAAAATAAAATTTCAACCTTTCTCACTTTCTCAAGATACACATTAATAAAAAATAACATCAATTGACAAACTAAATTTTAAAGTTATTATTTAATTACCCACTAAAAAGTCAATGAGATATTCAGCCTATGAAATCAAAGATGTAAAAGAGACTTACATTTGCATACTTTAGTTTCACTCTATTGATCACTAATTACTATCATATAAATAAAATGTTTTCATTTCATAAGTGAGAGAACTATAAATCAGAAAGCTAAGTTTTATTAATGAAAATGTGATTCTAAAGAGAAAGTGAGGCCTCTGCCTTCTCAGTTTGCTGGCATCTATGTACACTCTTTAACACAAAGTTTGTTACTCCATGAGATTATGTATTGAAAAGTTTGTCATAGAATTTTGGGTGTTTTGAGTGGTTAAATCAAAATAAAATCAATTATGCAAAATTTGTCAAACTTGAGTCTTTGTTATAATTAGTAATTATCTGTATCATTTGATTGAGAAGACACATGATTCTGAGCACAGCAAGGGGTATATAAAACCATTAACTCTTTTTCCCTCTAGATAAAGCAAGTGATGTGTAGACATAAACTCAGCAGGAACCATCTCATAACCATGCCCTGAGGGATGCAGAACAAGCTTGAATGCCACACTGTTCAATGAGTCTAATATGACCCTCCTTTTCCTCCTCCTCTTTATTCTTATTCTCTGTAGACCTCGGTTTTTGAAATACTAGATTCAGTTCCATTGCATTCTTGCAACACGTATTACTGTATATTTCTTTTGTACAATATTCTAATAACAGTGAACATTTAATCACAAAATATGTCAATGTATTTTAGTTAGCTTTTGGGTTATGTAAAGATCTCTGATACCATAAAAATGTCATTTTTACAACACAAACTATGATTTTAACAGATGCACAAGAATAGCCTACTGTTGTAGTCAGGGGTTGTACACAGAGAACAATTCAGATCAGGACATGGAGTTTATAATATTTTTATAATGGTCACCGGAAGTTAGAACAGGAGAATGCAGGAAATCTATCTGCAACACCAAAGACATAGATTATTTAGTCAAGAGCCAAACCCCACGGCAATGTCCCACATGAGTCCAGATAAAAACCCAGAGCTCAGGACAATGCCTCCCATGAGCCCAACTGGAGGCCCAAAGCCCACAAGAAGGACTCACACCAGTCTCTTTTATGGATCTGTGCTGGGAAGACCCAAAGGTCAGCGGTGGAAGCCAGAAAGTCTATGCCAGCAGGATGAAGGAGCTGTGCTAGTGGGATGAGGGTTCTATGCTGGAGCCAAGAAGTCACACTCACAACAAAGAGCGGGGTTGTCCTGAAAGACACCACAGCTGTCCACAGTGACATGGAGGCCACCCCAGCTCCTCCGATGATAAGCACAGTCGGATATGTGACAGGAAGCAGCGTGATGAGTTCATCCTGGAGACCAGGGAGCACATGTCTTCCCCTCTGGAGCCAGGAAGCAGTGCTCAATGTGAAGACCAAAGCTTCTCCAGGAGAACCAACAGCTCAGACAGCAACTCGTAGGAGAACCCACAATGCCTCCTTAACACCTCAACCCTCTCAACACCTCCCTTCTTCTCCACCTATTTATCCCGGCAACCCTCCTCAGGTGGAGCATGTTCGCTTAATGCATGCTGATGTAATCCAGCTGGTGTTAAGTTGACCACCACTCTCAAACCAACACAGGTACCCTAGAGAAAATGTATTTACTAAGTGTCTTCCCACATAATATGCTTTCTGTCAATTTTCTGAGAGATGGAAAAGAAGTGAAGTTGATCCTCACTTCTAGTTAGCATGAAATCATAAAAAGTATTCAATGGAAGTACTATAACCCTGAGCGCCTAATACTCTGGCATGCAAGTACAAGGTCTTGAGTTTGAATTCAAGTACCAAAAAATAGTCAAACAAACAAACACTTGCAACTGGTAGAATTCAATTTTTTGCATAATATGCCCAGAAAATGTCATTTTGTATTTTTAAGGTAATTGAATGAAACAAGTATTTGGATCGGTCAATTAATTAGCAGAAAATTATTGAAAACCCATTTTGCAGTAAGGTGTCAAGTGTGGCTGAAATATTAAAGTGAAGAGCAAGGTGACTAATAGGTGCCAGAATATAAAACACCTTTGATGTTATATTTAAGATATTTTTAGAATAAGACAGAAAGTAACCATGGGGTACGCATTGGAGTGATGGCTTAGATCTGATACGTGCATGTATAATTCCTTCAACACCTTCTAGAGTCTTGAGAGTTAAGTTGGAAGTAGGAATAAATTGCTGATAGGGCTTGATAAACTGTCCATGCTTGGATGATAACAGTAAACGGTCATTTGAAGCATATATTGAATAATGAGATCATGAGATTTGCTGAGGGGTTAGATGTGACATGCAAAGGAATGCTGGTAATGATATCTGCAAGTCTTTTGTCTTAAGTAGGAGGAAGAATGACATTGCCAAATACTAATATGGGCAAAAGTAGAGGGGAACAAAAGGTTGTTCTTGGACATATTACATACTGAATGATTGATTGATGACTAAAAGTTTTAGTGAAGAGGATCCAGGACCTTATCCATTGTAGGAAGTACTCTATCACAGAAATGCCGCTCCAGTCCTTAAATGTCTTTTGGACACTCAAAGGGATAATCAAACTTAGGCAGTTGGATATTTAAGCAGATGTTTGGGCAAACAATTAAGTTAGAGATATAATTATGGTGTCATCAGCATAAAAGTGACACTTAAACCCAAAGAACATGATGAAATTCTTTAAAGAACCAGAGATTGTAGAAAGGAAAGGATGCTGAATATTGAGACCTGAGTGATGCTAAGTGATAAGGAGCAGTAGAACAGGTTGAAGAATTGGGGTGACTGGGAAGGTGGGGTCAGAATGGTTTCAGGAAGTTGAGAAAATACTGCTGACTGATGAAAAGTTATAAGTGAACTTGGATTAACCCAAATGAATCTTTTTCCTTTTAAACAGAACCCTGAAAATACAGATGATTTTATACCTGTGGGTACAGAAGTGCTAACGGAAGTCAATAGATAATTGAAGACAAAGAATTATACACAGGGCTTCTAGACATGTTTTTTTTTTTTTTTTTTTTTTTTTTTTTTTTTTTCTATGAGTAGGGACAAAATAATTGTGTGTGGTTATAGGTCATGGGAGGATTTTTCCCTTTAAGATAGAAGAACAGATGGTGAACATAAATTGTTCTATGTGACATAATTATCTGCTAAATTTGAAAGCATGCAATTTACTTTCATTAAAATAAGCTGGAGCAAATCTGTTTGCTATTTTAAGAACCTGGGTATAATTTGATCATAGCCTGTATAGATTGTTGAACCTGAACACAGAGAACTGAAGGATTACTTTTTTAGAAATAAAATTATTCTTTTCTGCAACAAAATGGAAATACTTTACTGACAAAAGTGACTCCTTGAGTATGTTATACACTAATCATAAGAATTACGGCACATGTACCCACATATCACAATTTCACTACACAATTTGGATGCTTTAGATTGTTTTGTTTCTTTGTAGTACTAGAGAACAAACCCAGGGTCTTGAAAGAAGGATCACTAAGTTGCTCAGTTGCCCTGGCGGGGCTTCAGTTGCAGTCACCTGCTGAAATGACAGGCATGCGCCAACACACCTGGGTTAGGCTATTTACAGTACAAATTCAAATACGAGAAATGTTTGAGACTGGTATGTTCCAAAATCAAGGAGACAATTGACAGGGAGAAAGACAGGAGAGAGATGAGAGAGAGAGAGAGAGACAGAGAGAGAGAGAGAGAGACAGTGAGAGACAGAGAGAGAGACAGAGAGAGACAGAGAGACAGAGAGAGACAGAGAGAGACAGAGAGAGACAGACAGAGAGAGACAGTGAGAGACAGAGAGAGAGACAGAGAGAGACAGAGAGACAGAGAGAGACAGAGAGAGACAGAGACAGAAACAGAGACAGGAGAAAGAGAGGAGTAGAAGAGGGGGGCGGGTAAAGGTGGGAGAGCAGGAAGGACAGGGCACAAGGCAGTGGAGGGAGAGGAGAGGGAAGGGAGAGAGAGAGAACCAAACATGAATAAGTAATATTTTTATTATGAATTTGAATTTTCAAATGCAATTATTTTATCCGTATGAAACTAAAACTTTGAGAAACAGAGCTAATATTAGAAGCATTAGCCATCACCAAAAACTAAATTTGAAGATAGAAGAAAAATTGATTTTGATAGGACAAAGTCACTCCAAAGATACCAAGACATTTGGAAATCTTGAACTAAAACATAATATGTAGTTATGAAGTACGTTATAAAATGGAAAATGTTTGATTTCTCTAATAATAAACATGTTCTGAAGTTTAACAACTTATTTTGTATTGAATAAGATTCTCATTATTTTCTAATTACATGATGGTGTTTTAAAACTTTGAAGCAATTCAGAATTATTGTCCAAAGGTAACAGTAGTTTCTTTTATAAAGGATTTTTTGACTTGTGATCTGTTATTGCAGATATGAAACTGTTTCCAATGTAATCAATAAAGTATTATTAAAAATATAATCAGAAAAATGAACTTTCACTAGGCAATCTGCTACAACAATTTTTAATGAAATAGATTTAGCTAAACTAATTAAAACAATGTGTTATAAAGATGACTGTGTAAATCTGTTATACAGAATCATGAATTTAATGTACTACAATAAATAAAAATGCCTGCTTTTCTCGAATTTCAAAAGGATTACCAAGTTTTTATAAGCACATATAGAAATGCTTTCATATGTTGAAAATTTAAGTAGAAAAAGATTGTTCAGTTTTCTAGGTGTATTTATGAAGTTGATCTAGAAAGACTGAATAGGGCATTACTTCTCTTTGATAAACTATGCAACTAAATCTGATAAAAAAACTCGATATTTACTTTAAGATATGTAAAAAAGTCAACGTATTTGCCTAAGAAATAGGGGTATCTATGAGATACATAGGGGCTACACTGCATCAGAGTAATGCATTAGTAGAAAAATTTAAAGTGAAAATCTCATTCAATAAAAGAGAAAAATATTAACCATTAGATATCTGTTATGTTGGACTAGAGCAGTTTATCTAATATGAAATATAGGTTAATTTTACAAATTATATATTATAAAACTCTATTACTTAAATGTTATAAGCATTTAGAGATTTATTTTAGCATTAAGAGGCCCTCAAATAATTTATACTGCATTTTTCTAATATACTGTGTAGTCTCAAGTCGGGCATTTGGGTACTTTCCTATCCTTTCTGCTACTGGGGATCATGACACCAGATCAGCTGACTCATGGGGCTGAAAACAGCCTGAGCTACACAGCAAAATCTCATCTAAATATTGAAAGTGAAAATGAAATGAAATGAATAAATTTTAATGGTAAGTTAAAGGAATCAGTAATCTGTTTTGGCTGTGGTGAACCTGTCTGTCTCTACCTGGCCTCAACTCATTTTTCTCCTGATCCTCGTGATTGCCTCATTATAATTCAGGCCTCATCATACCTGATATTGATCTGGATAGAATTAAATTCCAGCTTAATGTTCATTCTGCACATCTAATCATACATTGCACCAAGACTAGCCTTGATGTATTTTTTGTTTATTTAGATTTATAGGATATTCACTCCGTTTCCCAAACTAGTTTCTGCTTTATGATCTATTTATATGGATTAGAATTTAATTCTGTTTTCAGTGCTTGTCTTTTCATCAATCAGTCGCTCGTCAAACCCTCACTCATATTATTAGCTAAGGCCTCAGTAAGGTTATGCCATTGCCCTCTGAACTGGAGTCCTACTGAATTCACCCTGGTGACTCTTCATCGATAAGGCAAATTTCCATAACTTTAACTTCATATATCCCAGCTAGATGAATTTCCTAATGCACCTGTTTTGTAAACCCTTTCAGTGTATCCCACTCCAATATTATTAATTCTTAAGTTCAATGATATCTGTGATGTGTGGCCACCAGCTCTATTCTGTCACCTCAGGGGCTGGTTATCATACTTTAAATATTGAGCTAATATCTTCTACATTTAGTTCTAAACAATAGGTAATAAAAATAATGAACAGAAAAAATGATATTACTATTTTGTGTTTAATGGCATTGGCATAGCAAACCTTAGAGAAATATATTTGCAGCACAAAAATATACATTTAGACATCTTAGGAATCCAGTTCTTGAATGGTTTTATATTAGATATTTGCTGAAGATAATGACAGCAATCACAGTCTTGGAGAGTAAGCTAAGCAATGTCTGATTTAATTTGTAACCTAATACTTGTATTTACCAGGTCTTTCAATAGCAGCCACTTTTGTTGAGTTCAAGTATAACCTGGCAATTCCTGAAGCAATGATGTAAATATTTTCAACAACAAGGTACCAAATGATAAATAATTAGATGTTCTGAGCTATAAACAAAAAGCCTTCAATTAGTTTTTAAAGATATATGCTAAATATTATATTCTTTGAGCTTATAAAATGTTTGTAAAATTTGAGCACAGAAATAAATGAAATTTATACAGGTTGTATAATTAATAAAGTTCTTAAGTGTATAGTGATATTTTAAAATGAAAAATGCATAAAAAATATTTGCCACCAATTTTATGCTGATCTTTTATGAAAATCTATGATTAATCTCCTATTGATAGTTAAAAGTGGATTTAGAAAAGCCAACTAAAATTTTACAAAGAAAGATATGATTAGAATGTAATTTTGTATTAAGTTGTTGATTTAGTGTGTATTTGCTAGATATAAAAATAGTAGTCAGTGACAGATTATTGAAAATCATTTATTTTTAAGTTTCCAGAAGTATGATCTTACAGATTTCTTATTAACTACAAGAGAGAGAGACAAGGGTGAAATAGAAAGGTATGATTTGCTGTCATGTAAAAAGAGGATATAAAAGTGAACTTTACTTTGGGAATGCCTGATGTAAGTTGCCAACTGAAGAGATATAATATATACTATATACTATCACCTGTGCCACATTTTTGCAAAACAAAAATTAACCTGAAATCTATCAGGCTTTTATAACAAGTAGTCAATTTAAAAGGAATACAGAATCTAGGGAAAAGTTTTAATTAACTCATAGTAAACATTTAGGCAAATCTCGCATATGAATAATTACAAAAGTCTTAGTGTAAATTTTGTCTCATAAAGGTATGTAATGGGAAGAAGTGAATATATATTTTATCAGACCAAATTGACATAGCAAGATGAATGTGAAAAAAATTGAATCATATTTGAAAATAAGATAACATTAAAATACATACATATTGTCAGATATTTGGGGAATTTTTAATATGGGCTGCTTATTACATACTAGGAAAACAGTATGATTTGTAGGTAGCACATTAAAATTGAAGTTACATAGGAGTTTGTCTAGTTTAGAATATGCTTACTGATTTTTTTTTTACTTTAAAGATAATAAAACCAAGTAAAACAGAATAAAGCCAATCAAGACAAAACAGTCAAAACAATACAGGACTTCAAAACAAACTAATAGGAAATCAATAATTGCTACCATAATATGTCTTGTTGTTTTTGAAATAGCTATCCATGCCGTCAGATATAATAAAATTAAACGAAACAGAATAAAACCAAACCAAACAAAACAATGCAAATGATACAGGACATTAAAACAAGATATTACAGAATTAATAATGGCTACCCCCATAATTGTTGTATTGTGGTCCTCTAAATACATGCTCAGACTATTGGCTTTAGGCCTATAAAACACTAAGCACTGAAAGCGTTTCATGCTGTTTTGTTTTGTTTTACTTCTGTAGTATCATCTTAGCCTGTGTTTCTTTCGATCAGTCAGTGGCTTACAGGGAGCTGAGACTCATGATTGACTCTTCATGTCTTCTAGCCATGGCTCATGGGAAAAAGCTGCTTTTTGTTTCTCCTCCAAGAGACCCACACCTGCCACTGGCTCACAGGAAGGGACTGGCTTCCTGTTTCTCCTCATAGCATACCACAGCTACCGGTTCATACAAAGGGACTGGCTTCTTGTTTATGCATCTAGTGGCCTGTATCTGATATGTGTGCAGATAAAATATCATTAGATATATAACCATCAAACTATTCAGAAAAATACATACATATGCATGAGTTGATAAAGTAATGATGAGAATGTTAATTTTTATAATATGAATCCACATGAGCCGGTTAACCTCTGCACTATCTCAAAGACCTAGTGTTTATATTAGGGATAATACTAATAATTTTCAAGAATACAGTATATTGGGTTTTGGGAAGATGGTGGACCAGTAAGCAGTAAATAGCCTCTCTGAGAGAAACAGTCCAGATGTTGGAATATAGCACTCTGGAGAAGACAAGAAGAAAGAAGTGGGTCCTCTCCACCCAGGAAGAAACTACAGTGTGAATTGAAGCCCACTGAGGGAATAAAGAGAGAGAGAGAGAGAGAGAGAGAGAGAGAGAGAGAGAGAGAGAAAGTTAAACAGAAGCAGGCGGTAGCTGGCAGTGTTTTCGCAGAGCCACAACAACTGCACCAGAAGTGCTGTTGAAACTCGGGGATGCATGGTTACAGTGAGACTGGTGGCTAGCAAGCCTGAGGGCTTTTTGGGGGACATGAGTTGGCCGAGGGGATCAGCAGACCAGAGAACTGCATTGTCTGGCGGTGAGTGTGTGGGACTCAGTTCTCCACAGGAGTGGGATATTGGCTGGTGTCATTTTGGACTTGGGTAGGATAAGCCTGGAGACACGACTGCCGTTGGCTTCATCCAGCCACTTCTAGCCACTTCTAGCTTGGAGCAGACAAGTGAAAATTGCTTGGGCTGAATCCCTCTGCATGGCCCAATAGCCATTGCTGAGGTTTCCCTAAAGCTATCCCTAACCAACCCCACCTGCCCGGTGCACACTAATGTAGGAAAGACTCCCTGTGGTTAACCAGCTCAGAAGGGAGGGGCCAGCCTGCCCCACCCCTACACTCCTGTAGCAACCTGCAGACTGGGGAAAGCAGCAAACAGCAGAAACACCTAGCCAACACACCTCAGAGTAATTATACCAATACAGAAAGTGCTGGGGACCCCACTACTCACTTGTCTGGAGGAAATCAGGAACATGACAAGAGGAAGAAGCAAAAGGCAGTCTCTGACTTCCAACTCAGGCAGTACTGGTCCAGGAGATGTAAACACTCAGACATACAATAGTCAAGAATGCAGAATTTCAAAACAAGAACAGAATATGAAAAACTTTCAGATAAAAGCAAGGGATCACCTATAAACAAAAAACCCATCAGAATCATGGCCGACTTCTCAACACAAACCATCAAATCAAGAAGAGCAGGGAGTGAAGTATTCTAACTCCAGAAAGAAAACAACCTCCAACACAGACTGATGTATCTTCAAAAACAGTCTCTCAAAATTAATGGAGAAAGAAAATTAATGAATAAACAGTTCCATGACAAAGAAGAACAGGGGGAGTTCATGATCACCAAACCAACCCTACAAAAATACTGAAGGACATTCTTGAGAGAGAGAGAGAGAGAGAGAGAGAAGACAACGGTTTCAGGAACAGTGGCTGAGGTAGCTCACTGAAAGGGGCAGACAGTGGAATGAAGGGGAAAGGTAGACAACCAATGGTATCAAAGTAACATGGCAGAGATGGGGCAGAGAAGCTCGGCTATCATCACTACTTTAGATGGCCTCGATTCACCAATAAAAAGAAACAAAGGTGGAGTGGGTAGGAGATAGGGTCTATCAGTATGGTCTACATAGAAAATACACTTAACCCACAAGAGGATTTATAGACTGAAAGTCAAAGATGAGACAAAATTACTCATGTGACAGGGAACCAGATAAAATGGGGTAGCTCGCCTATCAGCTGCAGATTGGCTAGAAAGCCGTAACAGTTTTATACAATGGAAAACTACTCAGCTATAAAGAAAGAAAACTTTGAGGCTCTTTTAGGTAAATGTATACAACTTGAGATCACGCTTAGGGGTAAAAAGGTTCAGAATCACTTAGGTGAATAGCAGGCTGCCCCCTTAATCTAAAAACTAAAGGAGTTAGTGGGATGCGAAATGTGCAACGTACCCTGTGAAAGTGAAATGGGAGGAATTGTCTAAAAAGGGAAGGTAGAGGCCATTGTTAATCCTTTATCATGATTTTTAGATCCATACGGTTTTCATCATTCTGTTTACTTTGGTATTATTCTGTTCCAGTTTGTCTTCTTGTATTAGATTTCATAGCATGGACAGCTGTTCCAAAGGTATTATGGGAACCATTTTTGACTTCCTGTTACTGCCTTCACGGTCTTGTTTTTACTGATTGTCCTGGATTCTGTATTGGTTGATAGTGTAAGTCTCAGGGTATGGGCAACTACTTTGAAGACAATAAGATTCATTATTTTACCCATTTTGGTTTGACTATTATCTTCTTTTTAAATCCTGTAATGTCTCCAATGTTTCATTTTATTGGATTTGTTCTGTATCTCATTTATTTTTATTACACCTGATGATATGGTCAATTCTTTTGAAGATAGCAAGAGGCATTATGGTAACCATTGTTGATCACCTTGTATTTTGTTTTTACATCATGTACTATGTCCATCCTTTTGTTTTGACTGAACCTATTTTGTTTTGTCACTTTTGGTTTTATTCTCTTCAAAAAGTAATAAGAGCTGCAAATAAAACCCAAAATGTGCAATTGTTATTGTAAAAAAGAGACGCAAACAAAGTGCTCTAAACTAGATAACTGCATGTGTATATAAGTGTGTAATATAGATAAGCATATTACTAAATTTTTGTTGGGTCATTGAACAGAACTGTTTGCAGTTTCACTGTTTGAATGTCCACTTTGTACACTTTAATTTTGTAACTTGAATGACTATTTCTAAGATGACCATATGTAATCTATCAACTAGTGATTTGTTAGTTTATTTTTTTGAAATTGTGTATTACTTATAAAAAAGAGTACAGTATATTGAAAACTCTCATTATTTTGTTAACTATTAAATAATTTTCATAAGTGATTGTGATTTTCTATTATGTATTACTTTTTGTTTCTAAGTAAATGATTTGCTATTATGTTTCTTTCCTTTATGTATATTATATTGTTTATAAAATAATTCTGAAATTAAACTTAACAGTATTGATAATATGCAAATATTGAATATGAATTATGATTTTCTAACTTAATATGCACATCTACATGAATTACTAAATTAAAATTTACAGAATTATTTAAATATAAACTTCTACCTGTAAAATAGAAGATCTCAATGTAAAAAAGGGTCTACCATTATGAAAAGATTATAATTTAAATGTTTACTAGATTAGTCTATTACATATCTCAGCTCTCCTAAGTTTGCAATACATTTTTCTAATTTATAAAACTGCCAAGGTCTTTTAAATTTTCTATTTACAGATAAACATTTTTCATCAATTGAATATGGATTTTTCCTTGGGGCTTATGGAAAAGTTACTTGTATTTTGAATTTATTTCACTGTTGCCTCAAAAAATATTTCACTGAAAATAATGAGCTGTTGATACGAACTTTGGTAGATAACAAAATAAGTAAAAGGTTAAAAAATAAACAAAAAAATCATCAATTAAGCTAGTGCTTGAAGTAACAATAATCAACTCATTTCTGTTTAAAGTATAACTGCATTTTTCCCACTTTATATTAGTGTACTGTGGTATTACATATATTGAAAACAAAATATCTTTCATTAAAAATAAACAGAATGTTCTTAGAGCATTTGTGGTCATTTAAATATATCGACTGTTTATTAAAATTAATGAACACATGTTTCTAAATATTTGAAGTAATAATAAATTGTATATGACAAACTGGGAAATAGAAATATAACTCGGCAGTGGAGAACATGGCTGGCATATGTGGGGTCCTGTTTCAAAATCAGCAGCAGGACAGACAGAAAGAGGGAGAAAAATGCTAGATGACATGATCTTAAGTGGAGGCAGTCAACCTGAGCAAAATTTTTATATCATTTGAGGTTTCATTTAAGCATCCTAAAAAGAATTGTTAGACATAATGAAATGAGATGTTGTTCTGTACTTAAAATATGTAGATTCAGATTTGCTAACTTAATAAACGCTCATAGGTAGAAATCTACTATTATCAGCCATTAACACTGTTGACAAAAATAAGTAGAATATTTCTTCCAACATGACAGAATTTCAATTCCTAAAATTTAATTTACAGAAAGTCTAAGTACAGTAAATGAAATTATGATATAATAAAAGCAAAATGTAGTATATTGGAATTTGTTAAATACATGAGTATTTACTATTAAATAATGTTACATAGAAAAATATTCAATAAATATTTCCAGTAGTTTTAATACTTTTAGTGAACTATGATGCATATAATTAAATTAAAATTTTCAAGTAAGTTTTAAATCAATTTCCATTAGAAAACTCAAAATTTCATAATGCCTTACCTTTTGAATACTAGAAATCAAATAATAATCATGAAAATAATAATACATATGAAAATTAGATTTGCTATAAATTAGTACCTATTCTCTTACTCCACGCTTTTCTTGCTACAGCCTTTCAAGTATACTTAAGTGATTGACCTGCATGTATGGTTCATTGTAAATTACATGATTTCTCCAATGCAGAAATCCTAGTCATTTTATCTTTAAATACCTATATCTTATCCCAGAACCTATTACATACCTTGTCCTAAATATGTGTGTGTTGAATGTAATTTGACAAACTAGAGATAGATGGTGAGTGATAGGCTGGGCTTGTACTAGGAAAGATCTGGGATTGTGACACAGCTCACTGACACTACAAATAGACTGTGTGAATGTACTTGTGAAAACAACAGGGCCAACTCCTGGGGTTGTCCTCAGGGTGAATTATGATGAGGGTAACAGCAGCCAGCCAGTACCGGATTTCTGTTGGGTGTCTAACAAACAAGGCTGGGCCCAAGTACTGGTGCGAAGTTCCCTTCTGAAGTCTTTAGATGGTTGATTTTTATATAATCTGCTTCTACTCCATAAATTACTTCTTATGATTTATTAATTTTACTGATTATTTAGATGACACAAACTAAGCATATATAATTTGCTCACGTGCAAATGGAAAATGAACTGAGTGAATACAAATTTTATTCCATACCTTTCTGAATTCTGTAAAGGGCCTAAATGTAAAACATCATCAATAGGTTTGGCTTAAAAACAGAGAGAAAAACACACTTCAGTGGCTACTTGTTGCTAATGAGATTCTTTTATTCTGACAAAAACACACAACCTTCTTTGCTAATCAATGTGTCACTTATATAGTTAAGTCTTCAAAGACTCTCACTTCCACAAGGTATTGAACACTAAATGAATGCACATAGCTACAGGGAAATACTCTGTACAGTAAGAGTATCCTCTTCATTAAAGGAAACCACATGTGACTTGGGGTCCAGTCTGACACTTCTGGAGTATGATTTACAACAACATATCTGTTCCTTTAACTCCTCCCAGCTGTTTCAAACAAACTTACACATGGAACAACTAAATTGTTGTTGCTTTTAATTATAGATTTGACATTTGAAAATAAGAAATAATAAATATTTTCATCTAATTGCTGAAAATTTGGCTTCCATCTAGCAGGTTTGGAGAAAAGCACAGACTCTGGCCAGCTAGAAAGAACCAGAAAGTTAAAAAAAAAAAAAAAAAAAGAGTCAAAGTTTACAAATATGTAGGTCTCCCCTTATTTAAACTGTTCCAAACTATTCTCAAAAAAAAAATGCCTTGGCTGTTTCTGTGTAGAAACTTCTGAATCATGGATAACAGGCCAAAGCAGCTCCAGGCAGGCACATACTCAGAATCCGTTTTTATGACTTTGGCTGTACGAAAGGGTGTAAACCGGTTTCCATTCTATGCTAAAAGTAGACTTACTGTGAGAAAAAAAAAAGTTCCTTTGATGTTCAGTATTTGAAGTTAAACAGTATTTGAAGTTTAGAATTATTAAACCATGGCAGTCACTCATGTTGGAGTTCTACATTTGTGCAGCTAATACTTATGTCACTTTCAGCTGTTTCCAGTATTAAGCTTACAAGTGCCAGTTACAATTAAAAGGCTTTTCATAAGAAACTCACTCATAATTTATTCACAGTTCTATATGATTTTAGTTTGTAGAGTTACATAGAGCTAAGCTAATGTATATGGGTACAATTTTAAAAAGTACATTCAATAATTTTTTAATAAATTGTACTGTACTGATTTTTCTAAATTATCCTGTTTCTTATTTTTTCTGACTTTAATCTGCTGTTAATACAAGGAAGATAATAATTTGAATGGCTTTTAGGGGCAGGGTTCATATTTGTGTTCTACAAAACAGGAGATCTGTTATGGTCATGATTAATATGAAGGGGTTTGGGACTCTGAAGCATACAGAAATGTAGATTTGTGTTTGAAACAGAGGCTGGGTGCCTGTTGTATCCTAGCATAGCAGATGAGTTCATAAAAACAGTTTATTTTCTGTATTGCAAACCAACTTACTAAAAAGAGCTGCAAAATTTAAAAGCTCAATTCTACAAGACTGTATAAACAGAGTACAATCCAGAACCAGGTATAAGGATGTTGACAGTTTTTGTTTCCCTTGTCCACAAGCCCGACCTAGACCATTGCACTAAAGAACACAAATAGTATAAACAGTGTTAATGCTCTGCACAGTGTAATACTAATTACTTTTTTTGTGACTGTCTTCAGGTACACTGCTTTAGCTGCCTCAATATCCTGAATCAACTGAAAGCATTTACTTTCTATTGTCATCTTGACTGTGTGGAAGACCCTAATGGCATAGAGTGCCAGATCCAGTGAATAAGGAAGATGGGAACTGTCTTGGTCACTTTCCTCTTATTGCTGGGACAAAATATCTAACATCCAAAATTAAGTAAGGAAAGGTTTACTTGGCTCACAGTTGGTGGAGTTTTAAGCCCATAACCAGCTGGCTCCAAAGCAGGGTGGCATAGCACAGGGGCGACACTTTAAGGCAGCAGAAGACAGAAAAAATAACAAGAATAAAAGCTGGAAGAGCAAACCTCTTTTCCTCCCTTGTACTGTGATCAGGGTACCTCCCGGCAGGTGCAGCCCTCACACCATCTCCGTGCCCTCCTTTTGCACAGGCTCAGGATGTTTACAAAGTAAGGATCCTGGCGCCCTGCTGAACCTTTTGGTTCAACTTCTAAACTTCTCAAGTTGACACAATGTAACAACCATGACAGGAACATACCATAATATTTTCACGTAACGGAATTTTCAGTGAACATTCTGAACTGATTTAGGACATTGTGCTATATTCAAAGAGATAGGGAGCATTTTGACAGATGTTAATTTCCTGTATTTCATGATTGCACCCCAGATACACTTTAAAGGCTCAAATTTAAATATCACAGGTGTCCTAAGAAAATTTTTTCTCCAGAATCACTGAAATAAAATTGAAAAAAGTTTTTGCACATTCAAGTATATCATGTAAAACTTTGATATATGCTTCATTGTGAGATTACTGCAATTGAGATGACTGATATGTCACTTCACATAGTTACCTTTAGTGTTTTTATGAGTGTGTGTGTGTATATGTGTGTGTGTGTGTGTGTGTGTGTGTGTGTGTGTGTGCACCTATATTGGTGTTTCTGTAACATTTAAAATATATGTTCTTTGGAAGCATTAAATACAAATACTTTTACTTATATTTCATTTATTAACTATTAAAAAAATTCTGCACATTAGTTTTCCAGAATAAATTCACCTTTATAAGTGAAAGTTGTTATTCTATGACCAATATCTCTCCATTTTTTCTACCTACAAGTTGCTTTAAAATATTAAATTTGAAGGAGCCAATGGTAATTTTCCTAGTGAAATCTACATTCATTTAAAAAGCTTAAATGAAAACTGACTTTATATTAATATTTAATAATTCCAAATGATATTAATGTGTGTACTACATGTTTATACTTTAATTTCTGAAAAGAATACAGATAAGACTTACAAGGGGGAGGAATATTTATAAATTACACATGCAATGAGGATTGGTATCAAAATACATAAAGAACTTTAAAAACTTTATTAAAGCATGGCTAACATATAAAGCATTTCTTAATAAAACATCCAGATGGTGAGAGAGGTAATCTTCAGTTTTACAGGATTACAAGATTCCTGGATACATGCTGATATCATGCAATTTCTATGTTCACTGGTATAATAAACTATGTTATTCAGTTTGAGTATCTGTATGGCAGAAGTGAGCACCCCATGTCAGTCAGAGTTGAATGTGCTGATGTGAGGTGGAGCCCTGTGGGAAACGGGGACTTGCTGGTGATGTGCTAGTGTAGAGTAAAATTTTTCTGTGTTCTGTTTCTAAGCATCACAAATCAGTAGTTATGTTCCTTCTGACACAATGTTCCTGCCTTAGAACCAGCTAACTGAACCTCTGAAACCATGAACAAAATTAAACTTTTCCTCTTGTAAACTGTACTTTTAGGTATGTTTTACCATCAACTGAAAAGTTGATTAATACAACAAATAACTGTACTACGTAAAAATACTGAACACTACCTACTTATCAGGGAGATATAAACCAAAGCTCACATAAACATCACATCAACCCAGCAAGAAGTGGCTGTTATCAAAAAGGCTAATGAAAACAAGAGTTGGCAAAGATGTGAAGAATAAAGAGCGCTTGTCTATTATCGCTGGAAATGTAAATTAATGCAGCTATTACTAAATGTGGTAGAAGGCTTCTCAAAAAGTTGAAAAAACAACTGCCACCTGATTGCAGCAATTCCATCTAAGTTGCCACAAAAAACACAGTTTCTCTTTGGTGTGACTAAAGAGTATTCCATTGTGTATACCTGCCAGCTATTAGCAGGTGTGACTAGTACTGCAAAGGAGATGAGTGTTCTAGCTATCACTTATACATAGTATGTTATTATATATATGATATACATATATATTAAATTTTATATATAATGGGATTGCTTGAGTAATGGCATCAGTTGAGCATTTAAAACAATATTCTATGGAAAAATTGTGAGAAGTATGAAAAATAATTTTACTTCTTCCTTCTAAACTGTTTGTTTTATTCACTTTTTATTTTCTTGTTGCCTTAGATACAATTCCTAGCTTGCTATTAAATAAACTAGCACAGAAGACATCATGTCATGTTTCTGATCTTGGATGATATTTTTCTGTCTTGCCTCATTAATTTTGATTGCTCTTGAGTTTTTCTTTTAAAATATGTTGTTTATCTGCTTAAGGAGGTTTTATTTTATTTCTAGTTCACTGTGTTTTCTTTATGAAAGTGTTAATTTTTGGAAATTATTTCACTACATCTATTGAAATGATCATGATTCTTTGTATGTTCAATTAGTACTGGGCCTTACATTGACTGATTGTGTATGCTGAATTAACTATAGCATTTTGAAATAAATCCCACTTGGATTATAGTACATAATTCATTTCATACTTTGCTGTATGCATTGTGTTCTCTTGTGCGAACATTTGTTTCTAAAATGTGAAAGATTTTTCTGTGGAAATTGAACTCCTTATGACCCTAAATCTTACTGGCAATGTCAGACTAATACTGTCCTAACTACAGCGAGTTGAGGAGTGCTCTTCTGTTTTTTTACTGACACCCAGAAAAATGTTTTTGTCTTTGTTAGTTAGAATTTGCCTATAAAGACTCAGAAGCTGCATTTATGTTTTGGAGTGTTTTGGAGATTCTATTGTTAAAAATCTTATAATGGAAAATTGTATTGAAGTTCAATATTTAAAGATGGCACTCAAATATGATGCATCAACCTCACTTAAAAATGTTTTCAAAAAATGAAAATAATACTATATCGCTCTGTTTTCTCAAACATTACTTACAAAATCCAAGACACATAAACAAACCAATTGCCTATAGACTGACAGATGAAAAAAAATTTGTGGTTAGGTAGACAATGAATTATTATTCTGCCTTTGTAAAGAATATTCCAAAATTTGCAGCGTGTTAATGTGGCAGACATTATGTTAAGTAAAATAAATTTTACTGAAATAAAAATATTGAATAAATGATCTATCCAACGCTTCTAACCAGTTAATCTTTTTTTTTTATTTAAAGAAAGACAAAACAAAGTGGAAAACAGGTAGAAACATTACATACCTTCAAAGACAGTAATAAATAACCTGTTGATATTTACATACTATCCTCTTACAAATAATTTTTCAAGATACAAATGTGGAACATATAAATGGGAATTCAAACAGGAAGACTGCAAATACTTCTGTTCACCTATCTAATAAAAACTTCATAATATGGCTATCAATCCTATACACTTAACCATGTACACATTAATCTGTATCTTCATTTCTGTAACCAATTAATCCTAAAGAAGAAGTTAATACATTAGTGGTCAATAAGCGCTGAAAGAGAAGGAAATAATTATTTTTAATATCCAATGATGGTAAAGCTTCAGTTATGCAGGACTAATAAATTCCAGGGGGCTGGGGATTTAGCTCAGCGGCATAAGCACCTGCCTTGCAAGCAGGCAGTCGTGAGTTCGATCCCCGGTACCGATAAAAAGAAAAAAGACAAAAAAAAAAAAAAAAAAAATTCCAGAGATTTGCTATAAAATGTCATGTCTGTAGTTAATCTTGCAGTAGTGTTCATTAAATGTTAGATCTTATTTTAATTGCTTTTACAAACACATACACTTGAACACAATAGAATATTTGGAAGTGATGTATACCTTTGTTGCCTTGATTGTGGTGATAGTGTCAAAAATATCTTCCTACATTCAAACTGAACAAAATACATACACGAGATATGTGCATTTTTTACAGCATTTATACCTTGATGAAGGTTAGAAAAGTCAAACTACTTTTTATAAATCTACATGGATTTCTATTCTTCTGAAATCCTTCTCAGTGCTTACTTTTCTAGGCTCTTTCACATTTCTCCTACATTAACAAGACTGTTAGCATATGCTTTCTCATAACATTCCCTTATAATTCTTGCTTTTAAAATATTTCTATAAAATCTAGAGCAATGTCCTTTATAATTTATCATTCAAGGGAACAAATCTGTAAGATATACCCATACTCACACCCACATGTACCTCTACCCACGACACACACACACACACACACACACACACACACACACACCCCATGACACGACATTTATTATGAGGAATTGGCTCACACTATTATGCAGGTTGATAAATTCCAGGATCTGTCATCCACAGCCTGGAGAAAGTGAAAAGCCTTTGCTCTAATTCACTCTAGATAAGGCCATAGAACTGTGGAGCCAAAGGTGTAGACATTAGCCCCAGGGCTGGAGAAGTGACTAGATGTTACAGCTGAAGATGGGAGATGAAAAACAGGGAAAGTTCTACATTCTTTTGTTTGGTTCTATTTAGGTGCTAAAGAATTGAATAAAGCTCACCCACACTGAGGAGAACACTGTCCTTCACTGAGCCACCTAGTCAAACATTACTCTTATTCAGAAATTCATCAACACCACCAAAATATTGCTTAATTTAAATACCCAATGTCTTAACCACTTAGGCTGACACATAACGTTAAGCATTGTATTTTGTCACTTCTATTCTTTTTTTCTTTTAATTTTGTCTTTGCTGTGTTTTTCTTGAGTCTCAGACTTTTTCAAATTTTGTTGAATTTTGAAAATAGTAAGCCTTTCAATTCATTAATATTCACCTTTTTCTCTTTTCTAATGTATCTCTTTTCATTACTTTCTTTGTTCTGAATTTAATTTATTTTATTTTCTTTAGTTTATCAGTTTGATATACTTCCTTTTTTTTTATTGGTACCTGGAATTGAAGTCATGACCCTGTGCTTAAAGGCAGGTGCTTTTGCACTTCCTTCTTGATACAGTAAGAATAACTACAAATTTTCCTTTAAATACATTTAATTTCCTTCATAATTTATTTTCGTTTGTTTGCTTTAACTCGTATCCTTTTTGAATGAATTTAATTTTTCTGCTTTGGTGATGTTTTCTAATTTGTTTCTGCGGTTAATGTTCAATTTCTTTCTTTTGAGTTTGGAATAATTACAAAATTTCTTGTAAGTCATTTTACATTTCTTGTATTTGCTATATGGTTTATATTGAAGTATGACTTACAATGAAGAAACCTTATTTTTTTGTGATTACTTATATTGTTTACCGTTTCCCAGAGAAATGTCAGAACCTTCGTATTCAAACATTCGGCACCTTTCTCTGCCTGTCAGTGGACTGAACAGCCTGTCTAGTTAGGTTTTTTACTTCAGTTCTGGTACTATTCATTTTTGTATTTGCATCTCATTATTTGTAATTAATTTAGACTCTTTATAGATGCTCTTCTATTTGTTGAGAGCTTGATTTTTTACTTTACAACTGTTATCTAATAGAGTTTTTCTTAGTGTTTTGAAAAACTATGAAATAAGTAATGTCAATTATTTTATAAATCTCTGATCAATTATTTATAGATGATTTCTCTTTTCTGCCTTTGCTGCCATGTATTAAATATAGTTTCTACTTATTTATGTGTCTCTTAGTTTTTGTTAGAAACTAAATTTAAATTATGTAAGACAGCAGCTATGGATGCCAGCTTCTCTATGCCCACTGTTGTTTTTGTTGTAGTAGTTGTTTGCTTTCTGAGTAACTTTTTAAACTAAATTTGACAAGTCTGTCATCGCTGATGTTTCTGGTTGGTTAGTTTATTGGCCAGTTATTATTTACTGAGATTTCTCCAATTGCCTCCAAGAAGACGGGTTTCAGTCCTTGCTGAGATGCCTTGGGAGTGTCCTGGTGTAGCCTTCAGAGTCCCGGGCAGCACTTTCAGCTCTATTTTTCTTTAATTCTGGCTGCTGTAGAATCTCAAAGTCAGTCACTGTTGACAGCTTAGAACATTAGCAGGTCTTTCATTAACGTGCATGCATCCTGACTGTTCATACTGGCCTATGAATACATGCTGTCTTCTACATTTTCAAGAACATATCACAGCTGTTCAGACTTCCCTGCACACGTTTTATTCAGTGGAGTTTCCGTTTAGATGTTTTGTATAGTGTTTTATTTGTCTTGAACATTATTAGGTCCGTTGATAACCACAACGTTAAACATTTTCTGCTAACAGTTTTCATGCATATTCAGGGAAAGTACTTTTTACTGATTGAGTTCTGAGTTATGTCACAGAATTATCTCTGCAAATATGAGTCTTTTACAGAAACACAACACAAAAATTGGCAATTCTTTGGGAATGGGGTTGTAAGATTTCTGAACAATCCTCATCTCTCTAGGGACTTTAAGGTGCGTTTTTCACCATAAGTGATTATGAACAGTTGTATTTCATTTAACTATGCAGGCTCAGAGTTGGTGTAGGGACCAAGGTAACTTGAAGAGCCACACATTTTTCTGTTCTGAGATTCTTCATTTATTTTTTAAATTTAATTTTAAATCAGGTAAAATTAAATACAAAAAAATTATTAAAAAACAATGCAAGAGACACAGATCACAAAGCAAGAAAACTGGAGATTTTCACTATCATATTGTCTCTTGTTTTCTTCCAAATATTTTGTCCATATCTTCTCATACAATGAATTCATACAAAGTAAAATAGAATATAACTTATCCAGGCAGGACGATGAAGGCATTCTAGGTCTTCAAGACCAGACAATAGGGAAGTAAAAAATGGCTGCCATAATGTCTCTCATTGTTTTCAAAAAAGCTGTCCGTCCACAGCTTCACGTATGTTGAAATTAAAAAAACAGAACAGACTAAAGTCACTCTGAACAAAGAATAATAGTATTGCTGATTTCACATCATGAGGCTATGAAATCAGCACTTTGAATCTTAGTGTCTTTTTCTTCAAAGTAGCTGTTCACTTTATCTTGCATTATATTACTGATTGTCATAAACTGTTTAGAAGTTCTACTTATGCATGAATCTCTACATGTATACCTATTCTTTCTATATTATAGAGAAAAACAAACTAAAACGAGACAAAACAAAGCAAATTTCTAGAAAAACACAAAATGAAAAAGATATAAATAGCAACAGTGAAGAGCCCAGAACACTGACAATGTAGGTCTTCAAAACAAGGTGGTATGAGCATAACCAGAGTTATTGTTTTACACAATGATCTTCAAGAGCTCCTCAGATCAGCATGTAACAATATGCACAATTGTGCCATTCTTATGAATGTTAACTGTTTTTTCCAACAAGTTAAAAAACTTGTAGCACAAACATCTTAGCTATCCTTATGTGTTTATATAATTTTAGATATTTTACTTTTTCCCTTCCTTTTTCTTTTTCCTCATTTTCCCTGAGATACTATTTTTCCCCTTTAACAAGATTCTTGTCCTTTTACTGTGTTTATTGAGTTTTTCTGTATCTTATGTACTCTTACCATTTCTTACATTAGGGAGATTATATGGTATTTATACATGTGAATTTGATTTATTTCACTTACGAGTTTGGTCTCAAGTTGCATCCATTTATTTATAAATATTTCAATGTGATCATTCTTTATAGCTGAATAGTACTCCATTGTATAAAAATACTACATCTTTTTTATCCTTTCCTCAGTTGATGGGCACTTAGGTTTTTTCCAAGATCTGGCTATTACAAATTGTGCTGCTGGAAACATGGGTGCAGTATGTCACTGTGTTATGATGTTTTCACTTCTTCTGGAAATATGCCTACAAGTGGAACAGCTGGAACAAATGGGACTTCCAATTCCAGCTTTTTGAGAAATATCCAGACTGACCTTCACAATGTTGCACCAGTCTACACTCCCACCAACAGTGCAGGAGAGTTCTTTTTCCCCCACAGCCTCTCCAGCATTTATTGTTGGTGGTTTTCTTGATCCTGGCCATTCTTTCTGGAGTGAGATGGGACCTCAGTGCTGTTTTAATTTGCATTTCCCTAATGACCAAGGATGTTGAACCTTTTTTTTTTTTTTTTTTTTTTTTTGTATTTATGTGCAGCTTATATTTCTGCATCTGAGAACTGTGTATTCATGTCAGATGCTCATTTTTGGAATGGGTCTTTGAATTTTGGGGATCTGATTTTTTAAAATTCTTCATTATGTTCTGGACAGATGTTCTTTGTTTGAGGGACCATTCACTAAGATTTTCTTCCAATTGTGGGTTTTCTTTTCCCTAGGCAGGAGATTTATTTTCACATGTAGAAACATTTTAGTAGAACGTGATCCTAGTTGTTGATTCTGTGAAATATTTCGTGTGCAGTTTGATTCGTGTTCATGAATTCTCTACCTATCCCTATGTCTTGAAGATTTCTTCCCTCTTTGTCTTCCAACGAATTTAATGTTTCTGTTTTAGTATTTAGATCTTTGATCCATTTAGATTGTAGTTTAGTCCATGATAATAGACATATTTAGTTTTAGTTTTGGCATACGGAGAGCCAGTTTTTCCCGCACCATTTATTGAAGAGGCTATCTTTCTTCCAGTGGACACGTTTGCCCCCTTCATCAAAGATAAGGTGGCTGAGTGTGTTTGTAGTTGTAGTTGTATCTTCTAATGTATTCCATTGGTCTTTGCGTCTGTTTTTATTCCAGTACCATGTTAATTCTATTGCAAAGCTTTGTAGTATAATTTCAAGTCAGGGATTGTGATGCTCCTGCTTTGCCTTTGCTGCTTAGAATTGCCTTTGCTATTCTAGATCTCTTCTGGTTCCAGATGAATTTTGTTAGTGATTTCTCTAGATCTGTGAGGTATGCCAGTGGCATATTGATTGGGATTGCATTGAATCTGTATAACAATTTTGGGAAAATTGCCATTTTCATATGTTTGTTCTTCCTATCCATGAACAAGAGATGTCTTTCCATTTTCTGAGATTCTCTTCAAATTCTTTTTGGAGGGTTTTATAATTTTCCCTGAATAGATATCTTGGTTCTTTTGTGAGATTAATACCTAAGTATTTCAGCTTCTTGGATGCTATTGCAAAGGGTTTGGCTTCTCTTATTTCTCTTTCAGTGATTTTGTTCTTAGCATATAGGAATATTTTGATTTTTCAGTATTGACTTTGTATGCAGCTGCATTACTGAATTTATTTATTGTGCCTTTCTTTGGCTTTCAATGGAGTTTTGGGGTCTTCTATGTAAAGTATCATGTCATCTGCAAATAATGCTAATATAACTTCTTCTTTTCCTATCCTTACTCTTTATTTCTCTCTCTTGTCTAATTGCTCTGTCTGGTATTCCCAGTAGTACAATGAATAGGAGCAGTGATAATGGACACCCTTGTCATGTGTCTGATTTTAAGGTAACAGCATTCAGTTTTTGGCCATTTAATATGATGCTAGCTGTTGGTTTGTCATAGATGGTTTTTATCATATTGAGGTAATGATCATCTATTTCAATTATCTGTAAGGTTTTTATGATGAGTAAATGTTGGACCTCATCGAAAGCTTTTTCTGCATCTATAGAGATGATCATGTCGTTCTTATTTTTGGCTTTATGGATATGGTGGATTACATTTATTGATTTGCATATGTTGAACCATTCCTGCATTCCTGGCATGAATCCCACCTGGTCATGATGTATAATTGCTTGATGATTTGATGCATTCTGATTGGCAAAATCTTTTTGAAAGTTTTTCATCTATGTTCATTAGGAAAATTGGCCTATAGTTCTGTTTTTTAATTAGGATTTTCTCAGGTTTTGGTATTAGAGTAATATTTGCTTCCAGGAATGAGTTAGGGAGAATTGTTTCCCTTTCAATTTCATTGAAGAGTTTGAGGAGTGTAGGCATTAAATCTTCTTTGAATTTCTTGTAGAAATATGCAATGGATCCATCTGGGCCTGGGCTTTTCCTTGTTTGTAGAGATTTAATTACGTTTTCAATTTTGTTAATTAAAATTGGATTATTCATAATTTTACATCTTTTTACCCAGCTTTGGTACTTCATGTTTCTACGAATCAGTCCACTTCTGTGTTATCAAGCCTGTGAGAGTAGAGGTTTTCAAAATAGGTGTTGATGATTTTCTGTATTTCCACAGGGTCTGTAGTAATTAAAACCTTTTCATTCTTTATTGCATAGATTGGAGTTTTTTTTTTTCCCTTTTTAAAATAAGATTAGCTAGAGGCCTGCTAATTTTATTTATTCTTTCAAATAATCAACTGTTGATTCATTGATTGTTTTCATTGTTTTCTCAGTCTGTATTACATTAATTTCTGCTCTGACTTCTGTAATTTCCTCCCTTCTTTTGGCTTTGGCTTGACTTCTCTTGTTTTTCTAGATGCTTGAGTGTAGCATCAGGCTGTTTATTTGTGTTCATTCTGTTTTCCTCATGTGGGAGTGCACTGCAATAAGTTTTCCTCCGAGGACTGCTTTCATTGTGTCCCACAGGTTCTGGTAAGATGTATTTTTATTTTTGTTTGCCTGGATATATTGTTTAATTTCTTCTTTAATTACCTCTGTAATGCATTGATTGCTTGGGAGTGTATAATTCAAGTTCCATGTGTTTGTGGGGTTTTTGCAGTTTCTTTTGTCATTAATTTCTAGCTTCATGGTACTATGATCTGATGACAGGCACGGATAATTTCAGTTCTTTTGCATTTACTTAATCATGTTCTTTGGCCTAGCCTATGGTCTATTTTTCAAAACATTCCATGTGCTGCTGAGAAAAATGTGCATTCTGATGCTGTTGGGTGGAACATTCTGTATGCATCTTCCAAGCCCATTTGTTCATGAGTGTGATTCACTTTTGTTATATCTTTACTGATTTTCTGTCCAGTTAATCGGTCCCTTGGTGTCAATGGCATGTTAAACTCTCCTGTTATAATTGTGTTTTTGCTTATTTGATTTTTTACTCTGTTAATATTTGTTCTGGATAGCTGGGTGCTTCCAAATTTAGTGCATAGATATTTAAGATTGTTAATCTCTCTTCTTGAGGTTATCCTCTAACCAGTATGTATTGGCCTTTTTTATCTCTCTGGATCATTCATCACATTCTCTGCAAACGGAATAGCTATCCCTGCTTTTTTTTTTTTTTTTTTTTTTTTCTTTTGATATCCTGTTGCATAGAGTATTGTTTTCCGTCCTTTGACTTTCAGTCTATGAGTTTCCTTTTGGGTTAGATGGGTTCCCTGTATACAGCATATTTTTGGGTGTTGTTTCTTGATCCATTCTGACAGTCTGTTTCTTTTAATTGGTGAATTGAGGCCATTTACATTAATAGTTATAACACATATATATTTATTTACTTTTGACATGTTATCTTTCTGCTGTTCATTCTTTATCTTTCCATTCTATTTAATTTTTTGCCTTGCTTTGTGTTTTTTTGGCTATGTCTATATAGAATGTCTTTCAATATTATTTTCAGGATTGGTTTGATGGTCATGAGTTCTTCAGCTATTCTTTGTCACGGAAGTATCTTATTTCTCCATACATTTTGAAGGACAGTTTTGTAGGGTATATCAATCTGGGTTGGAGACGTTTTCCCTTAGAATCTGAAATACTTCACTCCATGCACTTCTTGACTTCATTGTTTGTGTTGAAAAGTTTGCTGTGATTCTGATCGTCTTTCCTTTACAGGTGATCTGTCTCTTCCCTCTAGCAGCTTTTAATATTCTGTTCTTATGTTGGATTTCTGGGATGTTGATTATTATACGTCTGGGTGTAGTTTTCTTTTGGTTATTGTTATTTGTGGTTCTATATGTTTTACTGATCTGTATGTTAGTCTCATGTTTGGGAAAATTTCAGCTATTACTTCTGTAAATAGCCTCTTGATATCTTTTGTGCTGTCACCTTCCTTTTCGTTTATACATATCAATCTTATGTTGCTTTTCTTTGCATTATCTTGCAACTGTTGAATTGTTATTTCCTAGTTCCTTGTTATTTTTAATAGAACTTTCCTGTTCACTAGCTGAAATCTTGTCTTTGAGCTCTGAAATTCTATCTTCACTTTTATTAAGTTTTGCCAGTTTTCGATGGAATTTTTTGTTTTCTCTGTATCTCTTTGAATCTGCTTCATGCATTCTGTTTGTTTCTTATATTGTTGATTCAGAGTTTCCATCTTTTTGCATTGTTCTTCTAAATTTTTAACTATGTCCTCTTTAGATGCTTTTGCATTTTTTCATTACATATATATTTTTTTTGTTTGTTTTTTTTTTTTGTTGTTGTTTTTTTTTTCTTTACCTAGGAGACTCTTTCTGATTTGAATTCTTGTATAGCTTACTGGAGTTGTTTCTTTACCTCAGTTGATATTATTTCAGGAATTTCAGGTGTATGGCTTATATTTTCTTCAGTGTTCATGTCTCCTAGGCTTGTTTGGGTTGAGCTGGAAGTTTGAGATTGAATTTTGCTCTTTTGGTTTGTTATTTTCCCATATTTCCAGGTTTGAGTGATGTTTCAATGCTTCCCCCAAGCACTGGGAATCACCTGGCCAACTTTTGGCTCTTGGGGCAGACTGCAGGCAACTGCTAGCTGCTGGGAGCTTGCTGGGTGTGGTTCAGTTGGGCCTGAGGAAACTCCTGTGCATCCTCTGGTGGTTTCAGACACAGGACATTGACTTCTGCTTGGGAGTGATGTTCCCAGGTTTCCCTGGGAGCTGAAACTCCACCCATGCACGTGTTCAAGGCACAGGGCTGGATTCCAGCCCTTGCAAGCTGCTTTAAATTCGCTGGGCATGACCCAGTTAGGCCTGGGAGTAGCTCTCGTGTGTCCTAGCATCATTTCAGACATGGGGTGTGATGCTAATGCCTGGGAGCGAAGTTCCAAGGTTTCCGTGTACACTGGCATTCAACTCATGTGGGCATTCAGGGCCCGGGACTGGATAACAGCCCCTGCTAGCTACTTGGACTTTACTGGGTGTTGAGATTATTCATTTAAAGTAAACATTTTGATCTTTCTAGTTTATTAATAACCAGAGTTCTGAAAAATTGACTATGCTTTTGTTGGTTTATTCTTTGTTTTTAGGTCTGAAGAAATTTTCAACAGTTGCTAGTCCCTTCTAAGCTTGTACTTTTTATCACTTTTTAAAAGACTATTTTTGCTGGTTGTAGAATACAGGTTGCAGAATTTTTTTTCTTTACAATATTTCAGTGTACCACTATATTTGTTATTTCTTAAATAGCATCTGACAAAATCTTCATTATTTTTCTCATTTCTTTTTTGTTACTTCAGCAGTTTTCTAGTCTTTATCTTTGGTTCCACTGACCACTTTGAAAACATTACCAGCTGCATACAGTGCTTTCCTTATTTATCTGATTTGATATTGTCTCAAATTCTTGGTTCTGTGACTAGTGACAGCCAACACCTTGGGAAATGTGTTGACCACTAATTTATATATATATATATATATATATATATATATATATATATATATATAATTTGTTCCCCCACATTTTTCTGGAATACCCAGGGTTTAGTATTACTCTATAGTTCTTGAATCTTTTAAGCTTTTAATTATTTGTCCTCTGATTTCAACTTGAATAATTTCATTTGATTTACCTTTAAATTCTCCTGATGTTTCCATACCATATTTGTGTTGCGCATAGTTGATATTATAATAGCTACAGTTGCGTAAGTATATTTTGTTGTGATAAAAATGAAGCATCATTCTCATCACCTAAGTAGGTAAAACATTGCAACTGAATAATAAAGTAGGAAGAAGGAATTGCAAGTATATTTGTATTCTGCAATCATCTTTAGAAACTTTTTTGTAAATATTTTAACGTACCATTTCATTGTGATCACTCTTAAATGAGTTCCATTGTGGCTCTTCCAAACTGCTATAAGCATTTTAAATTTGTTCCCTATAACTCAGATCTACCAGATTTTGTTAATACACATTCTATTATTATGAAAGATGCCAGGGAAAATCCATTTAAAAAGAGGAAAGTTTTATGTTGGTTCATGGTTTCATGCGTTTCATTCATGGTCTGTGTGCTCAATGGCCTTTGCATCTGTGGTTTGTACAATGTTTTAAACTGGAGTTTGTGGTGATTAACTTATTGTATGGAAATCAGGATTCAAAGAGAGAACAACAGCAGGTGCTGCCTTACCAATGTTTCTTTCAGAGGCAAAACCCAATGATGTCAATTTCTTCTACTGGGTCTCAGCTGCTAAATGGTCTGTCCCGTCCTGGTAGTCCTGACAGCAGTAGGGACTTGAGTCCCAACATGAACACATGGCCTGATAGGGGACATTAAAAGGCCACACTGTAGTACACAGTTCTCCAAGCAGGAATGTTATTGCCACTATCTTTTGCTGATAGTTATTGAAATAGATGAGTTAGTACTGGCTTCTCTACTTTCAACACATAATATAAACCAGCACATCCTGATTTTGTCCACCTACATCCACATCATTTATCCATTTAGTGAGGCAGAAGGATGTCACTCTCTGATAGCCCCCTAAAGGGCAAGAAAAATTATGAAAATTAACCTTAGAAATATTACTCTCTTTAGATTTTAAGAGACTGTATGTTGAAACACTATCAATTTCCTGTCCTCAGTGAATATTAGTTTACTTGGAAGAATACACAATTATGAACAAGAGTGTCTTAAGAAAAAATGTATATATTTCTGGAATTTTAATTTTTATCTCTTAAAAATGAACTTTCTTGAGACCTCCTTGTAAGCTACTCTTAAGACAGTGGCTTACAACTAAGCAGTGAAGACTTGCAAATGTTCCATGAAACCCTAACAGTGGATTATGCAGCCCATCAATGACTGTAAATATCTTTTCAAAATGAATCTCTCCTGATTACTTGGAGATACGTTTTTTAGAGAGATAACTGACTCATCATTTATGAGCTCCTTGGAGGCAGTTATCTTTACAACATGAGTCAACAGATTAGAAACATGGTACAAAATTTATCACTGTCTTTAACTGAAGTGATCAATTATACTTCATTGGCCTGGAAGGCATTCAATTCTGTCTGAGTTCACTGGTTATGCCTGTAATGAATGATTGCCTGAGACTTGCTCCTTATAGGCCAAGGTAGAGTCTGTGTAATCACTAATGCATCTTGCTGTGCCTGAACTACTGCCTCCAGCAAGCAAAAATGTCAATACTAAGCTTATGGAGAAATATACCAGGCTTTCTGAGTTAAAAGCTGATTTATTTTTTCAGCTGTGTTTTGTACCTTACATGATATATCTCTGGTCAATACTTAAGGTTTTCTTCATTAGGCTGCTTGGAATCGTATTGAGAATAGCCTTAATTAAATGCTATAGGAGACAATGGAACACATTTGGTCCCAATCTCTATGGGTTTGATGAAGCAAATTGACTAATGAAGTTGCAAATTTATGGGAAAATTCACTACAATTCCAGATACTGCCAAAATGAGTGGTGGACATTGTTGGAAGACAATTGTCTTAGCTCTTTTAAGTTTCTGTATGCATTAGGAGTGAGCCATTGGATTTCTTTTGTTTCAGAATATATTTTATTTATATGAAAGAGTTTTAAAGGAAAAAAGACCATCCTTGTTAATAGTGAAGTGCAAACAAGTTTTGTGTCATCTTTTGTGGCTAATGTCTTCTCTTACACTATACATAATAATAGTTATCACTGTAACATACTTACTTGCCATTATGAAAAGCATACTTACCATTATGAAAATGAAGTGCATGTGACCTACTTTGTAAAAAATTACAGAATTTAAAAGTATAACAATAAGAAATCACTAGTTGACACAAGCATGTGCCAGGGAGAGTTTAAGATCATCAATCCCAGTGGTTAAGTGCCAGCTCAGCTTCCAGACACACTAGACTAGGCTCAAGAGGTTTCCCAGGCTCAATAGACCATGCCAAGTGAACTTTTTCAATAAGTGGAGCTGAGGGCACATGAAGTGAATTCCAGTGCATTGGTGGTACCCAGGAGAGAGCTTTGGACCACAATCCACAGTGGTTAGTAGCCCGTCCAGCTTCCGGGAACACTGGAGGTGTCACAGGAGGTCCTGCAGGCCTGGCTGAACTATGCTCAGCAACCTCCATTCAGTCCCAGTAGCCAAGGGCATAGGAGGCAATTTCCAACATTTCCAGGGGAAATCTTTGGAACATCACTTGAAACACAGAAATATACAAAAGTGACAAGACAAAAGATCAAAATTGCAATCTCAAACCTCCATCCTATCCCAAGAAAGCCTAGGAGCTATGTACATAGAAGAAAATATTACCATACAGCTGAAATACCTGAAATAATAGCATCTGAAACAAAGAAGCAACTCTGGGAAGCTTTAAAAAATTAAGTTAGAAATAATCTCCCAGATAAAAGAAGAAATGATAAAAGTAAGGAAAGAAATGCTGAACACACCTAATGAAAAAATTAGAGGAACAAAGGAAAAAGATGGAATCCCTGTATGAACAATATAAGAAACCAACAGAATACATGAAGCAGATTCAAAGAGATATACAGCAAATAAAAAATTCCATTGAAAGTTGTCAAAACCACCTCAACAAAAGTGAAGATAGAATTTCAGACCTTGAAGAAAAGATTACAGCTAGTGAACAGGAAAGGAAAGATCTTTTAAAAATAAAAAGGAATCAGGAAATAAAAATTTAACAGCTTCAAGATGATGCAAAGAAAAACAACATAAGATTGATAGGGATAAATGAAAAAGAAGGGGATAACATAAATGATATCAAGAGGCTATTTACAGATGTAATTGTTGAAAATTTCCCAAACATGAGAATGCAAACTGACATACAGATTAGTGAAGCATATAGAACTCCTGATAGACATAATCAAAATAAAACTACACCCAGTCATATAATAATCACCATCCCAGAAATCCAACATAAGAATAGAATATTTAAAGCTGTTAGAGAAAAAAGAAAGATCACCTATAAAGAAAAACCTATCAAAAGCACAGCAGACTTCTCAACACAAATAGTGAAGTCAACAAAGCATGGAGCAAAGTATTTCAGATCCTAAAGAAAAATGACTTCCAACCTACACTGATGTACCCTGCCAAACTGTCCTTCAAAATGTATGGAGAAATAAGATACTACAATGACAAAGAATAGCTAAAGAAATTCATGATCACCAAGGAAATCCTGCAAAGAATACTGAAAGACATTATTGATACACATAGGAAAAACAACTAGGCAAGGCAGACAATTAAACAAAATGGAAAAGTAAAGACACAACAGCAGAAAAATAACATGTAAGCAATAAATAAATATATAACAGCTATAACTATTAATGTAAATGGCCTTAATTCACCAATTAAAAGAAACAGACTGGTGGAATAGATCAAGAAACAACATCCAACCATATGCTATCTACAAGAAACCCATCTAACCCAAAAGAAAACTCATAGACTGAAAGTCAAAGGATGGAAAACAATACTTAGTGCAACACAAACACCTCCCCATAAAAGTAGGGGTGGCTATTCTGTTTGTAGACAATGTGAACTTCAAAACAAGAATGTTCCAATGAGATAAAGAAGGTCACTACACACTAGTAGGGGAAAACTTCAAGAGGAAGAGATAACAATCATAATATATATATATATATATATATATATATATATATATATATACCAAATTCCAGAACCCTCAGGTGTACAAAGCAAATATTAATAGAAATGAAAAATCAACAACTATAACTGGAGACCTTAACACATCATTGATACAAAGGAACAGAACAACCAGACAGAAAACCAGCAAAGAAATAACAAAACTGAATCACACCTGTGAACAAATGGACTTGATTGATGTGTACAGTTTTTTTATTCAACAAAATCAGAATATACATTCTTCTTACCAGTAGAAGGGACATTCTCTAAATTAGATCCTATACTAGCCCACAGAACATATTTAAGTAAATGCAAAAGATGTGAAATTATCCCATGAGTGTTATTGGGTCATAGCACCATGAAACCAGAAATTAATGATAAAAGAAACTGCAAAAAACCTACAACCACATGGAATTTGAATAATACACTCTTAATCAATCATTGGGTCAAAAAGGAAATTAAAAAAAAAGAAGTTAAACAATACCTAATAGAAGAAAAAAATATAAATAAAACTTACCAGAATCTGTGGGATGCAATGAAAGTGGTCTTCAGAAGCAAATTATTGCACTGAGTTCCCACATCAGGAAAACAGAATGAACATAAATAAACAACCTGACGCTACACCTCAAACATCTAGAAAAAGATATGCAAGTTAAGCCCAAAGCCAAAAGAGGGGGAAATTATAAAAACCAGAGCAGAAATTAATGCAATAGAGACTAAGAAAACAATTCAAAGAATCAATGAATCAAAGAGTTGGTTATTTGAAAGAATAAATTAAAGTGATAACCCCTAGCCAACCTTATTTAAAAAAGGAAAGAAGAAACTCAAATTCATGCAATAAGGAATAAAAAAGGTGAAATCACTACAGACTCTGAGGAAATACGGAAGTTCATTAACACCTATTTCAAAAACCTCTACTCTCACAAGTTTGATAAAACAGAAGAAACGGACAGATTCCTAGAAACATACAAAGTACCAAAGCTGGGTCAAGAAGATGTAAAATTGCTGAATAACCCTATTTCTATTAATGAAATTGAAAATGTAATTAAGTCCTTATCTACAAAGAAGAGCCCAGGCCCAGAGGGATTAACTATTGAATTCTACAAGAAATACAAAGAAGATTTAATGCTGACACTCCTGAAATTCTTCAATGAAGTCAAAAGGGAAGTAAGTCTTTCTAAGACATTCCTGGAAGCAAATACTACTCTAGTACCAAAACCTGAGTAAGATCCAACTAAAAAGAACTTCAGACCAATCTGCCTAATGAACATAGATGCAAAAATTCTCAATAAAATATTGGCAATAAGGATGCAGCAAATCATCAAGAAAAGTATACACCATGACCAATTGTGATTCATTAAAGGCATGCAGGAATGTTTCAACATATGTAAATCAATAAATGTGATCCACCATATCAATAGAGCCAAAATAAGAATCAAGTGATCATTTCTATAGATGCAGAAAAAGCTTTTGATAAGGTCCAACACGTATTCATGGTAAGAACCTTACAGGAAATTGGAATACATGGTCTTTACCTCAATGTGATAAAGGCCAACTATGAAAAACCAACAGCCAACATCATATTAAATGGCCAAAAACTGAAAGCCTTTACCTTAAAATCAGACACAAGCCAAGGATGTCCCTTATCACCATTCCTATTCAACATAGTACTGGAAATATTAGCCAGAGAAATTAGATAAGAGAGAGAAATAAAAGGAGTAAAGATAGGAAAAGAGGTAGTTAAATTATTATTACTTGCAGATGACACGATACTCTAAATAGAAGACCCCCAACACTCCACTGAAAAACTACTAGATAAGAACTTGAGGTAAAATGGTGGATAGATAAGTGAAGAATACAGAGGTTCCCTGAGTCAGACAACTCAGATACCAAAATAATAGTCATGAGGAGTCCAGGACAGAGAGAGATGGATCCTCTCAATCCAGGAAGAAACTAAAGTGAAAATAACCACTCAAACACGCAGTCCTGGGGCTACTATTGAGGCAGCTAAGATTCTGTACTCTTGCACTCCCGAATTCCCACTACTTCAACGTGGTGGAACTGCAGTCACACTGAAGTGCAGTCACACTGAAGTTGGAGGTCAGTGAGCCCAACAGAGAACTTAGCTGGCAAGGGACCTGCATTGACCTTCAGTGAGTGCCAGGAATGAAATCCTTCCATGGGAAAAGGGGCACCAATGGGATGACATTTTGGAATTGGGCAGGACTGGCAAGAACAAGGAACAACAATGATTTCAGTCAGTTGTTCCCTCCCCAGATGAGATTGGTGGGGTATGCTTGGCCTGGTCAACCCCCTGGCTGAGACCTAATAAGTTGTTCTTAAACAATTCCCTATGTGCAGCACTCACTAATGCAGTGAAGGCCTGAGCAGGTTGACTGACACAGAGAGGAGGACCCAGGATATGCCACCCCAGTTTTCACTTCTATAACACAGTGGAGTTGGCAGGATCACCTAGCCAGCATTCTTCAGAAGAACCTCAACAAACAAGGAAAGGGACTGGGACCTCCTCTATAAGCCTGTGTGGAAGAAACAAACAAACAAAAAAAAAAAATATATGAGAAGAGGAAGCAACAAGAAAAATTCCCCAGTCTACAACCTAAGAACATTGATCCAGGAGAGGTAAATACAAAAGATTTGAGGACAGCAAATATGCAAGATCAGACACAACATCAGTGGACATAAGGAAGTATCTTCAGGATCTCATAGACGAATTTAAAAGTGAAATATTTAACCAATAAAGCAAGATATAAGTAGGTTAATAAAAGAAATGCTAAGCACCTCTCAAGAAAACACAGACAGGAGAATGGAGGAGCACAAAAAAAGGTGAGGAAACATTTGATGAAGAATATAAAGAAAACATGGAATACATGAAGCAGGTTCAAACAGATTGCTAGGAAACAAAAAACTCTATGGAAAGATGGAAAAACTTGGTTGAAAGAAACTAAGGTTAGATTCTCAGAACTGGAGGAGAGATTTGCAATGTGGGATTATGAAAGGAAAAATTTCTTAAAAATAACAAGGAAACAGGCAGTAACAACGCAAAGGCTAGAAGACAACAAGAGGATCTATAACTTAAGAATAAAGAATGTGAATGAAGAAGCAGGTGTACAATTAAAGGAACTACAAAGACTATTCACAGAAATAGTTAAGGAAAACTTCCCAAGCATAGGAAAAGGAAATGATATTCAGATGTATGAGGCATACAGAACTCTAGCCACCTACAACCAAAACAGAGCTTTACCCAGCCGTATAATAATCAAGATCCCAGAAATTCAATATAAGAACAGAATATTAAAAGCCATCAGAGAAAAAGAAAAAGATTACCTATAAAGGAAAACCCATCAAAATCATGGCAGACTTCTTGACATAGACCATCAAGTCAAGAAGAGGTTTGAGTGAAGTGTTTCAAGCCCTGAAAGAAAACAACCTACAGCTGAGATTGATGTACTCTGAAAATCTGTCTCTAGAAATTAATGGAAAACAAGATCTCTCCAAGACAAAGAGAAACTGGGAATCTGCGACCACCAATTCAGCTCTGCAGAGAATACTGAAGGACACTGTAGAGGTGAGAGAGAAAAGTAGCCGGATTCCAGGAACAATTACAGAGAGGCCTCAATGAATGGAGCAGAAAGTGGAATGATGAAGAAAAGCAGACAACTAATGGAGAAAAAAAGCACAACAGAAAGGAGGCAGAAAAGGCTATAATCTCTAATATGGATGGCCTTGATACACCCCCCCCAAAAAAAAAAGAGAGAGAAACACAGGCAGAGCAGATTAGGAGGTATGGTCCACTGAGATGCCCTTTATAGGAAATATAGTTAACCTGAAAAAGGGTTTATGGATCCACAAAGTGACAGGGAACCAGAGAGTAATAGAGGCAACTAGAACAGTATTTGTGGATAGGTTGGAAAGACAGGCTTTAATAGGTAAAGGAATACAACTAGTGATCAAGTCCAGGAGGGAGAAGGTTCCAAACCACTTAGGTAAATAGCCAGTTACCCCTCCAATCTAAAAACTGAGGGAAATGGTGAGACCCAAAAGTGCCCAGTGCACCCTGCAGGACTGTAAGGGGCAGAATAGTCTTAAACAAGATGGCAGAAGATATTGTTATCATGACTGATCTTAGTTAAATCTGGTGTGTTTGATTGCTGTTCGTACCAACAGATTTTATTCAAAACTGTTATGATTGATAGTATCAAGTCTGAGAGTACAAGCAACTACACTGAAGATGACAAGATTCACTATGATACCAATTCTGGTTTGATTACTACCTGTTTTTGAACTTTTACACTATGTACAATGTTATGTTTTTATTAATATTGCCATGTACTGCTATATTAAATTATACTATGTCTGATGATATAGACAATTCTATTGATGATAACAAGAGACAACACAGTAACCATGGTAGAATTCCTTGTACTGTAGTTTTATACGTCTTTTTCATTCCATGTGTTTATAGGAATATGTTTTGTTTTCCCTTGCTTTGTTTTGTTTCTCCCTCTAATATAGAAAGGATAGAAATACAAATTAAGACTCATGCATGTGTAGAACCTATGAATAGTTTACGAGAACTGATCTTATAACACATGATGAAATGAACAAATACTTTGAAGAAAAAGAGACACTACAGTACTTAGTGCTGACCCCATAGTGTTATGATGTGAAATTCAGCAATGCTATTATTCTTTGTTCAGAGAGATTTTAGCCTGCTTTGGTTTGTTTAATCTCAAAATAAATGAAGATATGGATAACTGTATGTTTAAGTGTAGAGGATTGATAACCATATTACTAAGTTTTTGTTGGATAGTTGAACAGAACTGTTTGTAGTCTCACTGTTTGAATCCCCACTTTGTATGTTTCACTTTTGTATCTTGAACAACTTTTTGTAGGAGGAAAATATGTAGTCATCAACTAGTGATTTCTTACTGTTTATTTTTTTCTTTGAAAGTATCTTTTATTTCTACCTGTTTTCTGTTTTGTTTAATCTTTCTTTAAATAAAATTTAAAAAAAGAAGACTACTAGATATAATAAATAAATTCAGCAATGTAGCTGGATACAAAATCAATACTCAAAAATCAATATCATTCTTATACACTAACAACAGAACCACTGAGAGAGAATTAAGAGAAGCCACAACTGTCAACACTAGCATCCAAAAAACAAAATACTTAGGAATTAATCTCATGAAAGAAGTAAAAAAACCTACACAGGGAAAAATAAAACACCCTGAAAAAGAAATTGAAGAGGATCTCATAAAATGGAAAGACATCCCTTGTTCATGGATAGGGAGAATATATATTATGAAAAATGGCCATTCTTCCAAAACTGTTATACAGATTCAATGCAATCTCAATGAAAAATCCATTAACAAACCTCCTAGATCTAGAGAAATCACTCCTAAAATTCATCTGGAACTAGGAGAGACTTAGAATAGCAAACTCATTTCTAAGCAACAAAGGCAAGGCAAGAGGCAGCTCAATCCTTGACTTGAAGTTATACTACAAAACTACGTGATAATATCAACATGGTAATGGAATAAAAACAGATCTGAAGGTCAATGAAAGAGATTAGAAGATACAACCACAACTACAAACACACTCAATCACCCTATCTTTGATAAAGGAAACAAACATGTTCACTGGAAGAATGACAATCTCTTTAATAAATGGTGCTGGAAAAACTGGCTCTCCTCATGCCGAAAACTAAAATTAGACCCACGCCTATCACCATGTACTAAAATAAAATCTAAATGGATCAAATATCAGAATATTAAAACAGAAACACTAAAAATATTAGAAGACAAATTAGGTAAAAATCCTCAAGACATGGGGATAAGTTGAGAAATCATGAACAGGAATCAAATCACATGGGAAATACTTTCTAAATCAATAACTGGGATCACATCTTATTAAAATGTTTCTGCATACCAAAAGGAATCTGCTGCCTAGTGAAATGAAAACTTACAAACTGGGAAAAAAATCTTAGTGAATAGTCCCCGAGACAAAGAACTTTTCATTAAATCATATAAATAATTGAAAAAATCAGAAGACCCAATACAAAAATGGGTATCTAATATGAATACACAGTTCTCATATGAAGAAATACAAATGAAGATGAAAATATGTAATCTATTAACTGGTGATTTCATACTGTTTTGTTTTTTTTTTTTTTTTTTTTTAGTTCTGTATTACTTGTACCCTTGCACCTCTTTATTTTGTTTTGTTTTTTCTCTTTTTCCTTTTAAATAAAATTTAAAAAAAAGAAATACAAATGGAAAATAAATACATGAAAAAATGTTCATCATCATTAGTCATTAGAGAAATGCAAATTAAATCCACACTGAGAGTCCATCTCACTACTGAAAGAATGGCCAGGATCAAGAAAACTAGCAAGAACAAATGCTGGAGAGGCTGTGGGGTAAAAGGAACTGCCCTGCACTGTTGGTGGAATTGTAGACTGGTGCAACCACTGTGTACGTCAGTCTGGAGATTCCTAAACAATCTGGGATTAGAAGTCATATTTGTTCCAGCTATTCCATTTCTAGGCATATTCCCAGAAGAACTGAAAACATCATACAACAGTGATATATGGTGCACCCATGTTTATAGCAGCACAATTTGTAGTAGCCAGATCTTGGAAGCAACCTGAGTGTCCATCAACTGAGGAATGGTTAAAAAAGTTGTATTTTTATATTATGGGAATACTACTCAGCTTAAAGAATGATCATATTGAGATATTTATAAATAAATAGACTCAACTTGCGACTACACTCATAAATGAAATAAATCAAACTCACATGTATAAATACTATATAGTCTCCCTAGTGTAAGAAATAGCAAGAGTACTTAAGTTTTGTATGGTAATTATGCTTCCCCATTGTATTGCTTTGAAGCCTTATAATGTTTTTATTTATTAGGTAGGATGGTTTTACTCTGTTTTGTTTGGTATTTTATCTGTGAAGGTAGAAACAGCGATTTTGAAGAAAACAAGACTTTATGGCAGCCATTGATGATTTGATATCATCTTGCTTTGAAGTCTTACCATGCTTTTGTTCTACTGTTACCATAGGTTCTATTATGTTGTGTGTTACTGAATTTTTATATGTGTGATAGTTTAAACAAAATTTTATGAAAATGAGATAACATAGTAGCCCCTAGTCATTTTCTGTTATTTGGTTCTGAATGCCCTGTAATACTTTCATTCTATCGAATGGTTTTATACTATTTTGTTACGTTTGATACTATTGCATGTGAAAGTATGCTCCACTACTTCAAATAAAGAGACATTATGGTAGCTACTGTTAATATCCGGTTGTTTTGCAGTGAAGTGCTGTGTTGCTTACATTGTTCTATTCTGATCTGCTTTGTTCTGTCATCTTTTGTCTTAATCTCTTTAAAATTAAATTTAAAAAATTAAAAAAAAGAAATCACTAGTTGATAGATTAATATTGTTATCTTAGTAGTAATTGTTCAAGTTACAAAATCAAAGCTCAAAAAGTAGATAATTAAACAATGACAGTACAAACTATTCTGTCTGATAAATTAACAAAACAGTATGATTATCTATCTCACACACTTATACATACAGTTATATCCTTTAGAACACGTTTTTTTCTCTACCCTTTTTTCTGTTTTTTTTTTTTTTTCTCTAAATAAAAAAAAAATGTTAAGATGAAAATCAAATGTAGACGTGTATGCCTGCAGTGCCAGGTCTCTGGGAGGCTGAGGCAGGAGTTTTTGCATGTTCCAGCTCATAGTAGGCAACTTTCAGACTTAGAGAGATCCTATTCCATAATATGTTTAAAAATGGTCTAGAATATAGCTCAGTCTCAATGTGAAGAACCTAACCTCGGTCTAATTCTGAGTAGAAACAAACAAAAATTAAGGTGATAAATTCTCTAGAATATTTTTTCCAGCTTATTCAATAAATGATCTTGAAAATTCAAATACATAAAAAGACTAATCAAACAAATGTAATGAATGGATCTTGGTTGATTTACATGTAAAATCTATTTTTAAAACAGTAGCATAAGAATAGTTGCTGTTTATTCCCTAGGCGTGAGGAAGTGTGAAAAACCTATTTATCCCTAAAGGAAAAAAATCTAACTTTTTCATTTCCATTTTGGTGTGCTGGTTGCACAGTCAAAATAGATAAAAGATGTGAATATTTGATGAGAAATTATGAAGCTACTAGAAGAGAACATGGGAATGATACTGGATATTGGAATAGGCAAAATATTTTTGGACAATACCCCCAAAACTCAGGAAACAAAATAAAAAATAGACAATTGAGCAGTATCAAGAAACTTCTGCACAAAAAATAACAGAGTAAAACATACAGGATACAGAAAATGCTTGCAAACTACACATTTTACAAGTAATTGGTATCAAAAGTTTACAAGGAACTCTAAAATTTCAAAAGAACAAAAAATGAGGAATAGACATTTAAACAGTCAATAGGTATCTGAAATAAATGCACATCATTGATTATCAGGAGTATAAATCAAAAGCATGACAGGATGGCATGTTACACCCAGCACAATTGGCTACTAGCAAGAAAAGTAAGCAAGTTCTGGTGATAATGTGGATAAAGGGCATCTCTGAACCCTGTTGGCAGGAAGGTAAATGACTCTAGCTGTTATGGAACGTTTGGGACTCCTCAAAAAAATTACAACTATCATAAGATTTAGCAATCATAGTACTGGTTATATATCAAAAGAACTAATATACAAAATTGAACTAGCATGATGCTCATTGTAGTACTATTTGCAATAGCCAAGTGATGGAAACAATCCAACTATTCATCAGTGGGTGAGTACAGAATATGTGGTACATTTATCCAATGAAATATTATTTAAATTATATCTTTCTCAATATCCTGAGTGGATCTGGAACTCTTATGTTAACTGAAATAACATCAGCACTGAAAAACAAGTACCAGATGATTTCAATACATGCAGAATCACAATGAAACAAAACAAACAAAAAATATGAGAAAAGAATGGTGAGCACCAGAAGCTGGAGACAATGCTCAGTGTAGGTGATGAGATGGACAGAGAAATAGCAGCTTTAAGTTCGACCTATAAGCCAACACCTGCACTGGATAGTTTAGGTTAATACTTTTTATTAAGGTAAGAGTATATTTACATTGTGTTCTTTTATAAAGAAATAAAAGTAAGCAAGTGAAACACATTTACCAAAGTTATACAGTTACTTTCAACAACAAGACATTGGTCTTTCTGACTTAAAAGCAACTTTTCCTACATTTCTACTCTTGGGAAATGATAGGTAAATGAGTTAAATATTATGCGTGATTATTTTATTTTCCATATCTTTTCCTATTTCTAAAACGTTTTATTAAGAAACGTTTGCAAAACATAATGATTCTGTTTCTCTTGACGACTTGGTACGTGTACATAACACATCTTAATTCCTTTTATAGTGTGCTACGCCTTTCCTCCCTTTTCTTTCTCTCTGTCTCTTGATTCCATTTTCCCTTGTTTATTTTGCTCGTTATTTATATATTTGAATTTCTTTCATAGAGAAATCACGTAGTAGCTAAAATTGTGTGTCTGATTTAACTCACTTAGCATTATTGTCTCAAGGTGCATCTATTTCCCTACAAATGTCTTAAGTTTATCTTTCCTTAAGGCAGAGTATCAAATTCATTGTGTGTAAATTCCATTTTCTAGATTCATTCATCAGATGGTGGACACATAGTCTGTTTCCAAGATTTAGCTATTGCGAATTGTGCTGCTATAAACACGAGTGTCCATATATCACTGTAATATGATGCCTTTATCGTTTTCAAAAAGATACTTAAAATAGGATCAGGATTTTAGGGGACATGTTACTAACATATCTCTAAAATGACCTGTGCTCTTGATCAAGCTTCTGTATCACTTCCACTCTAAAAACATTCAGGACAGCATTTATCACTCATGTTTGCCCCCTAACTACATTCTTTTCCACCACTGGATTTTACTTACAGGTGTCTTGAGAAGATACACATTCAGTGCTTAAAGCTTTAAGTCCCCCCCCCTTTCTATAAAATTACTTTTTTTAAATTTTTATTTTAAAGCAAACAAAACAAGACAAAATGAAACAAAATAAAGCAATGAAAACAATATTGGCAAAAACAAGACAATAGGAAATCCACAGTAGTTATTATACTGAAAGTGTTATCCTCTAAATACAAGCTCAGACTACAAGCTTTATGTCTCCAAAGTCAACCAAACAATACAAGCATTAAGTTTTTCATTATTTCAGTCGCTATCATCTCAGCCCGCATCCTTCTGAGTCAGCCAATTGCTTATGCAGTGTTTGTGGAAGAGATCCTCTCCTGGTTGCGTGACCGCAGCTGGCCCAAGGGAGGGAACTGCTTTCTGATTCTTTCCTAGACTGTCTGACTGCTAGGTGTACATGGCAAAGCCTGACTGCTACTTACGTAAAATTACTTTAAAGTGTAATATTTATTTTTTTCTTCTACACAAGATTAATGCAAATCAAGATTAAACAGTGGTTTTCCATGGAAAGTATCATTGCAAATGAATGCATTAAGAAAATATTATTACAAATGAATGCATTAAGTGGTGCTCATTTAAAGTTCAAATGCTAATAAATGCTATATTTTCAAAACAGGAATACGGGCTTTGGAGAAAACCCAGATTGGGTCCTTGGTTCTATTCAAGGTCATGTATCTAATTTGTTGAGCAATCTTGGGCAAAGTCATTTGGGATCTTCCCTTTTATCTAGTGGGTTTTTCCTTCCATCTGTAAAATATTAGGCTAATGATACATTTATTTGTGAAGTGCTTTGGTCTGCTCAGAGTAAAAAAGGCGCGATTGTAAATGTTGCTATTATATTTATTAATTGCTGACGAGGGCTTCAGTGCACTTCTTCTGTTTAAAAATCCTGCTTGCAGCTGTGAAAACAATATGCTTAACACAAGCAGTTATCAGTGGCAGTCAGCGCAGAACTCATAGGAAAGGCAGCTGCTAAGGGACCTGTTTATGAGGATCATGGTGAGAAAGAAACTGGGTAGTGTTTTAAAAATGAATGATAATATTGGATAAAGTGAATCAAATATGTAGCCATTCATATTTACGTTCACACTTCTTCATATTGATGAGCTAAGAAGGCACCTGAGGCTCTTTGTTATGTCCTATCATCCTTTCCTTCCCACCTTCCCCGCCCAAAGTGCTTCTATATTACTACATTACTAGCACATACAGCACATTACTAAATATGTGTCTCTTAATAAATGTGACCATATTAAAATGCTATAATAAAATAAAAAGGAAACTAAAACAAGAGCAAGTATGAGAAAATGTTTGTGAAAATCACACATTTTCCTCTTTTGTGCTTCCATGTCCAACAGCATCTGCTCGGCTTGGCACCAGGCAAACTCACAGTGTTTATTTCTTTTTACCTCTATTCTTTTTGCTTTTGCTGAATTGCTTTGTCAATATGTAAACTTATTCAAAATATCCAAATCTATGAGTAGCTGTGAATGGTTATTATCATTATTTAAAATGTATTCTATGTAGTCTTTGCATCTCGGGACTGAGCTAGCATGGAGAAGGAGGAAGACAAGTCGGTGGGGGAGACAGAGCACAGGAAGAGCTCCTCCTCAGCCTCCACAGTCCTTCACCATTCAGCTGAATCAAAATTTCACATTTTCTTCAGGTGAACTCTGGCTTTTCTTCACATTCATTTAATCTGTCACCTTTTACTAATGAGGACATGATAATAATATGACTTCTTTACTAATGAAAATTAGAAAGAAGAGAAATAAAGAAAATGTGCTAAAAGAGAAGGGCTGACAATGCAAAAGGAAGCATCAGCGTTCCAGTCAGCCGGCCGCCACTCTCACTTCTCTGCTTCGTTTTCTTTCAATTGCTTTTGTCTTCTAAATGCCTTCACTTTATTTATTTATTTGTCCTCCTGTCTCCTCTTGATTTGCTTTCTTTCCTCACCGTGTATGGGAGGCTTCCATGTGGACCTTTTATTCATGGAGGAAAACTATTAAAGTATATGTCAGACAGTAAGCTGCAGTGAAAGTTAGGCAAAAAGAATTGACTGTTCAGATCTTCAGAGTCTTCTTCTTTAAAGTCAGTACGCTATAAAAAGGTCATATACTACTGCTTTACATTAACCAGGCTAACAGTGTTCGGGATGTTTTTCTTTGGTTTTGTTAGCAGATGCCCTTAGAATGTGATATTACCAAGTCATTTATTTTTAACCTCATTTAGAGAGGGTTGGGTCAAGCAATGTTTACTTAGTGTCACATTGCAATCCTTGGTTCATGCAAAGACCTTCTTTCACTTCATTTATTCAGAACATTCATATACTGAATTCTCTTCTCTACCAGACCTCCATCCGGCTATGATTATTCTGTATTATCATTTTTGTTTCTCTATTTCAATGTGTTCCTATAAAATACATTTTTCTGTTACTTTGCTAAACTTACTCAGTTGCATATATTTAAGATTTATTTTAGTTGTATGTAAATTTTAATATTGTTAAAGTAGAATTATTTTAAGTGAATTGAGTTTTGTTTTGAGAAACAGGTAAACTACTTGGTTATCAGGTGTGTTTCAAGTTTAATTAGAATAGCTTAAAATGAAATCCTCACAATAGAAAAAAGCTTTATCAGTAGGTATGATCTTTATGAGTAAGAATTCCGGGTTTATCAGGTCCTGACCTAAAGCCCCGATCTCTCAAATAAGTGTACAGTGGAGGTTAAATAAAAAGAAACAAATTGTATGACTTTTTAGGGCTCCAGAACGGTCAAAACCCTTTAATTAAGCTCACGACTCTGAGGAATAAAACAAAATCTTCTCTGGATTAGTCCACTTACATTAGGATGAAGGACAAAAGGCGGAGAAACTGAGGAAAGCCCAGGCAATGAGCAGGACCTTGGGAGTCACTTCAAGGACGTCTCCAAGTAATGAATCAAGTCAATCCAGTAGCACTGTCTTATAGTGAAGACGCAGTAGAAGTGAGACTGTAGGAGTAATTTCTGCTGCTGCAGTCTCTATCTGGTTAATTGGGGCTGGAGCCAGAGTGTCCACAGCTGTGGCCTTCTCTTGCCCTTTGAGGTATCTCCGGCCTCACAGGCCACTACAGGCCTCAGCCAGGCCCAGTGATTCATAGAGGTTCACTTAATATGAATCAGCTCCCGTCGCCAGGCAAGGGGCCTGGGGTTGGACAGACTCACAGAGAAACATAGAAAGCTAATTAGTAAAATTTAAATCCTGCTCAGAGCCGCTTCATAGTGGTCTCTAAAACAGACTGGTTGAGATTTTTAAATTATCCATTCTATCTGGATTTTGGCAGGATTTTAGTTTTAATATCCCTAGCTGTTATTTTTTTTTTTTTTTTAATTTGCTGTTTTAAACTTGTCAATTGTAGCCTTTTGTAAGGGTTTACTCAAAGATTACCATTATTCGGATTGTTGGAGCTGTTTCTCGTTATGTAGCCTTGTCCTAGACAATAATCTGTTTAATAATTTCGGGCTGCCAAGGTCCCTAAACTCCATCTGTCTTTTTGGTGCTCCCAAAAGTGTAATATTGAAAGGTGATTGTTTTGTACATGCTTTTGTTCTGAATTATGGTACAGTTAATTCCAGGATGATTTACTGTATTGTTACCATGCACAGAAGTGTAAAATAAATTTAAATTGCATTTTTTCTTCTTAGATTATCAAATACTTAACTTCTGTATATTGAAGAAATAGTCCAATATATAAATAGTATGTTTTCCTGCATACTGAGAAATGTGAAGTGCTATTAATTGTAGGCAGATTAAGATTCTTTAGTGTCAGTTAATTGAGTTTCCAGTAGTCCATCCCTTGTGACATAGGTTCTGCCAGGGAAATCATATTGCTGAATTGCTAGCGGAAAAACAAAAAAGAAAAAGGCAACCTTTGCAGAAACAGTTGACTTGACCATAACCCTAGGAAGTAAGTGAACCCAGTGGCAAATAGTATATTTATTACGTTAATTAATAGAATATCTGTAAGGTATTGTCTTTTTTTCCAGGAATCAAACTAACGATCTTGTATTTGCCAGACAGGTGCTTATGCCTCTGAACTATATCCCCAGTCCTGTAACATATTAATTTATTACTATCTTACATGGAAAGAACTGTGCATGGTTCATGTTTTTGGAAAATTATGTCCAATATGCAAAGAAAGAGCCTCATGAATAAATGCATATTTCTTAGGAAAAGAAACCTTGACTTTATAAAATAAAGTGTTCTAGAAATACATAGTTTTTGTAAATTATGTAAAATACCTCTTAAAAGTGTGAAGAAATTTTTAAAAATGATAATCATTAATATTTCACAGATATTTACATTGATTTGACCCATAAGTTTCAAAAAGAGTTTCTTAGAACAGAAAAAAGTAAAAACTAAGTTGATATTGAAAGAGAAAGAAAAAAGAACAAAGTTACCATGAAGCAAAACATTTTGGAATTGAGGCACAAATTTATGATCCATTGAGGAGATAACTGTGGTTACATAAAATTTTCTTACTGGATATCACAGAAAATAAAGATAAACACAAAATTTTAGAGTGTATTGACATTAGAATTGTAAACTTGATATTTTGACTTTGGATCAAATTTTAAATTTCTAATTGTACTGAACAGAGGAAAAAATTTGCTTTCTTAAATCTTCACACACTCCATCTATAAAAACTTGTAATAGTTCACAACATACATTCCAAACAAAATAACATGTTAGAACAAATCTCCTGGATAATTTGAAAAAATATGTATCAAAAGAAAAATTTGATTTACAGTAATACTGCAGCTATTAGCTTATAATAGACTGTGATGTAGAATACAAAAGCAATATAATTAGATCTACCTTAAAATGTTCATATTAAAAATTAGTGCATGATTTCATTTAGCAAGAAAAAACAGAAGTCTTTCAGGGTTTAAATACTGAGTTTTAAAAAAATGATATTACTGGTGACTGGTCTATAATGATAATATTCTAAGACAGTTTATGGATCAGTGAAACATATTTTAATTCTGGATAAAATAAAAATTTTCACATTTTTTTTGGTGAGGTCTGGATCAAATTCTCAATTTTGGAAATAATAAAGATTATTTATAATTAAGCTTAACTAGAGTTGTGATCAGATTTTTTTCTTATCTTTCTTTCCTGAATTTCACATAATTTAGTAATATGCAGGTTTTAAAAAATATTAACAACTGTTTGATCAGTTTTGCATGCCTGTATCTTATAATGAGCAACTACTTTGCAGATAACATTATTCAATACATTAAAATTTTAACATTTTCTGTTATATTGTTATGAAATTCTGTATCATTTTTATTCTTGTTTTTTCTTTAAAATAAAAAATACAATTTGAGTGTTATTACTTTTTAAAGAATATGGAATGATAGAAATAAAACTACAGCCTTTTAAGAGTCCTAAAAGAGCAAAAAGCAGCTGCAACATTAAAATCTTTACAATTTAAACAGTTGCAGACTTTGCATATCATTTTCACTATTATTCAACAGAAATACTCTGTTTTTATGTGTGTATACCCACATTTATGTGTATGTTTGATATATATATATATATATATATAAAGAGAGAGAGAGAGAGAGAGACAATGAGAGAGAGAGAGAGACAATGAGAGAGAGAGAGAGAGAGAGAGAGAGAGAGAGTCCCTTGATTTTTTTTTTCACATTTTCTTTGAAAGACTGTTTTGGCACTAATAATTATATAAAGGTGTATATTGCAAGTTAAAGGTTATATGTAAGAAACACATCAGATTAATTTTGGACTAGCGTAATGTAGGATACCTATTTATATATACATTTTATCTTGAGAAAAATTATTTTCATGCCATTATTATTTCCTGTTATGGTTTGTGTCTAGATGTCTCCCAAAGCCTCATTTGTTCATGGCACTTTTGCAGAAGTGGCAGCTGGGTCTACAGTGTGTGATGCTGGGATTAGGTGTGTGATTAGCAATCAGTCCACTGATTGGTTTGGCACAGTTTTGGCTACAACTAAGTGTGTGAGTGTACCATTTTCCCTAGGACAGGTGGCTTTCATGCAGCATAACTCACAGAAAGAGTCTCATCTCCTTTGCTTTATGTTTTTTTCTGACTACTGCTGCCATGAAATAATGAAAATTTTTTTGCTGCACAGCCATTCCGTACTGAAGTCAGCTGATTACAGACTAAAACCACTACAAAATGTGAGCAAAATATACCTTTTTCTGTTTTACCTTTGGATGTTGGGTATTTTGTCTCAGCAAAAAGAAAAATAACTAAGACATTCCCCAATATAGTTTAACAATTTCTTCCTTGTCCCATGTTATTTCCCCAAATTGAAACATACTCAAGCGAGCCAAAACTCAGGACTGTACTGTCCCTTCAGTAAGTTTATAGATACTTCAATTCTTTATGTAAATATGGTCTTACATTTGCAGAATAATCCTGTGTACACCTAAAAATCAATGGAACGATAGAAAAAGAATGTTTATAGATGATACTGTTTAATAAATGAAGATCCAGAAAACCTGTTAAAAATCATTGGCAATCATGGAAATATGTATTAAATCAGCAACATATCATTAGATTTCTATCAGAATGCCCAAAATTACAAGACTACATAAAGAAATAAAAGTTTATCATTACAGCAAAAAGAATTATTAAAAAAATTTATACAAACAAATACAATAGAAATAAAGGGCCTCAAATCAATAATAATCAAAAATTATCCCTGGGGGAATCAGAAAAAGGAGAAAATGAACCAAAACTTAAAGATTTAAATCAGTAAAATTATAAATGAAGTGTGTTACAATTGATAGTGTAAGAATACAAAAATAAAGATTATTATCAATTATTCTCTAAAGTTTTGAATCACGTAGAAGAAAAAATAAATGTGATTCTCCACCTAAACTTGAAAAATGAAGAAATTAAAATTTATGTATTATAGTATCACTAATAAAAAGACTTCCATAAAAAGTAGTTCAAATTTTAAAGACTTCTTTGCCACATTCTGCTAAACATTTAAAGAATTATTGACAATGTTCTTTCCAGTCTTTCAAAAAATTAAAGAGGAAATATCACTTCTGATTTCAACTTATAAAAGATGATTACCATGATACCGAGATCAGACAGGGCAGAAAATTATACATTATCTCTGATAAAGAGAGATTCAAAAATTCTCTACAACATATTAATATATATTTGCAAATCAATCTTATCAGTATATTACAAGGATCATAATTATTATCACAAGAGATTTATTTGTGTAACACAGTGACAGCTCAACATACAAAAATTAATAAATGTGATACAACATGTTAACAGAATGAAGGAAAAAATCATATTTCTCCATAAAGACCAAGAAGGGGCATTTCACAAAATTCAACATCATTTTATTAAAACACCCTTAACAAGTTAAATATACTGCTGTACAGTAAACAGAGCTAACAAAACTAAAATCATACAGAATAAATAATAATAAAAGACTAAAAGTTTTGCCTAATTTTAAAATAATTACAAGGATACTCACATCTGTCACCACGATTCTTTACATTAAAATGAGACAGAAGATAGTAAGAATAGGCAAGAATGTGGAGAAAAGTAAACATTTGAGGGACTGTATATAAGAAAGTTCTGTAGAAAACATTGTAGAAAACAAAATTGAAGTGTCATGTGATTCAGCAATCTTATTACTGGATATATGTTGAAAAACAAAATTATTGAAAAAACTGTTTTCACTACTTTATGTAAAAAAAAGTGAAAACATTTTTATCAAAAGTATACTTTGAGATTATCAAAGTAGTAAAAATTACATAGTTATATTCATTTTCAGTAGAAATACATGTAATATCAAGATATACAAATATAATATGTAAAATATGAAAAAATAATGTGAATTTACTTATATAAGAATAAGTAAATGTGCCTCATTTAATTGTCTGAGTGTATTATATACTAATACATTGCATATTTAGTTTGCATTTATCCAATTACCAAGGCTATTGAAATTGCTTTCATATATTTATTTACCATCTTTTAAATATTTTTTATTTTAAAGAGAAAAAATAAAAGAAAACAAAGCAAGTAAGAACAGAGCAATGTAAGCAACATAGGATTTCACAGCAAGACAACAGGACATCAACAGTAGCCACAATATTATCTTTTCTTCAAAATAGTTAACCATACCTTCACACACAATCATATAAAATATAACAAAATAATATAAAATCATTTAAAAGAACGAAAGCACTACAGACTTCAAAACCAGAAGACAGGAAATAAACAACGGTTACTATAGTATTTTAGTTTCCTCAAAAGAGTTCCTCTATCACCACACATATTAAAGTCAAATAAAACACAACAGGATAGAACCAATCAAAACAGAAGAACAAAAGTATGATAGGACTTCAAAACAAGATGACAGTAAATCAGCAACCATAATGTCAGGCTACCACAATGTCTTGTTTTCTTCAAAATATCTGTTCATACCATCATACGTAATAAAATCAAAGAAAACAATAAAACCAATTAAATAACAAATGAAAGCATTATAAGACTTCAAAACAATACAATAGGAAACCATAATATATCCCATTATATTCAAAATAGCTCTCCTTACCATCAGAGTTAAATCTAACAAAACAAGACAGAGAAAAGCCAACATGACAAAATTGTGAAAACAATAAGAGTTCAATACCAGACAATAATAAATTAACAGTGGTTTCCTACTTTCCCTCCCAGGTGTTTCCTCCCCTATCATGCTTACGGTAACTATTTTGCTTTTGGATCCCATTAACTCCTTTTATTTCTTATGCTAGAGTTCACGTGTATGAATATTGAACTGTTTTGCTCATGGACATGATCTCCAGTTGCGTCCAGTCATCTACTAGAGGCTTGAGATTATTGTACTTTATAGCTGGGTAACTTTCCACTGCATGGAAACACTATATCTTTCTTACCCATTCTGTGAGTGATGGGCAAGTTACTCTTGCTTTTTTTCTGATCTCTTGTCACATGGAACAATTGTTTTCTCTCCTTTGATTTTCAGCCTATGAATTTCCTTTCCAGTTAAATGTACACAGTGTGTCAATGGATCTTGTTCCCTGATCCACTCTCCCTGTGTTTCTTTTTATTGCTGACTTGAGGCCAGCTACATTAATGGTCAGAACAGGCATACATTGGTTTCCCTCTTCCCCTGTTGCAGGCCCTCCACTTTTTCCCCCTTCATTCAATTGCCTGTCTTGTTAGGCAATCTTCCTTTGCTGCTATTCTTGGAACCATGGTCATCTTTATCTCTCTAGAATGTTCTTTAGCACTCTTTGTAGGATTGGCTTGGTAGTCATGAATTCCTTCAGTTGTTCTTTATCATAGAAGTATGTTAGTTTTTCCATCAATTCTGAATGATACTTTTTCAATTTGAGTTGGAAGTTGTTTTCTTTCAGGGTTTGAAATACTTATCTCCAAACTCTTCTTAAATTGATGGTTTGTATTGATGTCTGCTGTGATTCTGATCAGTTTTCCTTTATAAGTATCTGTTTCTTTTCTCTAACAGCATTTTTAATAGCCTATTCTTGTGCTGGATTTCTGGAAACTGGTTTATTATATGTCTGGGTATAGATCATCTTGCAGCCATTGACTTCTTGTTTCCTGATTCCTTGTTATTTTTAAAAGATCTTTCCTTTCATGATCACTAGCTGCAGTTCTATCTTCAAGGTTTGAAAGTCTATCATCAGTTTCTTTCAGGAAGTTTTACCAGCTTTTGATTGACTTTTTAATTTCCTGGATGTCTCTTTGAATCTGTTTCATGCACAGTAATTCCTTTCTATATTCATTCAAGGTTTCCATCATTTTTGTATGCTCCTCTTCTTGATCTATGTTTACTTTAGGCATGTTAAGCAATCTTTCAGTATGCTTGTGATTTCTTCTTTTACCTGTGACATTATTTCTGATTTGGCTGATTTTACAGTCTCATGAAGTTGTTTCTTTACTTCAGTTGTTATCCTTTCAGAGATTTCAGGTGGATGACTTCTATTTTATCCTATGACTGTATCTCCCAGACTTGTTCTGTGTGGATTGGAGGTCTGAGATTGCCTTTACTCCTTCATCTTGACATTCTCCTGGGTTCCCCCAACAAACTGGTTGTGGGGCCCTAGGCACTTCCCATGTTGGCTGCCCCTAGGCAGTGTAGGGTATGGGACAGGCCCCTGGGTTCTTCTACCTCAGATTTACAGGGAGGTAGCAAGGTATTGAGTGGGTTTCTCCAGATCTGTGCAGCTACATTGGGGTTTCCCTGATGATCAGGAGTGCATGGAGGTGGGGCTGCTTCTCTCAGCTCGTGTGACTACAGTGGGACTCCAGTGATGGTGACGTGCACACAAGCATGTGTTTGGCTGATTCCACTGGTGAGTGATGGAAGCCCAAGGGAATCAAGGGTCTCCAATGGTGACCTAGAGGTGCATAGGGCTTACCTTGCTCTGTGTTCCTGCTTCTGCTGGCTGCCTGCAGAAAAGAGCCTTCTGCTGGTGGCACCTGGCAGGCAGAGGTGGATATGCTGGGGCTGGCTGCCCACAGGAAAGGGACTTCTAGTAGCAACTTATTTGCCGTTAGTAACCTTTTTTTTTGTCTTTTTCCTTTCTATCAGTACCAGGGATCGAACCCACGACTGCCTGCTTCCAAGGCAGGTATTTATGCCGCTGAGCTAAATCCCCAGCCCCATTAGTAACCATTTTTAATCTCCAACTATTTTGTTTTGAAATTCTGTACCTTTGTTTTTATTCTTTTTTCACTTTAAAATAATAAAATAAAGTACAGTTATAGAAAGTAAAAAAAAAAAAAAAAAAAGCAAAAATGTAGATCTCAAGGAATCAAAACAGAGAAAACAGGAAAACTAGAATCTATAGAGAAAGCAGAGAATCTGACCACACTGCAAAGCAGTCTGCAACAGTGACCTGACTCCCAGGAGGGGAACCAGTATCTGCTAAGGCAAGGGAAGCCCAGAGTTTGAAGCCCCACAAAAAAATCACAGACCAGGCCAGCATCCCACACACCAAGAAAACCCACATTTAATATAAACTTTAAAAATGGTGCTGGTGTTTACTCCAAAACAGACTCCTTGCATGCCATGCTACACAGTCAGAGAAGAAATCCATTCCAGCTCCTACCATAACTGACAGTGAATAATCAGGGCCATTTTTGGAAGTGGTTTATTGTTTAAGACCGAGCTAGAACACAAATTCAAGGCAACTACACTTTAGAATTTGTAGGAACTATTCTGTGCAAGAATTGCCCCAAAGCAAGGCTAATCTCTCCAATAAATATAGATGCAAAATTCTTCCACAAGATACCAGCAAACAAATGCAATGAATCATTAAAAAGATCATACATCATGATTAAATAGGTTTCATTCAGGTAAGTTCATCATATGCTGATGAATGAATATAATTCACATAAATACAGAAAGGAGGACAAAAATTGTATAAGCATTTCAAAAGACACAAAAAAAATGTCTTTGGCAGAATTCAACATTTGTTTGTATTTCGTTAGAAAAAGATAAGGAAAATGGGTACATAAGAATCTAAATTCAATGTGATAAAAGACATTTATGACACACCTTTGGCCAAATTACATTAAATGAGGAGAAACTATAATATTTTCTTCTATAATCAGAAACAAGACAAGATCATCAACTATCACCATTCCAGTTCATAATAGTGCTCAAAACATTAAACAGAACATTCACTTAGAGCAAGGATTATGAATTACATATTAGACAGGAAGAAGTAAAACTCTTCTTACTCACAGATAACGTGGTACTTTAGAGGGAAGGCCCCAAACCATTTCACCAAAAGACATATGGGGCAACATAACAATATCAGCAAAGCAGAATGCAAAATGAAAATGAACACTGTTCATATCCATCAATAATGAACCTACCAAGAAAAAAGTTAGGAAGACAATACTACTCATAATAGGATCAAGAGAACTTTAGTTTTTAGGAATGAACATAAAAATGTTCTGAAAGACTTCTATAATGAGAGCAACAGAAATCTACAAAAGGACACTGAAAAGGACATGTGAAATAGAATGATACTCCCTATTCATGAATAGGCAGAAGCAATATTATAAAACTGTTCATGCTACTAAAATTCACATAAAAATACAAAGAAATATCATTCAAAATATCACAACATTCTTCACAGAAGGCAAAAAAGCATTCTTAAAGTTTATATCAAACTAGAAGAGACCTAGAGTAATAAAAGCAACTCAAGGCAACAGGGGGAAAGACAGAAGCATCACAAAACCAGAATTCAGTTTATATTACAAAGCTTCAGTGGTAAAACATTGTGGCACTGGCAAAAAGGAAAAAAAAAAAAAAAGATTTGTGATCAATGAAACAGAGTCACAGAATGGAGGTTGCCAAAATATTCTCGGGTACATTAAGCTATGTAATCTTAGACAAAAAGGTCAGTACATATGCTGAACTAAAGGTAGCTTCTTGAAAAATTAATACTGGGGAAATTTGCTATGCACATGCAGAAGACAATCTAGAAAAAAAGTATCTTACAATATACTAAAATAAGGGCAATTTGATAAAACATCTAACTATTGCAGCAGAAATACTTTTCTTACTAGAAGATAAAACACATAAAATTCTTGAAGACATAAATTTAAGCTATTCATTTCTGAATAAAATCCCAAAACTCAAAAATAACATTAAGAATCAACAAATAGGATTACAGCAAATCCAAAAGCTCTACACAAGAAGAATGTCAGCACCACAATGAAGAGACAACCCACCAAATGAGAAAAAAAATATTTCCTAACCATTTCTCAGACAGAGGACTAATGTCCAAAATACTTGAAGAATGAACAAAAATTTGATATTCCATAATAAAAGATCCAATAAAAAATGGCAATTGAACTGAATAGACATAGAGTAGAAATAAATATATGAAAAATGTTCAAATATGTTTTGTCATGGTAGAAATGCAAATTCAAATAACACTAAGATTATGTCTTACTTCAAAATAATGGCTATTATCAATAAATGAAGCATTACTGATATTCCTGAGGCTGCAGAGAAAAAGGAACACTTCCATGATGTTGGTTGAAATATAAACTAATGCAACCACTGTGAAAATCAGCATGCAATTAACTCAAAATTTAGAAATAGAAATTTTATCTAACCTAGAGTTTTTCCTCCTAATTATCTTGGTGAAAGAAATAAAACAAAACGTTTCAATGACACATGTATGCCCATTGTTATAACAGCACAAATTGTAATCAAAATAGCTAAATCTTTAAAGTAGACTATCTACAGATGAATGGATAAAGGAAATTTGGTACTACATAGAAGAGAGTAATATTCTCCCATAAAGAAAGATAAACCTGGGACTTTTCTTTAAAAAAAAAATTGTGCACCTTGCCAAAACCATTTTACATTAACCAAATGAGACATACAAGCTTAAATACATCATTGTTCTTTATCAAAAATACAAGATATAAAGCAAGAACAAAACAAAACATAGGTAACAGGAAATAGGAAAATAGACTTTTTGCAGACCTTAAAAAAGGGAACAAGAGATGTAAGCAGGATGAAGAAAGAGGTAAGGAGAGAGCGAAGTCATAAGAATGAAGATTTAAATGTACCAGCTCCCAGGGATGGATGCAGTCATGATTTAGAGCAAACATGCACTTATTAAAAAAAAAAAAAAACATGCACTACTCTAGTTTAAAATGTGAGCATTAGAATTTGATGAATACTTAAACGTTAAGAACAACAAACTGTAAAATTACACCTTAAAATTTTTGTTTAATAATCAATATTTTTTTAAAATATAAATGATGTGTCATCCCTAAGAGAGTTAATATACTCACCAGTAAAGGAAGACTTATGAATTATTTCACCATAAGAAAATTATATTGTAAATTAATAAGATTTTGTGCAAAATGCCTAAAACATTTTAAGTGTCAAAATACCTCTCAAATCGATGGATAATCCTCTAAAACAAATTTCAATTAGAAAATATATTGAATAGAGAACTCAAGATAAAAACAAAAACAGAAGTATAAAATAATGGTGATTTTTAAAGAAAAAATTTTTTTTTATTTTCATGACAGAAATTGACATAAAAAGCCAGGGTAATGCTGTTTATTAAACACATAAATTTATTATTAGAAAAATGTCTAAGAGAAAATTCCAGACCCAGATTGCTTTAACAGTAAATTCCATCAAAATTTTAATGAATGTATTATACATTAAAGAATATTTTCAAAAATTAAAAAAAGTAAAAACAGTTTTCAGTTAATTTAGTAAATCCAGTACAATATCACCAAAAATGATACTACAAAGATGAAACAATTGAGCACTGTACCCTAGGTATCAAAAAGCAAAAAAAAAAAAAAATTCAACAACATATTCACGAATTTAATACTGTAACTATAAAAGATAATCTAGTTATAACTAATTATAAAATGGAAAGTAAGCCACATCAATTAAATTTTGTTTCAAAAATTCATGCCAAGACCTTTATAGACTGTAAATCTTTATCTTTACATATTCTGGATCATAATCATTTGTATTATGAATATTTTTACTGAGTCTCTGACTTCCATGTTTATTTTCATAGCAAAATTTTGCAAATAGCAAAATTTTATGTTTTACCTTTATTGAAGTTCAATTTAGTTTGCATTTTATACTTAGTGATCTTTCTCATTTGCTAAAGAAATGTATACACAATTCAGAATTACAAAGATCTTACAGTTAGATATGTATTGTTTTTACTAGTACTACCAGAAAGCATTATCTTTCTCATTTTTAAATTACTAGTAGTACGTATGTGCATCGCGGGTTCTCTATATATGTTGTGATTTTATTATATTAATGCACTATGTATTATAGTTTATTTCTATTGGCACATTCATAATTAATGCAAATAAAAACCCTCTTTCATTTTTTAATCTGAAGCTTTTATTTATTTTCATACTTATTCAATGACTAGAGAGTAAAATGTTGATGAAAGTAGTGAATATTACCTTAAGTAACAGTGATTTCTACTCTTCAGGATTGGAAGTGTGTAATGGGTTTGTTAGTAGATTTGGCTCTTAGAGACACTCCTTTTTGCTCACATGACTTCCATGTGTCTGCAGAGAGTGAGAACTCTTTTACTTCTTGTTAAGGGCACTAATTAACTTTGTTGTCCCCACATTCCTGACTTCATCAAATCCCAAACATCCATCTACTGTCATAATATTGGAGTTCAGGGCTATGTTATATAAGATTTGGGGAAGGGCGCAATCATTCGGTCCATAATAAGTAGTTATAAACACACTTTTAAAATTAAAAGCCAAGAAATATTGAAATGGCTAAGTATAAATAGACCATACATGAATAAAAGATATGTATTTATGTTGTAATCACATAAAATATGCTTGTGATTATTAGTTATCAGAACAATGAAAATTAAAATCCAAGATATTCAGAATAAATCAAGTAAAATGGCATGAAATGAAAAGCTTAATGATATAAGGTATTTCTAATCATGACTGGCTATTGGAATTTGTACATACTTTAAATAATTTTAATAATTTTTAATAAAGTAAGAATATATGTGTTATATAACCAGCAATTTTACTCCTAAGCAGCTACCCAAATTAAAAGCATATGTATCCACAAAGATCTGCATACAGGTCATATTGGCAACAAATTTATTTGAAAAATCAAAATGTGAAAAAAATTCATCTGCAAATGAATAGCTAACTTACTCTTTAGTAATAAAATGGAATGTAACAGTAATTTTTAGAAACAATTTATATATATATATATATATATATATATATATATATATACCCAGTAAAACATAAAATATGGTACATAAGAAAGTACTTAAAACAAAGGACAAAGTACATTTTTAAATGTCAAAGTAAAAAGCAAAACAAAGTAGACACAATCAGACGCACAGTCCCATGAAATTTTAGAAAATATAAAACTAATGTGTTGCCAGAAAATAATTCGCTGTTGACTTGAACTGGAGATGTGAATGTTGCTGATGGTGTGGCAAAACGTTTATGGTATTAAAATATTTTATATCTTAATCATTGTGAAGAAATTGGGAATAGATACCATTCAAAATCAGGAAGTTGTACATTTAAAATATATGCATTTTACTTACTGCAGGTTATAACTAAATAACTGGATTAAAGAGATAGGATACGAACTGTGACATAGAGACTGCAGCTGATAACCAGAGGAAAGGAAATTCTTCAATATCTCTTGTCCCAGAAGTGTATGCTATATATACATTCAGCCTTGCTTCTCACATTGTGAATTACATTTATATTATGAATTTTTATCAATATTTGAGAAAAACATGTCTTATTAATGAGTACTCATATTTAACATATATATTTTAGTCACATACACATACACAAAATACACACATACACAAAAATATAAAAATAAATGTCATTTGTTTGAACAATTATTTCCATAAAATGAATAACATGGAAATCAATATTTGAACTTTAGCTATACATAGTGTTCAGAAATGTTTGCTTATTTGAACATAGCAAATTTGTTAATATCTTAATAAAATTTAACTTTTCCAAGTTAATAAACTTCTTGAAATCAGAAAGCATTACAATTACTTGAAAAATATTGTAACAATCAAAAAGAAACCATGCTAAGTGCAACCTGGAAATTATGAACCACTTTTATATAATATTGAGGTTATAAATGTTATGTATTATGCTACATAATATGGCCATTATTAGTTAATCCATATTACAACAGAATTAAAAAAAGAAACTGGCAATTGGAAGATACCCTACCAGAAGTTACACTACCAGAAAGTTTTCACACAAAAATCAAAATAGTGAGAGAGAAAAGCAGATAAACTATTTGAAAATAAGTGAAATAGTCATGATTACATTGCTAAAGTTAAATCAATGATACCTCTGGATGAAGCTATAAATATTCTATGGCAAACTATTATGATTGTTTTGTCTATATAAAGTGCTATAATCAGGATAAAAGTAGATAAAAACAATCTCATAAAGTTAGAATGCCTTTTTTGGTTCTTTAGTTTTTAGTTACCTTTACTTTTCACACATTATTTCTACCTACATAACCTTTGTAAGTGGGAAGCTCCACCGGTGGGGAGACCTCATCCTACCCACCATGGTGCATATCTGGTGTGTCAGTTTGTCCCTGTGAGATTGCCAGAATTTGTGTTTTTACCAGGGTGGCCGTAGGTGCTTGGAAATACACAGATGCTTTATTGAAAACAGAAAGTATAATCTAATCCAATAGCTATGAATAAATGTGCTCAACACTAGGGATAAAAATACAAATATCAGAAACTGAAAACATTTATGAAATTAAAATATGGTTGTCTTAAAATACTTTAACATTTAGTAAAAAAAAGTACTTTTAGTGTCTAAGCTTTATATTGAATTTAACTTTTCTATATATGGCAACAACCCAATATGTAAGAATCACTGGGAAATCTCGTCTAGTGAAGAGCCAATCTTTACTTTCACAATGTCCCCTTGATTCCATTTATTTTAAAATTCAAATATTTACAAAGATTGTTTTTAAGATGCTAGCACTTTTCATGTTAAATGTATTTTAATAATTACCTTTGCTTTATCCTTTGTGTGAAAAATGACACAGTATTTTAAGTTCTATATGTATATTCTAATGGATTTAATTATATATATATATATGCTTAATCTTCCTAAGAAAGAATATTGGAATAAAATGTGTGATATAGAGATTAAAAATAAACAGAACACTTTAAAAAATGGCAACTTTAGAAACATACTTAAAATATGAAGTCAAACAACCTGAAACAACCAACTATGAAATACTCTTTTAGATGGTTTCAATGTTCATTTGGAAGTTGTTTTAATTTTATGAATAACATAAAGCTATTAATAGCCATAATGTCTTATCAAAATAAAATATTCTATTTTATAATTTTCATCAATGGTATACATTTGAAATATACTATGCTATATTTCAGATATTGTGATGCCTCCCGCCTTGCTTTTGTTACCCAGAACTGCTTTGGCTATTCCGTGTCTCTTTTGGTTCCAAGTGAATTTATGAATGCCTTCTCTTGTTCTGTGAGCTATGCTAGTGGTATTTTGTTTGGAATTGCATCAAATCGGTATAGCAATTTTCAGCATCTGAGATGAATAGACATTTCTCAGAAGAAATACAAATGGAAATAAATACATGAAATGTTGAATATCACTGGTCATTCAAGAAATGCAAATTAAAAATCTGAAATTCCGTCTCACACCAGAAAGTGTGGCTATTATCATGAAAACAGGACTGTGAAGAAAAAGAAACCCTTCTTCACCATTGGTGAGACTGCAGGCTGTTCAACCACCATGGAAATCAGTGTGGAGATTGCTTAAAAAACTAGAATTAGAAGTCTCGTTTGACCCAGGTATTCCCCTTCTCGGTATCCTCCAGGAAGAATTAGAACATCGTACCACAGTGATATATGCACTGCCATGCTCATAGTGACACAGCTTATAATAGCTAAATCTTGGGGAAAAAAACTCAAGTATCCATCAACTGATGCAAGGATATAAAAGATGTGGGCTTTTAAAAATAATGTTTATGAGTATTATTGAGTATCATTGAGGAAGAAAGATAAAATCAAAATATTTATATAGCTAAATGAATTGATTTCGAGATCATACATTTAAGTGAAATAAAGGAGACACGCGTGTCACATTATCTCTCTGATATAAAAAACTAAAAATGTAAATAATAGCCATAGTGTACAATAGATACAGGGAAAAATGTTTCAAAAGAAAAGCAAAGGGCAAAGAAGAAAGGAAGGCATGGAAAGAAACCTGAGAATAGAAGGATAAAATGAAAACAGAGCTTTGTGAATGGGAAGTGGCAGCGGTAGGGGGTCAAAGAAGGGGACGGGCCTGGGAAAAAGGAAGAGGAATCAAGGTGTACAGGTACAGGTTCCTTACTGAATGCAGTAGTTATGTACGCCTGAATGGCACCAATAAGCTTAAACCCAAAAACTATGTTACTAAGGAAAAAAGCTTACAAAAGCATCACAGATAAATTCTACAGATTCAAACAAACTTAATACTGCAAGAAAAACAGCACTAAAGAGACTAAACGAGGTACTGAGAGTAATTAGAGGAAGGTGTCACTCAGCTTAGCAGGACTAAAATCTTCTGAGAATAAAAGTCAGTTAAGGAAGCAGTATTTTAGTAAGTGAACATTTTCAGAGAAACTTAAAAGGTAAGTAAACAAATGTGGGATAATTGTTTACAGAAAGATTCATTAATTATCCTTAAAGAATACTTACACTTATTCTGACGTAAGTATGTCTCAAAGTTCATTTATTTATTTCTTTCTTCCTAAGAGAAAATATTGTGCTTAAGGAATAACAGAAAAGTGCAGATTCATAATTGTAATCGCTGATTCCTCGCATACTACTCACTCCAGCCTATTGCATTTAATTTTAGAGCACGTAACTTCTGCTGAGGAGATGCACTTGTAATCTATAATAAATAAAAATAAGCTTGTGTTTACTCTCTTTTGGATATCCTCAAGCAGCATTAAAGTATATATTTATTCTGTCAAATAAAAAGAGATGACATTGACAGTAAAATATAGAAGTGAAGAAAGATATCTTCCATCAAAGCAAACAATTACTAAATTATACATTAAAATAAATAGACATTGAAATGAGATATAATGCTTCCTCATATTTTCCTATACTGTAAGTTAAATATTTTCTTTTTGTTTTGGGTATTAATTTAAGAATATCAATAACCCCAGTTTTAAAAAACCATATAAGGTTTCTTATAGTGGCTATCAAAGTGAAGGATGAATTAAATGTAACTATGCTTGTATTCTTTCCCTTTGTTCATTTTGTGCTGCTAATACAGAACACTCTAGACTAGGTATTTTATTAGGAGTAGAAATTTATTGTCCCATGATTTTGTAAGCTAAAAAGTCCAAAACTTGGATGCATACATGAGTTTAGGAAAGGCACTTTCAAACTTTAACTAACAAACTCATTTGAAACTATGGAAACACTGTAACATGACAAATATCTACAATTTAGAAATATCCTGAGGAAGAAAATGCATAAAGCCAAATATTTCTATGTAACAAGAAGCACAACATTTTGTAGACATGGCACCATGACCGACCTGCTCAGTAGATTAAAATTATTTACTCTGAAACTATAATACTATAAAAGTTGTTATTATGTAAGAGGGAATACTGAAGATGGTCCGGCACTGCAGCAACATACTCTATAGATTCAAACAAACTTAATACTGCAAGAAGAACAGTACAAAAGAGACTAAACGAGGTACTGAGAGAGAGAGAGGAAGGTGTCACTCAGCTTGCCAGAAGGACTAAAATCTTCTGAGAATAAAAGTCAGTTAAGGAAGCAGTATTTTAGTAAGTGAACAATTTTCAGAGAAACTTAAAAGGTAAGTAAACAAATGTGGAATAATTGTTTACCAGTTACCATGATATGGCATTGCATATACTGTTCTTTAATCCATATAGATATTACTCAAAGTAAATGTAAACACACCCATTTAAATTTACAAAATTGATGCTTTCTTTGGATCATCCTGGATCATATTAGCAACTATAACATTCTATCTTCATGAGCAGAAGAGAGCAATAACTTCCTATTTTGTGCTTATGGGGCAACTTTAGTAATCAAATCACAGCTAGTCACTATTTTATCAAGCCAGGTTGGCATGATATGTATGAATTTATTCTAATTTTGCCAACTTTATCTGTGCATTTGACATCATTTTTGTAGATGGTAGAATTCATAACAAATCCAGGAACTTGAGATTTTAGCATAAAACAATAAAATTAAATTTACAAATTTACTTTAAAGTAATAATTTTGGTTTAATAATGTTTAATAATAATGTTACCCAGTATCTTAAGCTGTGTTTCATGTAGCACATTTAACTTATATTAAGTTTTGATTTTAAAAAAAGGAATCATCCTTTGAACACCATCCACTTGAATGGTGTTACACAGTCTTGATATGTTTGATGCTATAGCATATGAAGTTATATTCAAATATTTCAAAGAAAAAGACACTGTGGTGACTACTATTAAGTCGGGTTATTTGGTGGTGAAGCACTAGGTTGCTGAAAGTGTCATGCTTTAACCTGCATTGTTATGTTGTTATGCCCCCTTTTATCTCATCCTCTCCCTTATTCATTAAAAAATTATTTAATTTTAAAAAAAAATATATCAACCAATAAAAATGTTAATGGATCTATAGGGAAAAAGAAACCCTTTACAACTGTTGGTTAGAGAGTAGACTAGTACAAACACTGTGGAAATCAGTGTGGAGATTCCTCAAAAAATCAGGATTAGAGGTCCTATTCAACCCAGGTATTCCACTTCTGTGTATCTTCCCAGAAGGATTGAAAAACATCACACCACAGTGACATATGTGAAACCATAAGGTTCAAAATATACAATAGTCAATGTGAAATGGGAGGAAGCTGTTCAATAAAAAGAAGAAACTAAGATAGGAGAAAAGAGAAAGGATAGAAGGGAAAAGAAAAAAAATGCAAGTTAGTTATACCATTAGTGTCACTTAGTTCACTGAATAGGAAAGGTTGTGCTAATATTGATTGAAGAAAATTTTATGCCCATATTTTGTACTTGAGTGACTAAAGATAATCATGTGTAATTTATCAACAATTGTTACTTTTTCATTTTGTTGTGAAAATTTGTTTTACTTTTTCTTCTTAATATTAACAAATAAAGTAATTAAAAAAAAAAGAATCATGGAAATTGCTTTAAAAATAAACAAAGACCCCTCCCTGGTAAGTGGCTGCAGTGTGTCAGACTGTGGCCCTTCCAGGGGGAGAACTCCAGCAGTTCCTGAGATCTGTACCATGTTGGAATTTAGGATGCTGGGAAGCCAAGCAATCAGATCTCCTCCCTGGTAAGTGGCTGCAGTGTGGTAGACTATGGCCCCTCCAGGGGGAGAACCACTAGTGTCTTTTGAGATCCACACCATGTTGGAACTTATGAAGTGGGGAAACCAAGCAACCAGCCTGCCTCCCTGCTAAGCAATAGTGAATCTACAGGTGCACGGCCTAGAGTCAAACAACCCACTTCCCCTATCCCTCTTTTCCTGAACCCTCAATAGCAAATGGGAACCAGAAATCTCAGCATTTCCTGGGAGGTTGACCATAGCAAATAAGGGGCATTTCCTTGTGCCCTCTCTTTGAAGGTAAATATTTTTATTACTGTTTTGTTCTATGCTGATTATTGGTACTGCTCTATTCAATATTCTGTTCTGATAAGTTCTATAATGTTATGTATTTCATTTTATTTTGATATATGTGATTGAAAGAACAACTATTGTAAAGATAATGAAATATACTGTGATACCTATTACTGTTATTCAGATAACTTGCTGTGAAGTTCTGTACCAATTTCACTGTACTATATGATCTTAGTTGGCTTTATTCTGTCTTGTTCTGTTGTATTTTACTACTTCCAAGATAAAATTAAAAAAATAAACAAAGAAAGATACAATAACTGACTTCAATAAGGGTTATCCCTCATCTGAGAACTAATAGATGATTTTCCAGTTCCTGTTTATTTCATAGAGTCTCTACTGATAGTATTAATCCAGGATTATGACGGTCTTTCAGTGAAAAATAACAAACACTATTTTAAATATACCTTTATAGTAATTGTCCCTGTGATTCAATTTACAATGTTTCAAAGATTTTTTGAAGTACAAAAGGAGAATTTTTTTTAAATACAAAGGGAGAAATTTTCTAAGCACATAATGGGGTAAGAATATTTTAAGTTTTGCCTCAGTACTATAAACATTAAATTACTTGAGGTTGTGCATAAAGAATACTCCAGTGAATTCTGAAGGATAACAAATCAGTTTATAACAAGATAGATGACGCTGGAAAAATAATGCAGTCTCAGATACTTTTTATTTCATGTATAAAATGCTGAAATCAAAATAAATGTTCCGTTAAGTTAAGCACAATCAACTTTAACATCCTGCTAGAGTTAAGGTGTTTTCATGACTTACAAACACAGCTCTTAGAAGTATGGGAAGAAAGATTCAGAGTTATGGTAGAGGCTGATTAATGTGTATCTATCTCTATGGGGAGAAATAAAACTTCAAATATATATAAATACATTGCTAGTAGTTTATGAAAATTGGAAACAGTATTTAGCATACATTATTTTTCACTAATGATCAAACATCAAGAAAATCTATGGAATTATTGATCAAAATTTCTATAAAGTAAATAAAAAATACTTCTTTACACATATATTTGATTACTTCCCTTGCTTCATATAACCAAAATAATAAAATGTTCTCAAATGTTTGATGGTATAATTAATGCAATTAATTTGGGGTAATAACATATATATGTATAATATATTTGTGATTACTCTTGTGTTGCTACATTGTACATTCATTGCTATATAATATTTGTATTTCATTGCATTTCTTGTAGGATTAAGTGTTGCTATGGTTAATATCACATGAATTTTTTATTCAGCACCATCCCTTACACAATTTTGATTCCATAGACATGGATAGATTTCTTTCCTAAAGTTATTCTTTTTTGTTTGTGAGTAAAATAGTGAAACACTACACAATCATTTACAAATATTCATCCTACCCAATACCTAATGCCAGATATATCAATACATTAGGTGGTTACAGGGTATTATGCTGAAACCCTTCCCTGAAGCAGACATTACAGTTTAGTCACTTACTAATCATTTCCCATGTTGACTTCTGTATCCTACTGTCGGTGCTTGGCAGTATAAACACAGTGCTTGCATTCCATTTCGCTCTTCTCCATTTGACTTGATAGCAGTTTATGTCAGTTCTCACTCTGAATCATTTCTAGAATACTTGAAACTGTGTATCCTCCTATGTTCATCTTAATACGTCTTACAATTGTCACTCAAAAAAAAAATACAACAACATGAACCAAAATATCTAATTAGTTTGATGGCTTAGAACAGAAAACATACTTTTTTCCTCAAGATGACTAAATAAGAGAGTTTAGGTTTCACTTTAAAGAATATATAACAAAAATCTTTAAATTATAACATTTTACTCCTCATATTTGTTTTAAGATTATAACATTTAACTCAACAAAGTTTTATAATGATTACAAATAATGCAATATATATGTACAACATTTGCATATACAAATATATGAACAAATGATTGAATAAACCAGCGAATTTAAATATATAAGGCTTACACGGCACCGTGTTTCTTGAACTACTTCCATTTTTCTGTACATTTCTTCGGTACAATTTCTTCTAATTTCACAGTTTATCCATTTTCATCTTGTGTATTTAATATTCTAATTAACATGTGCTGATATTTTACATTTTATTTTATGCTTTGAGCTGAGAAGCAGTTCCTGTTAATGAGTTCATTGTTTTCTTCCACTTTGTTTTTAATTCTTTAATAGTTCAAGTTAGTCAGTGTCTCAGACTTTGGATTTTAATAGTCCCATTTAGTTTATATGCTATCTCTCTCCATTTTGTGATGAATTCCTTTTAAGTTGCATTTTTATATTCTTGGTGCTGAACTTATTTTCAGTGGAAAATTACATTTTTAAAATTGAAATGTATTTTAAAATTGAGAAGGACTCTGTACCAAGTGATTTTGCCTTTGGTTCTGTCCCAGAAAGAAAGCATTCATATTGTCATTTCTCCACCTAGATTCCCATAGCTTCCGGTTGGAAAAGTCTGTTCATGCATAGAGCATGTATTTTAATTTCTAATACTGAACGATTTTTTTAAAAAAAGATATTTTCTAAACTTTTTTAATTTTGTACTAAGCCAAACCATAGTATAGTTTTTTTTGCCTTATATAACTTTGAGTGTGGATTCAGTTGGATTCTTGGTTTTGTGAAGATGTAGCACCTTCAATTTGTACTTTTCTCCAGGTTTTATATGCAGTGTTTATTGAGGCTGCCAGAGCATCAACTCACAATTATCATCAGATTCTGATTGCCCTCTGCAAAGAACTGTAACAGATTCCTTGGAACCCAGCAAATCACACACCACTATTCTATAGATGCTGGCGGAAGGGCGCAGACTCCTACATAGGACGTTACTATCCAGGTTTACTGGTGGTTTAGTGTTCACAATAGTATTGAAACAAGATTGATATTTTTCTGATGCCATTTGTGCAAGTCATGTCACAAGTAAATATAAAAAGGTCAGATAACTCCAAAACCTCAGTAAATGCATTATAGGAGCAGAATGATGAGCTGAAAGATCCTGAATCTTTTATAAGGGGCAATAAGTTATGCCTGTCTTTTGTCCAAAAGGCGCTATCAGTATGTACCAAGAACAACACAAGCCTTCCATTTGCTACAGAGAGAAACTCTTTTCTATCTTGTCATAAAAATAACCTTCAAGGAACAAAAGGACAGTCAGTGTCTCTGCTGAAAAACATATAGAAATGTGAGGAAAACACAGGAAATGATATGTCAGTACTTTCTTAATTTCTATTTAAAAATTTCTTATAAATTATTTTTAGTTTTGTTATGTATTTAATCATTGTGTAGTTAAATTTTAATAAGAAGTTATATGATTTTGAGGTGAGAAAAGGAAAATTGTCTTTTCCTGTTTTCACATATCTTCATAGTGGCTTTTTCCTTTTAAAAATGGTATTTGGCTATAAGAACAATTCTAGATTTTAAATTACTTTCTTGAATCAACATGAATTTTGTCTATTGCATTCAATAATTGATATTTGATTAAAACAAGCAAGATAAAAATGTCTAAATTCAATGAAGTTTTTGATGAATAAGTTAGCTATGTTGTTGCTTTTAGTATATTTTAAATTATTCTTTTAGATTTAATACTACCCATATTCATCCCAATATTATGTATTTTTCTAATGTTCTATTTATATTAATATACTAATTATAATTGAAATGTCAAAGTTGCTTTTGAAATATTTTATTTCATTTTATTTATCTAGATAGAACTCCTAAAATTGTAAATTGTTTCGATTTTGTAAGTTCCAGACATATTATGTAAATCCATTTTATAAATGAATCATTTGGAAAATAAACTATTACCTATGTACTCCATAGATACTAATAAACCTCTGAAGTTATTGAGCACTGTGAAATTAACTTGGTCCTTCTCTTTAGCTGGAGTTATTTTTTGTCATCCCTAGAGTTTGGATCACTGTCATAGGGAGAGTTACAACTGTCTTAGGTTTCAGGCTATTATTATCTTGATAACATTCATTAGCAAACATTTTGGTTGCAACAAGTAGTACTAGACAGCTTCAGGAAAAACGATTGTATTTTAGGGATAACATCCTGCCTCAATTATTTAATTGGACAAAATAGCTAAGGGTATTTATATATGTGTACTAGACATTTTAGTAAATATAGAAATGAAAATTTGATATATTAATCATGATAAATAACTCTAAGAAGACTTAATGTTTATGATGATGTTAAGAAATACATTGAATTTCATTCTTATGTTGTGAGATTTCTAAAAGAGCTTTACTTCAAGGTTCTCCCTAAGCTATAAAATCTAAGCAGAGTTTATATTCAATAAAAAGATAGTATGATTGAATATGAACATAAATTGTAATTCTCAAACCTCTTCCAAAAGAGAATTGCATAATATTCTTTAATTTGTCGTTATACAATTTTACAGAAATAATATTTTAATAAATTTCTTTTGAAAATAATCTTAGTTTTCATTTACCTTAATGTCACTCATTGCACCCACAGAGATTTTTGTCTGACCTGCAGTCAGAAGAGACAGATTCAAGCCCCTGGGGTTTTTTCCATTTCTTAAACTGTAAAACCATCATTTCTTGCACCAAAATAATACTAATTGCAACAGAATTTCTGTGAGTACTTTTCATTATCCTCAGGCATGCATGTTCCTGAAGGTCTGTTCTTAGCAGGAAGCTCACTATCCCATCTCTGTGTCTACCTTTCCCCATATTACAGAACATAATATTCGTACTGATTGCATAAGTTTCTTCTCTTCTAGTGCAGTATCTGAATCTACATAGAACATTTCCTGACTCTAGCCTTACTAATAGTCCAACACAAAGTTGTTAGAGGTGCTTTTTTCCTAATTAACTCTGACCAAAATACAAGTGTTGGTAACTGTTTCCCGTTATGTATTTATGAAGCTGTGTTAAATTATCCCATATCTTCTAGTTCTTTCTACATATCAACTAATGTTCCTTAACATCTTCCAAAAATCACATTCTGATGAAAAAAATATACATAGAGAAAGATTACATATATTTCAATACTACATGGAAAGGTTTTATTTGTGTACTGAAACTAATGTGTTTCAATATAGTGATATGCTATTTAGGTAAAACTGTTCCTCTCAAGTTTTCTTTCCAACATTATATAATATTTCATTTCCTTTATGTTTTATTGTTTATCTGTTGACACACTGAAAGACATCTTGATTACTTCCATGTTTTGGTACTCATGTATTAAGTAGCCATATGCCCATAATCAAGTCTCTATGAAGATATATTTTCAATTTATTTACATAAAAATGAGTGTAGCAACTAGATTACGTGATAAAATATGTAGGATTTTGAAAGAAACTGTTACATTATCTTACAAACTGGCTGTAGCTTTTTTCAATCTCATCGGCAATAAATGAAATTTCTGATTACTAGATATTTTACTTAGTCTTATTTGTCATCAGCCGTCTTGAATGTACTCATTCCATTAGTAGCAATAGGATCTCACTGTCCTATATTTTTTATTCCGTATGGCATGTGAATATCTGCCAATAAGCTTATTTTCACCTTTACATCATCTTTGTGTCTGTTTTGAGATTTATTTATCCTTTTATTTTTGTGTGTACATTTTCATATAATGAAATTTACAGATTTCTTTGTCTTTGGAGCAATTATTTTTTAACCAAAGATGTGTTTTTTATATATTTTTCTCCTAGTGATAGCTTTTCTCATTCTCTTGATAGTCTCTTAAACAAACCAGAAGTGGTTTTTGTTTGATTGTATTTATATCAACAGCATTTCTTTAGTTGAAATTAAAAAGGATTCCATTTAATTAAATTCAACTTACCAACTATTTTCTTCATGAAAAATGTGCATATGAGGTTTCTAAATTTTCTCATGGCATTGTGTAGATTTTTCTCTTATTATTCTAATAGTTTTATGGATTAATTTTCACATTTTAAATTAATTCTTCTAAAGGGTTAACCTTTGTCTGAAGATTCATCCTTTTCCTTTATGTAGTTATCCATTTGACACAGCATTACTTGCAGAAAAAATTTTCCTGTCTGCATTGAATTTACTCTGATCTTTTGTCACATATCAACTGACTGGACATGTGTCTATTTTTAGATCATCTTATCTTTAAATCACTATTTTTTCTCCTGTACTTTCTCCCTTTAATTTCAGTGTATTGTCTAGAAGGTTATTGTGTACAATATTAATTTATTATCAATGGTTATAATAGTAATAGTCTTACCATTATATAAAAATATTTTGAATAATTACTATTAAAATAAGTTTATTGTATATATCATTATTCCAGATGTTTAAGAATTAAACACTATGATATCTGTGTAAATAATATACATGCCAATATCAGTTTAATACAATTTATGTGCTTTTATAAAATTAATATATTTTTTCAGAATTTACTGTTGTATTTGAAGCTGAGATTTATGTTACTTTGGTTAAAGCAGTAAACATATGTATTGTGTATACTGTTTTAGTCCTAAAGTTCATCAATTTAACTTTTATGTTGTAAAGTAACATTTAATATGATATCTCTACTACCATGTGTTTAGAAAAGGTAAGTGAATCATATACTGTTTCTGTATTTCCATGTTTAATACCTAGTGAAATCACAGCTTTGCTTTTCCCAAAATAAATAATTATATTTCTTGAAATGTTTTAAACCTGTGTCAGAATCTGTAAAGTTAAAGCAGATGGAATTCTATGATATAATTACAGAACCAAACTGGAAAAAAAGTTGTTTAAAAGAAATGTAGAAATCTGTAATCTGAAACTTCCTAAACATTTTTATAAAAGGAAGAGGAAAATTTACAGCAAGTATGCAACACATATTTACTATAAATTCTGTAGATTGTTCCATATTTTCTGCCTTCAGTGAGAAAGCATTTCTAATCAATTAAAATAGTGCTTTTCACACAAAGGTCAGTTATCTTTAGGACTTTTACTATCCCGTGACAAACAACAACATGTAGGAAACTTAAATGTCCCCAGAAAGGTTCACCCTTCTAGGAACACTCTGAACATCGTTAAAATATACCTCAACTAAGAGAAACATAAGAAAAGCATAATTATAATCAGCAACTTTACTCATATACTGAACGTAGTCATATAGGTTATGCTTTCTTTCCCCAAAAGAAGATGAAGGAAGATACATTCAACATTTGTTAAATTGCTATTTGTTGAGCACTGCTTACGTCTTCAAAAAACTGTACTGGTTACTTTGGGAACCTCATTAAAAGTAGTTGAAAATATTCCATTCCTGGTTTTAAATTTAAATATTAATGGTTTTAAAGTGGATGGCTGTGGCATTTACATGGGAGGAATAATTACTCTATGGCAAGATATTTAAAGTAGTAGAAAGTGATCTCTAGCAAAAATAGACTTGAAAGGGTGGATATATTGAAAGGAGATTGGTGGAAGAATAGATTTCTTTGAAAACAGAATGCATTGGCAAACACTCAAAAACAGGAGGAAGTCATTCATGGGAGTACCAGAAGAAAGTATTAAGAACAAACTAGCATTTTAAAGGCCTAAAAGAAATACTTCATGTAGTTTTAGGATCAGTATAGGAGCCAACGTTGCTAATACAAGTGTGAATGGAGAGAATAGTAAAAAATAAAAGGTCAGAGAAGTAATGAGGACGGAAGAATGATAGACCTTGTTGGGAAATATTTGAATTATATTTTAAAAAACCAGTCTCATTCTGTGGTGCAAGTTAGTTTTAGAAAGCTAAGAGAGTGAGGAGAAGAAAGGGAACTGATTCTCCCTACTCCAGCAAAAGGTGATGCTGCAGAGTTACAAAAGAGTGACCACAAAATGAAGATGCTAATTTCTGGCTATACTTCCAAGGTAGCATTAACAAATTTTCTGATGGATTGGGACTGAATAATGAGAGATAAGTTGGCATCACGTATAATCCACTCATTGCTCTGCATATACTTATTTTATTTTCTAAGGCTACTCAGTTTGTAAGTGGTCTTGAAAGCATAGTTCAAATGAAAAGGCAATCAATATCTTATGTTCACAATACACAAAAATGTAAGTCTTGTGGAAAATTTTCTCACATAGATTATTTTTACTCTTATAGTTTTCTCTATTTGGAAAACACTATAGCCACACACCTAATTGCCTTAGTCAGACACAGGTCACTTTTAAGTGCTTCATTTTGTTAAGGACTATTGTAACAAACATCTTTTTGCTGTATCTAGTCTTGAAAGATTCTTGCAATCATTTTGATTTCTTGAGGAAAGCTGGACTTAGAATGAAACTGGTTAAGAAAAAGAAGTATCATGAAAATGACTCGGATTTATGTTCGTGCTCAGCTGATTCTTTCCTGGAAGCCTGGCTCATAAGTTAGTAAATTTGAATTTAATTTTCTCCTATGACTGGCCAAAAGTATACTCCTACTTTTTCTTCAACATTAAACTTAAACTGTGCTTCTCTCTAAAATGTTTACCTAATCATGTAAATGCATTTTGATCTATTTATCCTTCAGTTATTGCTCTTAGCATGTGATCTGTAATTTTTAATTCTCTGGAAATTGGAGTTTATTATTTTATATTGAATTTTATATTCCAATAAAGTTCATGCAAATGTCACATAATCAGTTTGTTTTCTAGATAGGAAATGTATCTGTTTTCTGGAATAGAAAAACTGAAATGCCTTTAACAACATTCAGGAACTGTGCACAATTTTTTTTACAATAATGCTAATGACTAAAAATTAAACCTATATTGTATTAAGTAACAAAATAACAAAAATTCTTTATTATTGTAATTTGGGAAAATATCACATATCACACATTACTAAACTTATCTTAGGAAAAGGTAAATAGTACAGTACATGACTCTCACAAAGGAGATTAGACCTCAAATAGCATGTCCCTGAGATGCTCCTTTACATTCCCAAGGCTCTATCCAGCTAAGTAAAAGGGACAGTTAAAGCAGATCTGGACTGGAGAGTCTGAGTAAGTATCCTCTGAAGGAATGAATCCCACTGTTATGCATTAAAAACTGGTGGTCAACTTAAAACCAGCTGAATTAAACCAGCATAGTGCTGTGCGGATGACCCACTGAGAAAGTTACCAGCATAAAAGGAGATGTAGAGACCAAGAGAGTGGCATTGTGGGTTCCTCTAAGTGAGCTTGTCTTGAGCCATTGGTTCTCCTGGAGCAGCTTGTCATGACTAGCTTCCCCAATATGAATTCAGCCATTATCATCAGAGGAGCTTGAAACCTTGTCACTGAAAATGGCTACTATTTACTTTGGAGGATCTCTGGTCATTATGTTGAGCAGAGCTTCCTGGCTCCAGAGGGGAAATTGTGTGCTGTTTAATCTCCAGGAGGTTAGTCACGCTGACTTCCTGATATGTACCTGACTGCTCTCATCCTCAGAGGACCTAAGGACCTTACTGTCACTGAGGATGGTTGTGGTATTTTCAGGTGAGTGCTGGTTCTTATTTTGAGCATTGCTTCTTGGCTCCACTACAGAACTCTTAACCCTACTGGCACAGATCTTTAATCCCACTGGCAGAGACTTTCTAGCTTCCACTGCTGACCTATGGGCCTTCCCAACACAGATTTTCCATGAGTCATTGTGGGCACTAGACCTCCAGTCGGATTCCTGGAAGGCATTGTCAAGAGCTCAGGTCTTTAAGTGGATTCCTACAGGACATTACTGTGGGATACAGGCCCTTGACTGGATTTTCTAGGTCTTTAATGTTGTAGACAGGTTTCCTGCACTTTCTTGTATTTAACTCTGGGTGACTATCTGTTATGGTTTGTGTCCAGGTGCCTCCCAAGCCTCATGTATTCATGGAAGTGACTGAATAGAGAGTGTGTGATTGGTTCATTGTCTAGTGCTGGGATTGGTGCATGAGTACTACAACCCCCAGGGATGAGTAACTGGTATGCAATGTAGTGGAGGGAAGGAAGTATGCTTTTCCCTTTTTTGTCCTTTTTGTTCTTATTGTGTGTGGTCACCATGAACAGCTGCCTTTCAACACCACCACCCTGCCTTGGAGCCAACTGAGTATGGACTGAAACCTCCAAAAACTGTAAGATAAATAATGTTTTCTTTCCTTGATTTGAGGAATCAGGTATTTTGTCTCAACAGTGAGAGAAAGGTAACCAAGACACCCTCATAAAACAATATCATAAATTCTGTGTCCTGTATGTAACTATTCTCCATGCAACCCCTGACTATAACACTTACTCATGTACACTTTTGGAATTCGGTAATCAGGTGGATCTGTAAGAAGTGTTCTCATCTGCATGTATGCTAAAATCAGCTCTTTCTTGGGAAATACTGGTCAATTAGAGGGAGAAAACAAATTAAGAATGTATGTGCCTTTATTCTGTAGGCTATAAATCCACTTGCTCCACAGAGGAGAGTGTTTGGAACAGTACCTGTCCAACTGTTTGTCTCTGAACTCTCCTGATTAAGTAACAATTTCAGGAACAACTAAAACTGAAGATTAAATTACTAAGTAGTTAATTGATTTTGTGAGAAATGGTGATGAAAATTTAGAAACTCTGTCTTGCCACGTTGACGAGTTTAAAGACGGACGTTTGCCGCAAATGAGTGCTAGGATGATAATTGCTTAGAAGTGAGTCAGACTTTCACAAACACCACTGCTTGAAGGAAGAAAACTGGGTTAAATCTACTGAGTGGCAGTTGTGTGGATCTGGCTGTTCTTAACTCAAAAGTTGATACTGGAATCACAACTGACAATGATGGAGCCATGAATCCACCTCCTCTTTTAGCACATGCATGTCACCATAAGGGTTTGTACTTTTACAAAGGTAGTGAGTTTAAAACACAATTTTAAGTATATGTACAGAGAAAGTATGGCAGACTGGCTATCAGGCATTGGAACACTGATGCACTAGGCATAGACTTAGCAGGACATGAAATGAAGAAGGTTACTTGGTGCACACAGTGTTGCTTCCAAGTAATTAAAGAACACTGTACAGTCATCTTATTGGTCTCACTGATAGCTATTTGTAAAGGTGTTCAGCTTAAAGGGGGGATTTACTTGAGATACCCCATGATAGCAGTCCATGGAAGAATTTTAAGATTTTCTAAGTGAGCTAGTAATTCAGCATTCTATTTATACAATACACTATGTCATGAAATTTTTGCTGGATGAATGAAATATACTGTCCTCCAAAGGCCTCCAGGTCAGAATTATGGAGTTTTGGCATTACTCTTGAACTTCTTCATGGGTCACACCATTTCTTGGATGTCACAAACTGTGTTTCTTTGGGAGCAAATCATAAGACTGGAGATAAAAGAGAAAACAAATGTATGACAAAGTGTGCTAAAAAGTAATGAGAAAGTTGGGCTGGAGACCTAGTTCAGTGGTAGAATGCTTGCCTAGCATGCACAAAATCTTAAATTCAATCCACAGTACCAACAAAAACAAGAGTAATGAGAAAGTAAATAAAGCATAATCTAATAGTGCTGTTTGATGTGCTTCCTCTTTTTTCAAAGATGTTATACCCCACCTGCCATGCGACTGACTGTCCTTACAATCACATTATGCTTGACTTCCACAATGTTTTAAATTCTCCAACAATAACAAAATTAACAATTTAAAACTATCTCTAATGAAAAAGCAAGAAAATCTAATAAACTATAACTCCAGGTATCAGGAAGAGACTATAATCAAGCAGAAATAGAATCAACATTAAATTTTTCTGTTATCATAATGAGGGATTATTATTCATTCAAATCCAGGAAAACATTATAAGAATTTTCAGTAATAGACACAAAGCATTCTCTTTATGGACACAGGTACTTCTTTGTGTTATAGTCAGTATACACAATACTATGCTGTTGAATTACATCCATTCATGTTTGGATAGTTTCTTTATTAGGCAAAGCTATGGTTCTATAAGCATTATTTAAAGCAGCAGCAGAAAATATAGCTAAAGCCTCTATGTGGAATCTATTGCCAGTGAGATGAAGTTACATCAAATGTATAGAAGATCCTGGTGGCTTATATCCCCCTATTCCTAAATTTTACCATATTCCAACTAATAGGGGTGGTAGTTAGAATGGAAAGTAATTGGGATTGTGTATAAGGACTTCCCAATACACATTTGTTGTCCAATTGTAGGTAACCATGACCATCTGTGAGTGCTACAGTATCTTCATAATCTTGTCCTGTGCTTAAATGTCTCTGTAAGGTCATTATGCCTTGCTTCCACACTCTCTAAAATTCTACAAATTAATATAATGAGTAAATTATATTATTAAATTATCCCTGGAATGCCCTTTTCTATTCCCAATACTTTTCAATGAGTCAAAGGTACAGTGAATTAAGCCTGGTCTAGAATGTCTGAATCAATATTTCCTGAAGGAAAAGACTCTCTCATACATGCACTAGAAACTGGGAAAGTCTTACCTGGAAGAAATATTCTTTTCTGCACACTTATAATTCTATTTATACAAAAGAACAACTCAGAATAACAATGTCAGTGCCTGCATAGATCAAGCTGTACAAGTCCTCTTCCTGCAGGGACAAATTCATCTATTCACCTGCTTTTGAAATTTCCCTTTTAGTAAATTCAATAAGATCTATGTTTTGTACACTACCTCTAAGTATTTCCTTTGGGCTCTCAATGGTTTACCCCTGTCCTAGTTCAGCTACAACATAAGGGAAAAATTAATGTATTCCATTTAATAGAAGAAGAAATAAATTATAATCTTAAAGCCTAAAAACTGTTAGGAAATGGTAATTTATTTTAATGGCATCGTTTTATATTCTACCTGCTATTCTTTGTAGCATGTTCATTTTTTTTAAGTCTTAAAACACAATAAGTTAGGGCTGGTTGTTATCACCAAAGCACTAAGGCATAATGATTAATTTATCTAAAATAGTACATGATTCACTCCCCACTTACTGCATTCAACTAGCCCATTTAGTAACCTATCCTACTGTATTCTAGTTTTTATAATTAATGACATAGATTGGAAATATCACACCATTCAGTGTATATTATGTGTCTTTCATTAATATCCAATGCATATGTTTTAACATGTCTTCCATATAGTATGCAACTTGAGAGCATAAGGAAGAGAATAAACATTTTTGTGTTAAAATAAAGACTTTTTAATAAGATTTTCAGTTTTAAGCTTGGACTTTTGATGTACTCAGAGGTATTCAGCAGAAATATTATTTTAATAAAAAAAATAGGTAAAATAACAAAAATGTGACTCAGGATGACTCTGACCATGACAGTTGACTAAATTTTTTTTTTCACTAAGGCAGACACAAAAAACTCCTGAGAGGCAACAGAAATAGCTCTTGTGCCTATAAAAAGAATAATAACCACAGAATTCAGAGAAATTCAATAACAGAGTGAAAGAAAAATTTCTGTAGGTCATACTTGTAATGGTTGCGAATTTATGACTGCATAATACAGTGTTATTGTCTTGTTTTTATGCTCAGTGTTGGTTGTATCACTAAAGAAATTTCAAGAAGATATGTGAAGAATAGACAGAAAGGTGATTGATGATGCTGTACCACCATTTCATGGCACTGCCTGGAGTTAATAATAAGAATATCTAATTTATTTGTACATTTCCAACACATCTCACCTAAGATAGATTACAGAAAGTTTTCTGCTATAGTTCTTCATCTCTTATACCATCACATCTGTGTTGTGATGTTGTGATCATCTTACTCAGTAGTATCTGGCTCATCTACATGGTTCTTGCCATTTTTTGCAGAAATAGAAATGACTATACAATTCTGTTTGGAAGAAAAAATCTTCAAGGGAATTTTGTTAGTAAATTAAATTTAATTGTACACCAATATGATCATCTATCAAATTGTACAACATGATTCTAAAGGAGTCAGTTAAAATGTGGTTGAAACAGTATAAAATAGTTTGTAGGTGAGAATATTAATGAAATCATTACCAAAAATCCCTACAGGATAGTTACACAGCTGATACTGAATAAGTACTGACCAGTGGAACCAATCACAGACTTCTTTATCTATGGTCTTTATGTCTAGCCTCTATTTTAGAGGCTGAGGCTGCTACAAAGCTATATCTAACTCCTTGATAGATTTTGGGGCCAGCTGTGCCTATATTTATTCATATAGGTGAGAAAAATGGTAACTCGGAATGATGCTTGAATAGTAGAGTTTACAATCCTATTTCCTTTTTTTTCTATTTCAATCATATAGATATTTTTAGTTTTAGAAATAAAAAAAAAAAAAAAAACTTTTCTTTGACATCCACTAGCTGCTTAAACATGTCATATACTCTTGAAGGAAAGATAAAGTCTTAGGCTAAAATACCATGACACATTGATATAAAAATTATTTTTTAAAATATCTGAACGTAAATAAAGTTTCCGGTGTTGGAAGAGATAATCTGAGGGGGATATAGACTCCTTTGAATTCTAGTAAATAAAGTGTATTGCAGCAGGCTAAACTTGTCCCTTCCTGGTTTCTTCTGGAACTGCATTTATTTCTGAAAGCATAAAACAAAGAGGATAAAGAATAAGGTATTTTTGGGCTGGGGATTTAGCTCTGTGGCATATGCACCTGCCTTGCAAGCGCATGGTTATGAATTTGATCCCCGGTACCAATAAATAAATAAATAAGACATTTCCTTCAAACTGGAAGAGCTTCTAGCCTTATTAAAACAATTTATCCTCTCTAGAAATTTCAAGAGACTAAATCTCCCCAGAAACAATGAAAAAATACACCAAGTATCATATCTGTGCAGTCAATGCAGATAATTCCCACTAAAGTTTGTGAAGTGTACTTTTAAGCTGATTATATTGCCCCCAAACACTAAATATATACTTGAATTGACAGATTTAAGACATTGTTTTGTACTTCTTCTTACGGTAAAATTTGTTCACGCTGTAAATTATAAAATGAATGTGTAGAAATAGTTCTCAAACAGAAAAATAATCACAAAATGCAATTTTCATAATTACATGTGCACTCAGCAGACTTAAGGTTCCATCTTGCTTGTGACAAACACAGGCCCCTTCATCTGTCTTTTATGTACTACGTATCAGCTACTTCAGGGTAAAAAGTTAAGAATTGTTACAGACATTAAAAGTGTAAATTTTACTTATCACACAATTTTTAAGAACAAATTTAAGAAAATTTTTTCTGGCAATGAAATCATTCCCATCTCTGGTTTTCTTTAAATCCTTTTTATTTGAGAAAGAATGGATATGAATTCAAATAGGATCAGAAAGGCCTGCCTGTAAATTTTGAGAAAATTTTAGGAGAACAAGCCAGTAATTACACCAATATGTTGACAGTGAGTGTCACATAGAAATAGCTTTGGATTAATAATGACAGCTCCCTATGGTGGGACCATGTACCGTCGCATTACATGTGCAAGCCAACTACTCCCTTGTGGTGTCTTAGGAGAAAGAAGCAGCTTTCTTCTCCCATGAATTTTCATGAATACACAAATTTGTTTCGTTCACACAACAGTCCTTTAGGAATTTACCTAAGGGAATAATTACAGAATTAAAGGAAGTAAACACACAGGACCAAAGAAATGCATCATGATCGTTTCCAAATAGTTCTGAAATTCCCTGTTCACTTCCATCTTATACAATAGAGCTAGACCTTTTCTTAAGTTTTGTCACCATTTTAATATATGCTACAAATGTGTTTATGTGTAAAGTTTAATCGTTTAAAAATAAATAAGTTGTGGAAAGTAGTACAATGGCACCTATATGATAATAAATTATATTCAGAACGAAGATGCTTGATTGAGGAAAAAGGTCATTGTAAAAGATAACAATCACAGTTTCGTCACTGAATAACTAGAGGTAAGGATGTTGGAAAGTCATACTCATACTTTCCCATAAATTTTCAGAGATTCAAACTAGACAAATTGAAACTAATCACCTAAACTTGTCTCTCACGAGGATGCTGAAAAACAGAAGCAGTCTCGATTGATTACCTTAATCTGTTATTTTTATTACATGGAGTCTTTCCAGTTATTGTTGGTAACTATAAAAATTTAATTAAAAAACATTTGTTAGAATATAATTTTTCTCAAGGAAGAGACACACAGTTAATCTTCTACTGTACTCTGTCAGACATACATGAAAAATAAAAACTAAGGACTGAAATAGTGTCAATTAATACCATCTAACAAAGTCAGTGCTATTTCATAATACATATGAAAAGAACAATAACAATGATAACAACAGATTAGTGTATTGCATACCCACATTATGACCATGGAAGATATTTTGTCATTGGCTTTAGAGGCAAAATATTTAATCTTCATGTCTTTGAGGTTCTATAACCATCCTTCATTACAAATGAGAAATCTGAAAAGTAGAGATTAGCCAGTATACAGTGTTTTAAACAAGATTTAATTTCATGGGGGCTAGTTACAAAAACATGATTTATAACTGTATGTTTGTTTAAGTGTGCAAGACAGATAACCACAGTACAAAGTCTGTGTTAGTTCATGAAACAGAATAGTTTGGGCTGTCATTGTTTGATTGTCTGTTCATTTTTTTATGCTTTGATTTTGTAACTTGAACTACTTCTAAGATAACAATATGTAATATAACAACATAATGTTACCTTTTTGAAATTCTGTATCATTTCTACTCTTTTCCTCTTTTGCTTTATTTTAATAAAAATCTCAGAACTTTAGTTCCCTTATTTTTTAAAAGTAGTTCACATGATTTCTTAGTTTACATTTTTTTTTGTACCAGGGATCAAATTCAGGACCTCACACTTGCCAGGCAAGCACTTGTGCCACTGAGTTTTATCCCCGGTCCTCACTGTAATTTTTCCCCAAATTATAGTAAACTACATTGACTTTCAGATTTTGTTGTCAAAAAAATCAGGATTTTTAAAGCAATAAATATGATCCTATATATATAAACACATAAACTTTTACCTATTTATATATGTATATTATATATATATATATATATATATATATATATATATATATATGTATTGACATACAGAGAGTGCTTATTATATTGTTTCTGATGGAAAATTTGGTGCATGTTTACTTTTATTGTTCAAAACTTACTTACTTTTCAAAGTATTACCAATCAAAACTATTCTTGGGGGCGGAAGAGGTAGAAAGGAGAGAAAAAAAAAAAAAGACTTGTTAGATACATGTATCAACTCCATAGGGGGAATGCAAATATGTATTGCAAATATCTACTACTAAAAATTTAAAAACAATTCAAAACTAAATACATACAAATATCTGAAAATATTTGAAATTTATTGTTACATTAGTGTATGTTATCAAATATACATGCATTTATGATGACAGTTTTATACAATTCAGCTTTTTCACCCTTTACCAGTCACACCCAGTAAAATGTTGAAAGAATATCAAAATACTAGTAATACTTTTCTATGTAGTTTAAACTAATTATGCACCGTCAATTTTTAAAATCTTTTTGCTAAAACATGCAATTTTCTACAGATATACAATGCACATTTTGTAATGGGAGTAAAGGCCAATAAAAATAAATATAGTAAAGAAAAATAAACAGAAAATGAAAAACAGGGGGATAAAGTGAGAACATAGGATGTGAAGTTAAAGGTATGTATAAATCCTAGCTCTGGTAGAATCTATTATAAGCTATCACTCTATGTATCTCAATCTCATATTCTTTAATTGATAAAAATACAGAATAATCCAGGCATGTGGTACACACCTATAATCCCAGTACTTGGGAAGCTGAGGTAGGAGAATTGCTATGAATTCAAGACCAACCTTAACTACACGGCAAGACTCTCTCAAAAAACCAAAAAATACATAATAATAATAATAATATTTTCATTATGAGGTAAGATTTAAAGGATTACTGTGTGTATCAAGGTAATGGGAAATTTATCAAGACAGTTAATTAAAATAATAAAAATGTTCTCTGATAGGGTGTTTTTTCCCAAGGTAAGAATGTAAATATTGGGCAGGGGATATAGCTCAGTATCACAGCATCTACCTGAAAATCGCGAAGTCTGATTAAAAATAAAATATAAATATCAAATATTTCTAGTAGAAAGGGAAATTACCTCAGGCTAAAATCAAGAAAGTAAGTTCTTTATAAACTATGATCCGTATATATGCTCACTTAACCAGGGTGGTTTATTTACTGACCTTTTTATGTCCTTTTCTGTCTTTTTCTCTGACTTCAACTCTTTGGTTCATCAAAAATTCATGGACTTAAGAATAGTTTTGGTATCCCATGATCATTCCCTATGTGATTTACCTTGGAATTAACCACACACGTAGGTCCCAATGGGAGTTCCAGGCACCAGTATTGGCTCCTCTGGTTGTTCTGGTTGTTGTAAGTAGTCTATCATTGCCTGCATGTACCAAATCCTGTCTCTCAAATTCCACATCACTGACTTTAGACCTAATATTCAGCTTCCTATTTTAAATACTTCCAGATATAAACAAGCTTCTCCCATTTGATTCTGAAGTATTTAGAATTTCTAAGCTTTTGTGCTCCAAATCACTCTTTCCCTCTACAAAGAACTCATACACATGAGCACTCCTAGAGTGCTTGCATAGCATATCTACTTTCAAATGCTATAATTCCATGTTTAAGGTATTTGGGCCAGGATGACATTTTCAATCTTAGCCCCACTGGACAAAGCTGTATAAGTGTATTCCATATTTTAAATATTTCTGAGTTCTAGGATATGTAACCTGATAAAATGTATTCCTCTTACCTTTTAAAATAAGCAACCAAATATGAAAATATGCTTAATTTTCACATTGATGACAGACACCTAGTTTTTCTGCTCCTATTGCTGACCCATATCCAAAAAATGGTCATGTAGCTAAGTATTGCTTGGAATCTATATTAAAGCACATATTTTACTGTGTTTTTAAATCATCATGTTATGTATTTCTATTGAATTATATTATTTGCTTTTTGAGGATGAGGGTAACATCTATTATTGTTTTCATTTTTTCTGGTGCCATCACCCAAAGGTCTCACTGGCTCTTTGGTCACCTTATCCTTCGTGAAAGCAAAGGCAAAGGCAGCTCAGGATTTATCTATTTGAGGAAATTATTTCCAGTGATATTTTTTGCCATATGCATGTGGTGTTCTGAGTTTCACCCTGGATAAGTAGATGATACTGACCTGTATTTTTAAATAAAATTATATAACAGAATTTAATTGTTCAGTTTTTGTTTATCAAAGGTCATATTTGTGTTAAATACTAAAAATGTTTCTCATAGAGTTATTGAGGTCCTCAGGCCCAGACTTCACACACAGGTTGCTGGGCACATCAGGAAAACTTGAAACTTCTCTCCTATGTAGGTGGACCACGGCCTACATCTGAAATCAACCTAAGACATACTGGAGTTACCCTGGGATTAACGAGGCCATGCCCAGTGAACTCCAAGGAGCCAGCAGGTGCTGGAATCTAGTCCCAGACCCTGACCATGCACTGGTTGAATTCCAGGGCACTGAGAAGCATTGGAAAGCTGCTCCCAGGTAGTAAGAACACACCCTGTGTCTGAAATCACCAGAGGACACATGGGCGTTCCCACAGGCCCAAATGGCCCACACCCAGTGAGCTCCAAGTGGCTAGAAGTTGCCAGCAGTCCACCTCAGGAGCCAAAAATGGGCCAGGTGATTCCCAATGCATGAGGGACACTTTGAAATGTCGTATAACACCCAGCAATATATAAAAAAAATGACAAAATGAAAGAATAAAATCAAATCTCAAACTTCCAGCCCAACCCAAGAAAGCCATGGAGACATGGACACAGAAGAAAATATAAGCCATACACCTGCAATTTCTGAAATAATATAGTCTGAAGTAAAGAAACAACTCTAGGAAGCTATAAAAAACTCAAATCAGAAATAGTCTCACAGGTAAAAACATAAATGATAAATGTAATGAAAGAAATGTTAAACACATCTAAAGAAGACATGGTTTAAAAATTAGAGAAACAATGCAAAAAGATAGAAACTCTGAATCAACAATATAAGAAACAATGCATGAAATAGATTCAAAGAGATATACAGGAAATCAAAAATTCCACCAAAAGATGGCAAAACCGTCTCAATGAAAATGAAGCTAAAATTTCAGACCTCGAGGATAAGATTGCAGCTAGTGAACAGGAAAGAAAAGATCTTTTAAAAATAACAAAGAACCTGGAAATAACAATTCAACAACTGAAAGATGATACAAGGAAAAACAACATAAGATGAAGAAACACAAATGGCAAATAAATACATGAAAAAATGTTCAGCATCATTGGTCATTAGAGAAATGCAAATTAGAACCACACTGATATTTCATCTCACTCTTGAAAGAATGGCCAGCATCTAGTAAACTACCAACAAAAAATGCTGGAGAGGTTCAGGGTAAAAGGAACTCATCTGCACTGTTGGTGGGAGTGTAGACTGGTGCAACCACTGTGGAGATCAGTCTGAAGTTTCCTCAAAAAGCTGGAATTGGAGATTCCATTTGACCCAGTTATTCCACTTCTGGGCATATTCCCAGAAGCACTGAAAACATCATACCACAGTGATATATATATATCCCCATGTTTATAGCAGCACAATTTGTAATAGCCAGTATTTGGAAACAACCTATACCCATCAATCAACTGAGGAATGGTATAAAAGATGTATTTTTATTCAGTCAAGTACTACTCTACTATAAAAATGATCACATTGAGATATTCATAAGTAAATGGATGAAACTTGAGATAATACTCGTATGTGAAATAAATCAACTCACATGTGTAAATACCATATAGTCTCCCTAGTGTAAGAAATGATAAACTCAATAAACACAGTGAAATTACAAGAATCTGCTTCAAGGGAAAACAATATCACAGGGAAAATGAGGAAAAAATATAAAGAAAAAAATAAAGTTAAATAAAGTCACTTAGTATAGCTAAGATGATTGGGCTAAAATTTCTATAAGTTCTTGGAAAAAAATAGTTAATATTAATAGGATTGGAACAAATGAGCATATTAATCCAAGGAACTCTTAAAGATCATTATGTAAAACAATTGCACTAGTTACTCTTACCACCTTGATCTGAAGGCCTATATTGTCAGTGTTCTGGGCTCTTTGCTATTGTTGTTTATATATCTCTTTTCATTTCATGTTTATCTAAGAATTTGTTTTGTTTTGTCTTCCCTCTAATAGAGAAAGAATATGTAGAGACTCATGTATGCATAGAACTTATAAGCAGTTTATAAGAATCAATTATATAATACACGATGAAATGAACAGCTACTTTGAACAAAAGACGCACCTAAGGTACACCCATTGCTGATTCCGTAGTGTCATGATGTGAAATCCAGCAAAACTATTATTCTTTGTTCAGAGTGATTTTAGTCTGTTTTGTTTTGTTTGATTTCAACATATGTTAAGATATGGACAGCTAATTTGTAGACAATGAGAGACAGTATGGCAGCCATTTTTGAATTTCCTATTGTCTGGTCTTGAAGACCTAAAATGCCTTCCCCGTCCTGTTCTGTTGAGTTTTATACTATTTTGTTTTGAATAAATTCATTGTGTGTGAAGATATGGACAACTATTTGGAATAAAACAAGAGACAGTTAGATAGACATTGAAAATCTTTGGTTGTCTTGTTTTGAAATCTGTGTCTCTTACATGTTTTATGATGTTTTGTTTTGTTTAATTTTACCTTCTTATAATTTAAAAAACAAAAATAAAAAGAAATGAAAGAATCTAAAAAAAGAATTATAGAGGTAGAATAAAAGTAATATTGAGTCACAATCATATTTTTTAAATTTTATTTAAGGAGAAAAAGAAAAAAAGCAGAAAAAGGTACAAATTATAGAAAATTTCAGAAAAAATAAACAGTAGGAAATCACTAGTTAATAGATTACATATTGTCATCTTAGATGTTCAAATTACAAAATTAAAGCATATAAAGTGGACATTCAAACAGTGAGACTGCAAACAGTTCTGTTCAATGATCAAACAAAACTCAGTAACACGGTAATCTATGTTATGCACTTAAATATACATGCAGTTATATCCTTTAGAGCACTTTCTTTTCCTCTCTTTTGTACAATGACAATTGCGCATTTGGGGTTTTATTACTCCCAAAGTTCTTATTACTTTTTTTGAAAAGAGTAAAACCAAATGTGACATAACAGAACAGAGTCAGTTAAAGGATGGACATAATATATAGTGTAAAAACAAAATACAAGGTGATCAACAATGGTTACCATAATACCTCTTGCTATCTTAAAAAGAATTGCCTATATCATCAGTTATAATAAAATTGAACAAAACAGTAAAGAACGAAACCAATAAAACCAAAACATTGGAGACATTGCAGGTCTTCAAAAGAAGATAATAGTCAACCAGAATGGGCGTCATAATGAATCTTATCGTCTTCACAGTTGTTGCCTATACTTTCGAACTTGGTACTATCAAGCAAAACAGAATAGAGGAAAATCAGTCAAAACACTATGGTGAGAGCAATACAGGATTTCAAATCAAGTTAATAGGGAATCAAAGTGTGTTGCTATGATATATCCTGCTATTTTTATTTATTTTTCCCTATATAAAAGGATAAAAATTTAAAAAAAATAATAATAATAAAGGAGATTGAGATAAAAGAGGATATAACATCAAAACATAATCATTTAAGCAAAATAGTGTTTCACCACAAGATAATCCCGACATAAAAGTAGTTACCATAGTGTCTCTTTCCTTGAAATCTTTGAGTATAACTTCATATACTGTAGCATCAAACATATCAAGACAATATAAAACTGTTCAAGGGAATGATAGTATTACAGGGTATTTAGGATCAACTAACAGAAAATGAACAATGGTTTCTGTATAATCTCCTTGTCTATAAAAGTTTTTGTTTATATTATCACATATAATAAAATCCAATAAGATAAAACATGTTAAGACCGATGGAGACAGAAGAACAAAAGCTTGATGGGAATTCAAAACAAGAGGATATTAAATCAGCACTAGCTATTATGATGTCTTGTTTTCTCCAAAATAGCTGTTCCTACCTTCTAACCTTCTCTGCCTCATTTCTGTCATCTTAGAAACAGATGTCAGAAATAGATGTTAGAAATGAGCTCTTTTTCTGTCATTAGTTGTCTGTTTGTCTTCTTCATTTCACTTTCTGCTCCATTCATTGTGGCCTCTCTGCCACTGTTTCTGGAATCTTAATATCTTTATTTTTTAGAATATACTGCAGTATTCTCTGTAGGGTTGAACTGGTGGCTGCAAATTCCCCTAGTTCCTCTTTATTCTGGAAGCACCCTGCTTTTCCATCAATTTCTAGGGACAGTTATGCAGGATATATCAATCTTGGCTGGAGGTTATTACCTTTCAAAGCTTGAAAAATTCCCCCATGTTCTTTGTGATTTGATGGTTTGTGAGGAGAAGTCTGCTGTAATTCTGATGGGTGTTCCCTTGTAAGTGATCTGTTTCTTGTCTCTGACTGCTTTTAATATTCTGTTCTTATATTGGATTTCTGGAATTTTGATTATTATATGCCTGGGTGTAGCTCTGTTTGGGTTGTACGTGGCTGGGGTCCTGTATGCCTCATATGTCTGAGTATCTTTACCTTTTGCTAAATTGGGGAAATTCTCCTGGATTATTTCTGTGAATAGCTTTTGTAGTTCATTAGTTTGTGTCCCTACCTATTCTTTTAAGTTCTTAATTCTTAAATTATAGATCCTCTTATCATCTTCAAGCCTTTGTATTATTGCTGTTTGTTTCTTTGTTATTTTTAAGAAGTTTTTCATTTCATGCTCCCACCTTACAAATCTGTCCTCCAGTTCAAATAATCTATCCTTAGTTTCTTTCAAGCTGTTAGGCCAGCTTTCAATAGAGTTTTTAGTTTCCTGGTAATCTCTTTGAATCTGCTTCACATATTCCATGTTCTCTCTATTTTCTCCATCAAACAATTTCCCCTTTTTTTTCTGTTCTTCCATTCCACCATCTGCTTTTTCTTGGGCAATGCTTAGCATTTTTCTAACTGTTCTACTTATATCTTGCTTTATTTCATTAAATACTTAGTACACCTAGTACACCACCCACTGCAGTGTACTAGGAAGACACAGACCTGAGCAGCCTCTGCTGCACCCACCCCTCCAGGTCAACCTACTGAAGGCTTCACTGCTAGGGTGCACTGCCAGGCACTGGGACCTGGTTTGGGCTAGCCTACTGGGTCTTGGTCCGCAGCATCACCCAGGCCAAGCACTCCCCACCAATCCCGCTTGAGAAGGGAATATGCGACTAAAGTCACTGCAGTGTCCTGTTCTGGCTAGTCTGCCCAGTCCCAAAATGTCCTCCTCTGTTGGAGCCTCCTACTCTATGGAAGGTCCCCATTCCTCTCAGTCACCACAGGGCGATGCGGGCTCCCCGCTAGTACCGCTCTCAACTCCATTCAATAGTTCCCACTCTCAGAGCTTTTGCATGTCTCTCTCCAAGCTCTGCCAATTCAGACAGAGCAGCAGCAATAGGAAATTCAAATCGCGGCTTCCAGTGTCACAGGTTCCAGCTTCCATGCTGAGATTTTATCTGTTCCTGTTATAGCACTGGGATTGCATTTCCAGTTGGTTTCTCTCAGCTTAGTTCGTTCTTGGGTCAGCAGGGTATATCTCCACTTGCTTAGGAGTCCTCACACCGCACCATTCCTGGATTCTAAGCTGGCTAACTCAGAGAGCCGCCACAGCTGCTGTTATCTATCTGCCATGTTCTCCATGAGGTCTCGAGTCACAATCATATTAACCTTGAGAATTTAGTGGTCAGAACTCACATTTCTAAAATGAGAATTAATAAATTTATCCCATTTCACTAGTAGTATTCTTTGGGTAATTAAATGCAAAATATAAAGTTTATTACAACTCATCAGTTATTAAATTCTTTTGTCTTCAATGCACTGGAGCTGTTCTGGTATTATCAAAAACATCATTTTCATCATCAAATCAGTAGCATCTTTTTAAAAAGTGGTACATTTAGTAAACTTTTGTTATGTGGTAGAAGGTTTTTAGTATTTTTATATCTCTAATCAACCTGCATGATAGGCATTATTCTATCAGCTTACCAGATGATGAGCCAAAGCTCAAAGAATACGGCTTTCAAGTCAACAAGACACAGCTCATACATGACAAGACTAAAAAGAATTCCAAACTATAGGTTCTCCTAAATTGACCAGAAACATAACCCAGATTGTCTTTTTTTTTTTTTTTCTTACCAGTGTACTGGTGCATTCAAATTATATGTAGTGAATGGAGTGTGCTCTTGGTATGCTGCCTGTGAGTTGCATCCATACACTATTCACTCATCCTGCAGAGAGTTATGCATCCTTTTACCTGGGTGACATTTGTATATGGGACATATATGAGTTTCTTCACATGAGTAGTCCCCAAATAGACTTGAAAGGATGACCATACTTAAGAATACCTATAACTCAATTGTTCATTGTCTTACAGCTTTTTTTAATATTGAGAATGGGTAAAAATTATAATTTTGATGCTCAACTGCGTACACAGCCCTTTTAATGTTTGAAATGGTAATGTTTAGAGTTTCAAGATGTGGTATAGATTTATGTAAAATGCTTCCCCTCGTTCCTGTAATAACTGTGGTGGAACATTACCTCCACAGTATTCACAAATTATCCTAATTTTCTGCTACCACCATTTCAGGAAATATTCAACCTTGTAGAATTTTAATCTGAAATTTATGATTTATAGGAAGCTAACTTTTCCAACTCAAGGATACATATATGAAATTATAGATAACACTGTTCTCCTGAAGCTTTCTTTAAGTGAGATAATATATGCAGCAAGTAGCAGATTGCTTCATACATATATATCTATTCATTAATTTCCAATTTCCACCCTTTTTATGTACTTAGATTGAGTTGTCAGTAGATGAACAGGGCAATAAAGAACTGTGTCAGATTGTTCATATACATATTTTTAATGGACGTTATTTTACATGTCTGACACATCAATCCTATAATACTTTTTCTTAAGGAAAAAATAGTTTTTTTTGTTCTTAAGGAAAAAATAGTTCTTAAGGAAAAAAAGTATTTTCCTGAAGGAAACAGTAGTTTGACATAAAATAAGAATATGCATTAAAAGTGTCTCAAGGAGTTAAGGCTTGTTAAAGTAGATCTCTTCCCTGGAGGTTTGGAAACTGAACATAGCTTCACTTTTTTCATTGGAACCACAGCCACTTAATTTCTCTATTAAGTAGTTGTGCTCCATGTGACCCAGGGACTCTTAATCTTTATTTTGATTTTCTCAATTTTAAGTGTAGAATAATAATAACAGCTATCTTTTTTTTTTTTTTTTTTGTCTTTTTCCTTTTTATTGGTACCAGGGATCGAACTCACGACTGCCTGCTTTCAAGGCAGGCACTTATGCCGCTGAGCTAAATCCCCAGCCCCTAATAACAGCTATCTTACCCTTCAGAGGCTTGTTATAGAGAACAAAAGGAGAATGAATGAAAGTGAAAGAATATTAAAAAGTTGAAATTATTGAAATAAATATGTTGGAAACATTCTGTTAGGCAGCACCTTGAGTGGACAGATTTGTGAATCACAAAAGAATTAAAGATTTTAACAGCTGAAGAACATTTTCACATGATCCATAAAAATTTATGTTTCACTTTATCCCTAGGGCTTTTGTTTAAATATTTGTTCTAGATCTTCCCTTATGTGTGACTGAATGACTTAGTCTCTGGAATATTCATCTTTTTCTCTCTTTTCTAAAATTCCCGTTTTGAGGAGAGTATTAGAATGCAAAAATGCTGCAAAGTGACCTGGACACCTGATGGTACAAACTCTACACAAGTTCGTGTGTGACTGCATCATGAGAAACAAATTGATGACATCCTGACTTGCACCTAACATTATATGCTGTTGAAACAAAACTCTCTTTTAGAAAAATTATTGCAAGGACTTGTGTCAGTTTCTTAGTACAGACAAAATAAACATAGCTGCTGTGGAAATAACTCTCTTTGTAGTGAGAATGCTAAACTACTTCAGTATATTTTGAAATTTTATTAAGTCCTTCTAATTAAAACTCAAAAATGAAAAAACATTTTCTGAAACTAAATATAAACAAAACATTTGCTGCCAAAAACAGAGCCATGAAGATATTTGTGTATACGCTTGTGTCAAGAGTAGATCTGAGTTATGCTTATAATTCATGTCATTTTATAATATTGACATCAAGATTTTCCCTTATTTTATATAAAGTGATATCAAACTATCAGCTTATAGTTTGTATTTATTAAAGAGCAGCTCAGTGTGAATAGGAATTTTAATTTTCAAATAATTTATTATTTCTGGTAATTCCTATGTTTTTGATATAGTCTTATAACTTTACAGTTAATTAGTGTAAGAACTCAGAGAAATGCAATTATCAGTCTTATTTTTGAAATATAATACTTGAGAAATTAAGTCACTTGCACATAGTATTGCTCAGGAAAAACAAGGTTATATGATGCAAATAAATACACAAAGCATAAAGGCTTGGCAAACCAAAGTTAATTTCTAAAACTAAGACTTCAATGGCTACATGTTATGAGTTGAGTATAGATGCTCACAGCTTTTGCTTACAGACCCAAACTGCACAATTCTCCATTTTGACACCAATATCCTTTGTCACTTTGTCAAAAAGTAAAATAAGTGACAAATCATGCATTGCATCCTATAACCTCTTCCCAGAAATGGTATATGTTGTTTTGTAACGTATGCTTGGTTAAAGGATGTCACAGCATCACACCAATTTCAAAGCAGAGTGCAATCCTGCTGCATGCCAGAAAAAAGTCAATTTTTGTGAACTATTTTAATGTCCAAAAGCACCTTTGGTAACCAGGGGATGCAGGATGTAACCTTGGGGAGCTTGTTACTAAATTAAAATTTTAACCACTTAGTTCTATTGCCTAGATAACAGATTCACTGTGTACTCCAATAGATTTGAAGAAGAAGGAGACACTGACTTCTGGAACGAAACACAATTTCTCTTTTTCTAGATGCCATAGGCAAGACACTGTGTCTTGTAGGATCAGCATTTTGAAGAGGTAGGGCAAAATGCCATCAAGGTTCACATTTCGCTTCTGTTAAACATCTTACAAGGAAACAATTATAAAACTGAACTCTGACCCCCAGGAATATTTGTACTATTGCTTATGTACAAAATTATGCTTGAATCTGACCATAATAACCTGGTTGTCATTAATTCTTTCCTTTAGTGGGTAAGCAATAGGTTTACTTTCCACTTGTACATGCTTTGCAACCAACATAAGTTTTTTCTTTATGAATTCACCTCCAGTCATTTGGGCAAGTTTTGAAAATGAGGTAGGACATAATTTGTAGCATATGTGCATAAAATTGTCTCTCAGTTTTATCATTATATTGCATAGTAGAGTTGAACCCAGGACCTTCAAAATATGATATATTTCTGCACCCGTTTTTAATTTTTATTTTGAAGCAAGTTCTTGCTAAGTCACTAAATTTTCCAGTGTGGGTCTTGCTTGAGATCTCTGATAAAACTGAGATTACAATGTATAATTCCTCACTCTACTTGGGCAGAATTTCTCACTAGATAGATTATGACATGGGGGTTGTAATTGCAATGGGAGAGTTAACTATTTTGTAACTTTCAAGTTTTTGAGACAGTTTACAAATTTCCATTATTTAACGCGTTTAATCACTACAAATAAAATGAACTAAGAACCAAGAAGATATATTGCCTTTGGTTAAATATGTCAAAATATAAAAGCTTATTTTAACTCAGTTTTATCTTTTCTAAAGGAAAGAAGAAAGAAAAAATACCTACTTACGTGAAGTAACTTGAAAAGGTGTCATCTTTTAAAAGAAAAAATATCGCAGAAAAACAAGTGTTCACTGATGTTTAGACTGAATATATAGTTTGAAATTATTTCAGATCTGTATACATTAAGGATCGTTAATAAGATCTGAATAATTTATTCCTTTCATCAACTATATAATCTAATCTATAAATCGCATGTCTTCTAACCTAGCCTACCCCTGTTTTTGCTCCCCACACAGCCATTCTTACCCTCAAATAAAAACTGAATTCATTTTTGTCACTTCAGTACTTCACATTTTCAAAAAATGTAAATGCATTAAAGTATAAAAGAGATAAGGATATAGCTCAGTGGCACAAGCACCTGCCTGGAAAATGCAAGATCCTGAGTTTGATTCTCAATACAAAAAAAAAAAAAAAAGTGAATCATAAACATACTGTTTTTTTTCATTTTTCACAGTATTCTGAATGTAGTATATTTATTGTGACATCAGTAATTTATTCTTAGTAGTGCTAAGAATATCTGTAATAGTGCTAAGAACATCCAATGTACAGATATTCCTCAATTATTCCATTAACTCTTTGATGAATAATTCAATTGTTTCCAAATTTGAGATTTTATAAATTGAACATTGATGTTCAGTGTTTTGATATGCTATGGGTGTTTTCATTTTACTTGAATAGATGTCCAGGAATAATATGGTGAGTTATCTGATGAATGAATGCTTAAAATGTAAGAAAATGACAGTTTTCCAAAGCAATTGTATTTTTTCTGTATCATCTACTTTACATGAGAGTTCAAGACCTTCCCTATCTTTAAGAGCACAATGCATAGTATGCTTTTTACAATTTTACATATTCCAGTAAGTCTGTATATTCCATTTTGATTTTAATTTGCATTTTCCTGAACAAGGAAGTTAAGTAGCATTTTCCATGTTTATTGTGTTTCTGTGACTTCTATATATCTTGTTTCATGACATAATGGTTCAAAATTTCCCCAATTTTTAAAAGTAGAATTGTATTTTTCATTACTAAACTTGGAGTGGTCTATTTTTCCACATTTATTAATCTATCCTACATTTATTTATCAAGTATGGAACTTTTGTATATAATTATTTTCACAGAAATATGATTTCTTGTATATTATTCCAGTTATATTTTTTTAATTCTCTTAATACTGGCTTTAAAAAAACTAGAATTTTTTTTTAATTATGGCAGTCCATTTGAATAATATATTCATTTATTAATAATTCTCTGTTGTTATATACCATAATATTTGTTTAATCCAGTCCTTATGTTATTCTCTATAAATTTTATAACTTTTAACTTTAGGTCCCTACTTTGATTTTACATTCAATAAAGTGTGAATAAAAATTAATATTTTCATATGTATATGTAAATTTATTCTGTAACCGATGTTGAAAACATTTCACCTCACTAATTATCACTATAATAGTATCAAAGTTTCTTATCCACATATGTTTGTTGACATTTATATTTTCTGCTTTGGCCCACTGAACTATAGGTGTATCTTTTTGTTAAAGCCATGGTTTGTGGATTAAAAACTGGTGATCAACTTAACACCAGCTGAATTAAATCAGCATAGTGTTGAGCATAGATGTCCCACCTGAGGAAAGTTGCCAGCATAAATAGAGACATGGGGAAGAAGAGTTAGGCATTGTGAGTGCTCCTAAGTGTTGCTGTTTCAAGCTGTTTGTTCTCCTGGAGGAGCTTGTCATGCTGGCTTCTCCGATATGAATTCAGCCATTATCACTGGAGAAGCGTGGGACTTTGGTGATGGGAGTGGCTGTGGGTCACTTTAAGGAACTTTGATTCTTAAATTGAGCATTGCTTCCTGGATCCAGAGGGGAAGATGTGTGCTGTTTAATCGCCAGGGGAAGTTTGTCAAGCTGGCTTCCTGGCATGTATTCAACTGTTCTCATTGTCAGTGGAGCTCTTTGTCACAGATGATGAGTGCAGTAATTTTCAGGGCAGCCCTAGTACTTATATTGAGTGTCACTTCTTGGCTCCAGTGTAGAACGCTCAACCTACTGTCACAGCAGCTCCTTCATCCTGCTGGCATAGACTTTCTGTCCCCCACCACTGACCACTGGGCCTTCCCAGCACAGATCTGTAAAACAGATTGGTGTGAATCCTTCTTGTGAGCTATAGACCTCCAGTGGGACTCATAGGAGGCATTGTCATGAACTTCATCTGGACTCATTGCTGTGGGATTCAGACCCTTAGGTGAATATTCTGGGTTTTCAGTGTTGTGAATAGATTTCCTGCACTTTTTGTGTTTAACTCTTGGTGACCATTATAAATATTATAAATTCTGCATCCTGATTGCAATAGTCTTCCTTACAACCCCCTGACTACAACAAAATATGTGCATTGTCAAAACTAAAATATACAGATTTATGAGGATAGAAATCTGGTATCTAAGTTTCTAAGAGTTGTAATGTGTGTGTGTTAGCTGGAATGAAGTCTATTATTAATTAATTACATTATTACTTTTATCTGAGACACAAATTTGGTGATACATGTTGCTTTGGTAAGGCAGTTGCTGAATGGTTGTGAAACCTGGAAATTTCTTTGAAAGCCATTATAATGAAAAATGACCAAGTCATGGCCAAATAGGAGAGAGTTGCCCAGAATTCCACAGAAAAATGTGGCTGGGATTCAGACCAAACAGTTCAAATTCTTGCAGGAAGGCAGAACATGCCAAGAAATAGAGTTGCAGAGATGGTAAATAGAAAAAGGAGACAAAGTAACTATGAACTTTAATATAGTGCAAGGAAATGTGTAGGTTGTCAGACTACATGGGAATGGGTGGATGATATTTACCCAAGAGATAAAGTGAGACAATTTGCAATTTCAGGGAAAATTAGAACTAGTGGGCAAAATATTTACATAGTGGGATGTCATTATGAATATGGATTTAACAGAAGCATGATGGGATGTGATTGGTGTGATGGCAGGAGAGGATGTACGCATGTGGGTACATGTGAAGGTACAGACCCACCTGTCTGCAGCAATCAGAAGGAAAGCACTGTAGGTCTAAGGGGGCAGCATGGGTGCTGGAGCTGAAGTGCAGGGCTACAGCGTTGGCCTAGCATGTGCCATGCACTTCTTTCAATGCCGGGCACAGCAAGAAAGAAGAAAGTAGGGGAAAAATGTAGGGAGAAGAAAAGAAAAAAATATTCTAAGCTGATTTTACACCAAATATTTATAATGACGTAAATAAAAGACAGAAAAAATTCAGAATGGTTGGCTTGATTCTGTGAGATTCAAGTGTTTAGTAATGAGCCGAAAGCTGCTGGTTGATATTATCAAGCTTACAGTTCTCTGTGAGAATATACAAGAATTATTTTGATGAAAGTAAAATTCAGTCATAACAAAAGTTCTTCAGTAGCATGATTTACTACTCAAGCCTTAATTCGATTAGCTGAGAGCTAAGACTAAACAACCCTCCTGACCTGGAAACACTGATCTGGTATGACTAATATGTAACTGAGTGTGTTGCTTTGCCTCCTGACACCAGTAACTCTGAAGTAGAGTGTTAGCTGTATGTGCCCCAGGAAGCTGTTGTGAAGCATCCAACAAGTTCCTTGTATAGTTCTTTGCTTTAGCACTGGAAAACTGTAAATGTTGTATTGCAGCCTATTAGAGTAAAAACAAACACAATAGGAATTATTATAGGAATTTCACTTTGGTGTTTTATAAGCATGTATTTAACAATAAATTCTAAGAAGAAAGGAATGTCACTCTAAACAGTATGATTTCCATAAGCATCATCATATTTAAAACATTTAAATATTTTATAAATAAGTTGCTTATATAGACCTACATCTACTTTGAGTATTTTCTAGCACATTAATCAGAGTATTCAAAATGTGTTAACTCATTTTTTTTGCATTTTTAGAGTATTGTAGTTTTCAATTACCAAATCTTCAACTTTCTTTGTTAAATTGATTACTAAATGTTTCTTTTTTTTTTTTTGATGCTATTGTGATGGGTGTGGTTCCCTACCTTCTTTCTCAGTGGGTTTGTTGTTTGTGTACAGAAATGCTATTGATTTTTGAATTTTGACTTTGTATCCAGTTATGCTACTGAATTTGGTTAATAATTATAGAAGTCTTTTGGTGGAGTTTTTGGAGTCTTCAATATAGTGTATCATAAAATGGAAAGATATCCCTCGCTTGTGGAAAGGAAGAACAAGCTTTGTGAAAATGGCTATACTACCAAAACAGTTACACAGTTTTAAGGCAATCCCTATCAATGCAATCCCTAAACTATTAGCATAACTCGAATATCTCGAGAAATTATTCCTAAAGTTCATTTGGAAACACAAGAGACCTAGAATGGCAAAAGCAATCATAACAAAGCCAAGACAGGATACATCACAATCCCTGACTTGAAATTATGCTACAAAACTATTATGATAAAATCAGCATGCTATTGACCAAAAAACACACTAGATCAATGTAACTGATTAGAAGGTGCAGACACAACTACAAACAAACTTATCCACCTTATCTTTGACAAAGGAATCAAGCATGTTCACTGGAAGAAAGATAGCTGTTTAATAAATGGTGCTGGAAAAAGTGACTTTCCACATTCCAAAGGCTAAAACTAGACACATGTCTATCACTATACACTAAGTCAAAATGTATCAAAGGTCTAAATATTACAGCAAAAATACTAAATCTACTGGAAGAGAAATTAGGTAGAAATCTTGACAACGTAAGAGTGTGCAGAGAGTTCACAAACAAAAATGAAACTGCATGGGAAATACATCAAAGGATCTACAGCTGGAATCCCACCTTATTAAAAAGTTTTTACACATCAAAAGAAATCACCAACAGAGTGAAAATAAAACACACAGATTGCTAAAAAAATTAACCAACTGTCCATCAGATAAAGGACTCCTATCTGGAACAAGTAAAGAAGTAAGAAGAATCAGGTCCCCCAACTTGATGAATACAATCCAAAAATGGGCATCTGAGACAAATACACAATTATAAAGATGAAGAAATAGATTGAAAGTAAATATATGTAAAAATGTTAGACATCATTGGTCATTTGAGAGACACATATTAAAACAACATTGAAATTCCATCTTACCTCACAAAGAATAGCTATCACCAAGAAATCAACCAATAACAAATGCTGGCAGAGCTATGGGGGAAAAGAAACACTTTTCCACTGTTGGTGGGAGTGTAGACAGATATAACCACTGTGAAAATCAGTGTGGAGATTCCTCAGAAAACTAGCATTAGAGATGACATTTGGCTATGTATCTCCCATCTGAGAATTTTCTCAATAGAATTAAAAACTTCATACCGCAGAGATATATGTACAACCATGTTTATGGTTGCGGAGTTTGTAATAGCTACACTTTGGAAACAACCCAAATGCCTATCAAATGAGGAATGGATGAAATAGATGTGTTATTTTTATACAATGGAGTACTGCTCAATATAAAGCTTAAACTTGAGGATTTAAGGCATATAGTAAATTGATACAATTCAAGACCATCATCATAAGTGAAATAAATCAGACTTGTATATAGATATCATATTTTCTCTCTAGTACAAGAAACTGAAAAAGTAAATAAAATCCAAAATCTACAAGAGATATCATGAAAGGCAAACAAACTGCTCAAAAAGAACGAACAACTGAGATAGGAGAAATGAGAAAACAGGAAAGGAAAATGAAAATTATATGCATATATACATAATAGCTAGAGAATTATACTACTAATTTAGCTTATTGAAAAGAATGGTTTGTGTTTATATATTGATCAATTATGCATTCCTATATCTTGTAATCTGAGCAAATAATTTGAAGATGATAATATACCCTGTATTAATCACTGTTAATTTACTATTACTTTGATGTGAAATTCTGCATTATTGTTATCATTTTTCTCTTTAAAGTAGAAAATAAATTTTTAAAAATTATTGCAAAGTTCTCAAAGTCTTACAACAACAACATTTTCAAAAGCTAGTAGAGAGGCAGTAGTTAGTCATGCTAAGCTTCTTAGTGTAGTTACTACCCAGAATCTGAGATAGATTAGTGAAGAAAATATGCTATTTTGAACCCTCATACAGGATTAATTAACACAAAATGATTCTACAGGACAGAGTGAGTGAAAAAACAGTCATCTAAATTTCCATGCATTTACCAGGAATTGGGAAAATATAAATCATAATGGCCTCAAGACCTCAGCTTATCCAATACAATCATTGCAAAGTTATTCCCAGTATGTATTGAAAGCAGTAACAAAATAAAGTTAACCTAGTTTCTTCTTTTCATTCCTCATTTGAGTAAGTAAACTTTTATAGTCTTTACTTTGTTAATTTCTATTGCTAAGAGGAATTCAGTATTATAAAAGTAATAATTTTCCTGAAAAACATTAGTGTTATTAAATCATTAAAACAAATTTATTTTTAAAATATAACGAGGAAAATTTCAGACTGTGTGCTGAAAAGTTTCTGTATAGCATGCATTTCTCATGGACAATGACTTTGCTTTTGATCTGTGTGCTTATAATACTTGCACAAAGCCTCTGCAATGTTCTTAAGCAGTAATTTCATTTAGTTAAACACTAGTTAAAAAAAAAATCTTTCCAGGACATATTTTCACCGTGACTCCAAACCATCTTCATGAATATGCAGTGCATTCATAGCACAGTACCATAAAGGTCACCATGACATGGAAATGAAGAAAATATGAATATAGGAACTTGAGAATGAGTTGATTCATTTCACAGAGGTAAACACCAAATGCTGCATAACTGTCTGATTTTAATTAGCTTGTCAAAAGATTTTGACAAAGACCTCTAGTGGATTACTGAACAAACCTAGTTGCATATTACTTCTGTTGAATCATTTATTGTCTTCCGTAGCTTTTAATAGAATTGATCTAATCTTCTTCATTTTGTTCTCTTATCAATTTTGCACTCCTCTTTTGTTTGCATTTGCCGCTATAAGGTTTTGTAGAGATAATTTTGCACCTTCTGTGCTTGCTCTAGCTGTATGCATTTGAACACACACTTGAGATCTACCTTGAGATTTTTATTTGTGTCAGATTATAATGTCTTTAGTGGTGATTATACTTTCAGCTCTTTCGCTTTATTTTTGGTGCAAATAATGGCAGTACTCATTTCCTTTCACTTGCTGTTACTCTAATGAAAGAAAACATGACATTATTTTTTTCAAAAATCAAGAAAATCACATCTTTAGTATAATATCCAATTTCTTGATATTATTTTTCTCATAAATCTGTTTGATCCCATACTCACTCATTACAAACAATAATGAATGCTTCTGAAATTAGCAAATTATGCACAGAATAGGATGTTACAAATCAATTTTCAACTTCACAGAATTAAATGAATTAATTCACTGAACTAGCTTCCAAGATAATGAAAGAAAGCACAAGCAAAAAAATTGAATGAGCTTTAACAAGTTCCAGATTGTATAAAATGTCTAAGTCGTTAAAAGACCACTCTGTTTGTTTCTAGCAGTTACAAGTTTTGGACAACTACAGGATTATCAGGATTGTTCGGCATTTCTTATTGCTTGGGTTTCATTTATTCTAAAGTTTTACTATTGATAGAAATAGCAGATTATATTGTTTATATGCATGACCCCTACCTAGAACTTCTCAAAATATTATTTTATTGTGAACAACTATTACTTTCTTAGCTATAATCTCTTTATTTCATTCCTATAGATTCACACATTTCAGTTAAATTTTGTAATGGTATGGGTTACAGGTGACATTTCTAAATGACATAAAATTTAAAGGTGTTTTGCTGTTCAAGATAAAGTCAAACATTTAACCAACAATAGGCCAGATCATGAAGAAAAGTCTTAAAATACTTGAATTCTTAGCAACCATATAAAGAGAATGGCGATAAAATATAACTACCCAGAAGGAGAAATACTGAAAGAAAACCAAAGTATTCTACAAAGAGAAAAATGAATCCTGATGCTTCAATCAAATATGAAATTATTCTAAAGGTAAAATTTTTACACTGTATATAGTATTTAATACTTACTCATAACACCACTGATCAAATTTATTTCACCTATGGAAATGTGTGTCTCACTCTTAGCTTGTACTTCATTTTCAATTGTAAATAAATGGGACATTAAAAAGGAAGAAAGGAAGGGAGCACAGAAACAAGGAAGGATGGAAAGACAGGAGAGGAAGAGAGGGAGGAAAGGAGGAGAAAGGAATAAAGAAAAAACAAAAGTTTAACTTAGTGTTCCACAGAAACATTCAAATGTAAAGTAGAAATTATACTGTTGAGCTAGAAATACAGAAACGGATCTTTTGCAGATAATGTAGATAATCAGAGTCTTGAACCGGTTATCTTTATTCTCAATTCAGAACAGTAGACACAGTTATGTACAAACTAGAAGAATGAATGTTTCTCAGTACAGGGAATGAGAAGGGAACTATGACAAATGGACTTTGAGTCACCACCTATTAACAAAAATGCATTGCCAGTATCTCCTGATGGAGATATACTGGAAATGAAAAACTAAGTCATTCTTGAAAAGTACTAAAATACAATGCATAGACAGAGAAATTAGCTTTATTCTACGTTATCTACTGAGTTTCAGGAATTTAGTCATTTCACTATGTTTAAATTATATTAGGATAAAATATACATGGTTGTAAAACCCATAAGAAAAAATACTGATTGGTGATGTAAGTATATATATAAATAGTACATGCATTCTTTTGCTTATTTAGTTATTTTACTAATTTGGCAGGATGTCTACCTAAGGTTTTTGGTGGACTTCTCTGCAATAGAAGACTGTGCACAGATACTCTACTACTTAAAAATTACTGTGCAAGACCTAGGCACAGAAAGCTATGATTTTTTTCCTTTAATAGTAAAAAATTATTTAGAGTACATGCACATAAGAAAAAATTGTAAGAATGACATGAACTCTTCATGTTAACCCAGCAATTACTTATTAATCACCTGCCGTTTCACATTGTGTGAGAATGTAATGGTGAACATTATTACTAAAGTTTCTGTCTTTGTAGTCTTTAGAGATATTGAGATAATTAGACAGACATGCATATGATATTGTGACAAATATTGCAAAAATACATCCGCAAAAGGATATAACCTCTTTGTTACAGTTCAAAGCTGAATTTATTCCATGTGTTAAGTATTGGTTATGATGACCAAGTTAAGATGAAAGAAGGACACGGATATAGAATATCCACGCCAGCATCTCGTCTCCTCTGCGAGTAATAACATCGCAGCTCTCTGATAGGAGTAGAAAATCTTTCAGTTTTAACTTTCGAGTAGAATCACACATTAAATTTTACTTGTAAATCCCATCTTGTGCTGAGCTTTAGACACAGTAAATGCACATTACATTTCTATGGGTAGCCTCATCTATATTTTCATCTCCATATATCTTCTTAAACATTTTGTATAGAATCAAAACTGATTTGAAAGATATTTATAGGATCAAAGCACCCTTAATCCTCACATATGGGTTTCTTGCATTACAATTTCTATGACAAAAATATGGAATTTTAATTTTTAGCATGTTAAAAATGTTTAAACATTTCTTGTGACAGTTCTCCTAATAATGCTTCGAACATAGTGACCCATGATCCCTTCTTATCAAATGGGTTCTTTATTCACAATGCCAAGTACAGTTTGGAATGACTACCACATTCTCAAAACTCATGACAACGTGCAAAAAAGATATTTTCTGTAGTCTGAAAAATATTAATACTTATTATTTACAAATATTAATATTTGTAAGAGTTGGCAAAATGAATTACTTAGAATTTTTAATTATGGACATGGTAGCATCGAGAGGAAAATAGCTTACCTAGAAAAATTTGAAATGAATCCAGTTAAACTTTAGTACTATTTCTACTTCTAAAACTGTATTTTCTCTATCTAGGGCTGATTTTGGGATAGGAGAGAGAGTGCATTGTGCAATTCTTGGGGCTAAGAGCAAATAGAATTTGTCTCTACCATAATCAATAATTTAAGAGCAGTCACCTAATCTAGATATTACGTTTTTGTGTGAAGGTGCCTTTTCCCCAGCTCATGAAGGAGGCATTTATTTCTGATGGATGCTACCCGTAGACCCTGCCTCACCATAAATAACTGTTTCAATGAGGTCAGGACCTGGTGTGTTCGACTTGTGTAGTCAGTGTTCCAACTGAATGGCATCTGGGCTTGTATCCTGCTTTGGGGGAAAACATTTTTTTAAAAAGCCTCAACTGCACCACAAACCACATCTCATAGTCATTCTACACATTGTTATTTGTGTCCAGAAAGTTTTGTTCAGAAAGAAACAAACCAAATTAAAGATGACAGAATTTCCACGTATTTTCTAGTTAACAATCAAAATGTGTTGTGTTTTGCTGTGTATCTGCTTCCAGACCTCAATTATATTTTATTTATTTTCTCATTTCTTTCTAAGTAACTCTAGCTACATTTAAATTTACAGATATAGAACACAGAGCCCCTGGGAATATTAAAATAGAAGGAAATAAATAGATATTCTTATAAAAATGCTGTAAAAATCACAATGGAGCCTGATTTTCTTTGTACAGCAAGAAAAAAAAAAAAAAGAAAATACAACTTGAATCTCTGGCTTTATGAAACTCCTTGTTCATAGATGGTTTAGAAGCATAGATGTGATTTAGAAATCTGTGGACGAGGGAAAAATCTGTTAGCTCAGCATAGGGTAACTGTGCTTATTTCCTGAGTATGTTATTAATTCCTATATTATAATTACTTTAATTATTAAACCAGTTCTTAAAATCCTTATGAAAATTAGTAACCTTAGAAGGAATCAATAATATCTCTTCAACTCACTTCCAAAATTTTAAATCAAAATTTTATAATTGGATGATAAAAATAATTTACACACACATACACATACCCATCTTGTTACAAGGTAGTATACTATTCAATTTCCTGAATAAACTATGAATATTTTCCAAAAGAAGTACACTGTAGGAAATGAATTTGCTCAGATGAATTTAATGTGATATTTAATATAATAGTAGGAATCACAATGACAGCAAATGCAGTATGAATTCTAGAATTGTTTACTGCATTATAATTACATCTTTTTTGTTGTTAGCAATAACAGTATTTACTTTTTAACCTAGTTCACTAAAATCTGAGAGTAGTTTAATGCATCTTCTAACAAGTATTAGGTTATCTTACAGATGGACATTTATAGTTTAGACATTTACATTATGTTGGAATCAACAATTTACCATTCAAACTACAGGTCACTCTGATTATTGGATCTTTGAATGTTTCTAGTTAAAAGAACCTTTTACTAAGAAAACTTGTTTAATTTATTACAAGCTAAGCAGCATAGTTGAGGAGGAATTAAATATAAAAATACTAACATCTTGACTATTTTAAACCATGTTAATATTTTATGGAGTTCAAACAAATGAGACCAAATGATCAAATTAGCCCATAATATTTCCCTTACCACAAGATTAAATTAGTGTGGTTAATTATTTCTTTATGAAGAATGAATCCTAGGTAACAGATTTTTGGAGTAGTTTGCAAATTTATGTTCTTCTTGATAAGAATTGACTATAAATAGGTCATAAAACTTCTAGGACTGTGGCCTGCAGTGAAAAGCACTGATCTCCTTAGCAGAGTTTATAAGGGTTGGGGTATAGTTTAGGGGCGGAAGCACCCGCCTGCCAAGCCCGAGGTTCTGAGTCCAATTCCTAGAACAACAACAACAACAACAAAAGTCTAAATAAACTTCTGTTTTATTAATTCTAAGAATGAATTGTTAAAGATGTATACTGCTTGTATAACTATCTCGACTTATTACCAATTGCTACTATAATCTTATTCATGGTTTATCTGTAATTATATTTTACAATGTAAGAGAAAAGTGCATATTAAAAAAGAGTAGTTCCTGTGCTTCAATGCTGTCAGAAAACTGTAGGTGCTAATTTTTATGCTTCAAATTTTTACTTCCAGTATAAAATAGCACCCTGGAAAAAAATGAATAGAGAAAATTTATAAAAGTAAAATAATTATAAAATAATTTACAAAATAAAATTTTATGCTAAAAATGGTAGGAATTACATTAGGTAATTTACCTCTTTAACTGCAGGAAATAGTGTCCATTAATTAATATTGTTTTAAATTTTTTCTGCTGATCCTTCTTACAGAGTTTTTTCTAAAATGCTATAAGATTTAAAAATGAAGTGCTGTGTTACTCACATTGTTCTGTTCTGATATGCTTTGTTCTGTCCTTTTTTGTCTTAATCTCTTTACAATAAAACTGAAAATTAAAAAAGAATGACTCAATTAAAGATAAATACATTCAATTCCCTAATTTGGATGATCGTAAGTTAATTTAGAGAAAACATTTAGAGTAAATAAGGAAACATGACAATAACAATAAAATAAAATCATGCAGATGCATGTATGTGTAAACATATATGTGTGAAATTTACAGAATTATGTTATAATATGCAGATAATGACTCTAAGTATTAGTGATCTATGACCTGTCTTTTGTAATATTGAAGAACTTCAGTTAAAGTGTTTTCGAAAGATACGACTAACAAGAAACAAAATGTATATTTCTTACAATGTACATCTTCAGTGTTGGTTATGTCATTTTCGTGTCTTGATGGTTTAGGAAAAGCACTTAGATATAATTTATTTCCTGTATATTCAAAGTGTGATTTATGGATTAGTAACATTGTGCAACCGAAATGCAAATTCCCAACACATGACTCAAAAATGACTCAAAAGCTTCATTCTGAATGATTCCTGGGGATGTACTTGAATTCCTTTTGTAGGGACAGAAGAGAGCCCGTAGAGAATTAAAATACCCAGGCCCTTTTTGGAATGTGGAAAAATCAACCTCTGTGGCTATGAGCAGTGAGCAGTTTTTCAAGGGCTCTGTGGTTTGAACTGACAGATTGTAGGTTTGACACTCTCTTCCATGCAGGCTACACCAGTTCTCCTCATGCAGGCTGACATCTCTACCCCAATTTCCCTTTTAGCCCATGAGACTGAACATCTAGCAACAAGTCCAATATCCACTCAGTCTTCGACCTGAGGAAGTGATCCCCTGCTACATCAAATAAGGCCCCAGATTAGGTGGTGATCTAGTTCTGAGTACCCTCATTCCTCTAGAGTGGTTTTGTACCATTTCTTGCAATGCCTGCATTAAAGATCTTGCTTTGCACTGGTCTTCTCTGATTCCTCTTCTTCTTTCCATGTCAGAAAGTGAGACAAACACACTAGGGTAAGTTCAACCAATCTATGCTCTCAAATGTACGAAGTAAAAGAGCTAAATTTTAAAGACAAGTGTAAGGTAACGAGAAGCTTATCCTGCGGTGTGAACCTTGCAGCAAAGAGGAACCCTCTCTCAGTGGATTTAACAATTCTTCAGTCTAGAGTCAAGGCACACTTCAGTGACAGAAACAAAAAGATAAGAGTTAAACACAACTTCAGTTGTGTTGGGTTTGTTCTCAAATTTTTCAATTTTTTTAAATTTTTGATTAATATATGTTTGCTACGCATTATGACTGCATTCCTCCTTCTCAAGGTAGTAGCACAGTTATCCTAACTATTCCAGGTACTGCATCAAAGTTCCTCACGTCTTCCTATAAAAATTTTCCTAGAAAAATTTTCTTACAGAAACTCTTCAAAACATGTATAATGATATACATTTGCCATGAGGAAATCACATGTGCATCTCTAAAACTATTATTGACAATGAAAAATCTGCTTGCTATGATAAGTCAACAATAGCTTCTTAAATTATATTTGAGAGTATGTCTAAGTATAGAGTTATAGAGAGTTAGGTTGAATACTGTAAAGATAAATGTTTTCTTGGGAAAGAAGAAGGGTATTTTGTAGTATTTTTTTCATTTGACATTGTATAGACTAGTTGAACAGATTTTAAGCAGAATAGTGACCTGACTAAGATGATTTATTAAAAAGCATTGTGAATATAACACAGAATAATAAGATCTTACACTTCAAATGAGAAATGACTATGAGTTCAAATCAAAGCTAAGGTCGATGTAGATGAGAGGAATCAGAATTGAGGGAAATGATGTTTAAGAAACAGGAGTAAAAAGTCTAGTGATCCAGTCACCAGTGGAGATGACAAGTGATTTTAAAAAAGGATCGAGGAAGAGTCTAGGCTATACAGATTGAATGTTCCCTTGAAGGTGGAATTATACCTCGTTTGTTCACTAGATTGGGTTGAAAATCCAGTATACTGAAAGATAGTCAAGAGGCTCAATAAATAACTGTTGAAGTAAGAAATACATATGCCATTAATTAAAATTATTAATAAAGACAAAAGAGATTTGAGAATGAAGTTACATGCTTATGTATCAGTGCAAGATGTTATTTGACAAAATAAACTTCAGATATTAGAAGAGAGATTGGAGCTAAGGATGGGATCTGTGCTTACACGAAGCCTACTTCTTTTTTTATGACTTGTGTTTTTGTCTTTCACAGTTCTTTTTTGCTGTCTTTTTATTCTATCTTTGTCTCTAAAGAACACTTACCTTACCACACTGATTGACACTAGGAATCAAGACATTTCCAGGACATTGGGGAAAAATGAATTTCTTGAACTCAGTTTTACAAAATTTGTATACTTTTACATTGTATACTGTAAGAGTAAATTAATAACCTAGAGTTCTCCCAAATTATACTCATACATGAATTATAATACAGGAGGACCTAACACTACACTTTTCATAATTATTTTTTAGTTTTATATTGCTTATTTTCCCTAGAATGCTCTAAAATTGCTTGCATTCTGGAATTAAAAATAATTTGATACAGTCTTCTTCCACAAAACATTTATCATTCATTAGGAAAGCAAAGAATCTTCACAAAATATTTAGGAAAAAATCATAGGCATGCAATAGATTTTATTAAGCATAAAGGCTACTAAATTATGAATGAGGAGCAGAAAAAGAAAAGGAAATCTAAAATGCACTTAAAATTGACACCCACAAAGGCAAGAAGGTGATAGAAATATGACCTGTGTAACACAGAGGTACTGAGATTGGGGGTAATTTACCTGACCCAGACAATTTAGTTTTGCTGTGCCATATATAAACATATGAGATGAAGAATAGCTGAGTGGACAGATAACCATAGTTCAGTTCGTTGAATTCCTTGGATGTCAGGATAGTGACTTTACAACTTGTCTGAAGAAAATGGAAGACTTTCTCAAACTTCCATTCCCTGTTCAATGCTACAACATTGATTACTAGCTCCTCGCTATGGTTTCTTATAATACCGAAGCCAGTACACTCTTAAAATCTTTAGGTTATTTTGCACATTTTTAGATTATGTCTGAGTCTTTGTTTACACTTATTTCAATGTATTTGTATAGTGCAGTATCTACTCATAACAGTTCTTCAGCAAATACTGGGTGTTTTAGTAATTATATGTCTATAACAGTTCATATATATATATATATATATATATATATATATATATATACCCTTCATTAATGTATGACATGAATCAATGACACGTATAAGGGGGATGGCAATACTACTTTGAAAAACACCTTTTTATACCAGGGAAATCTGTATTTCCAATATTTAATACTCATAATTAGCTAGCGTCCTTTTTCATTTGGGGAAACAGAAGAGATAAAATTAGATAATAGCTCCTGGAGCTCAACTTTCTCTGTTCACATTTTTATACACTCTTTCAAGATCTTCTCCATGATTTAAGAAAATTAAGATTAAAGTAAATGGCTACTATGTCTTGCTAGAGTAGTCTGATATTGTTCAATAGCCCATCTGTATATATTTCTGTTATAAAATCTATTGACCTAATATATATATATATATATATATATTACATTAACCTTCAGTTAGACTTGATAAAAACAGCCATTGAGCATGCGTGGGTGGTTAAAACAAGTATACAAGCAAAGTTTATAAACCAGTGCAAATGAGATACATCCTCACTTATTGAAATAACTTGTCTCACCATTCTAGCCTGGCAGCAAACACGTTCTAATACATATTCTTTACTTTAAAATACTTCATTCAATAGTTTTTCAGTACATTGCACAGGCAACTGCCCTGTCAGAATATCTGTAAATTCTTAGACAGTGTTAATTGACAAAAATCTATGAGGTTGTAAGGGCAACCTTGAATTTTATATCCACTGGTTCTTGACCTACTGCACATAAACTTTGGCAGTGTAAAATATTAAATTATCTTAAACTTATTAAGTCTGGGATAGACTAGGTCATAACAGATATTGAAATAGCAAATAAAATGCTGTGAACTCATTTGATAGTCTCCCAAGACTACATTAAAAATGGTGCAGGAGGGAAAATTAAATTTTGAAAAAGTCTTTGATTTGAATTTCTTTTCTGTTTGCAAACTTGGACAGTTGGATAACCTTAGACAAATAAATTAATATGTTTATGCATTCTCATTTATTTAAATTATTTTGATAATTCATATCTTTCAGTGTTGATGTTGGGTTTGTAAACAGTAAATAAGAGGTAAGAGAACAGAGGTAAGTACAGTGTCAATAGTTTGTGCACAATCAATGAGAGATTCAAATTATTGGCATTTATATACATTTAGTGTGACAGACAATTGCTATGTTTTGAATATGGTTTGCATATGTTTGGAGGCTGACTGAGCCACACCTGAGCTGGAGGTCAGCAAACTCCTTGGGACTGGAACAAGGCCAGTCTAGCTGATGTCCGGCTTTGGTGTTCCTCCCTGATAACTACAGAACAGCTCTGTGAATGTCTCATTTACAATATTTTCAGCAAAACCCTGAGACCTTACATTTTCAACTCATTCATGTACTTCCCCCATTTTTACTGTGTATAAATAAAGATGCAACCTGTGCTGCCATTTTGTTGCATCTCCATCAGAGAAGGAAGGTCCTACTCAGTCCCAATTCTCCTTTAAGTGTATGTCTAGTTTTTTCTTAACCTCTGGTCACCCTCTTCAGGACCCCACTCCCCATGCAGGTCATGTACAGTGTATAATGCAAGGGTTCATGTACTGAACTTAAAATTCCCCTATTATTATTAAGAGCTATTATCAGGCTCGGAACTGGGTTGTATGTGCTCCTGTATATGCTACAGCAGTGAAAAATAGTAACAGCTGTCATTTGAAATTTTTGAACTGAGAAACTGACAATGTGAAAATGGCATTCACAGAAATGAACAGTTTGTAATAGGAGAAACTTTTTTTGGTACAGGGATACAGAATTTTGCAATGGAACATGTTAATTTTGACACACCTCTTAAAAATCATTTTTAGGGAGGCTTAATGAGTTGCCAAAATCTGTTTGTAGAGCAAATATTTTTTAATCAGCTAATTTTGTGTTACAAATAGCTAAATACCTGAGACTGGCTACTTTACCTAGATCATAAGTGTGTTAATCAGTTATCTGAAATCTGGGAAGTCTAGTTTCCAGATGATATATGATGAGGGTTTTTTCACTGCATCCTAACACAGTGAAAGATATAGCATGGTGAGAGAAAGATGAAGAGAGACAGAGAGAGACAGACAGACAGACACACACACACACACACACACACGCACGCACGCACACACACACACACACACACAGAAGGATGGGGAGCAAATTCACTTTTATAGCAAACCCACTGTCTTCCTCATAAAATGACTCTAATGATGGAAAAGTTTATTCATCCATGAGGGTGTAGTCTTCATCACTTAACCACTTATTAAAAGACTCACTTATCAACATTCCTTCAAAGGAGATTAAGTTTTGAGCAAATTAAATTTGGGCGAAAGACTCAAACCAAATTATAATGCAACTAAAGTGTTAACAGTAGCATCCTTTATTTAGAGGCAAAAATTCAACCAAGAAATATGACACAGAGATTGGATTGGAACTGCTTTGTATAGTGTGTTGAAAATAACCTTGAATTGGATTACAGAGAAAAATGGGGGTAATAAAGGCAGGCAAAGGTAATACAGTCTTGTTTCTCCAGGAAATTTCCATAAAAAAGAGAAAGAGATGGATCAGTATCTGTCTATCCAAAAATGTCCCCCGCAATCAGTATACTTCTGTTTCTTAGTTCCCTAGGTAATAGCTCCTGTGATAGTTCTGGTAATTTCTGTCTCCTACCAATGGCTGGTCACTGATACACATATCTGGTCACTATGATGCATATTGTAAGGGCAAATAAAGACAGCTAAGTGTTCTACCTCTGCAGTTCCCCTTTGTAATCCATGAAAACTTCGTTTCCTAAGCCTTTGAAGCCTGATATTATGGGAATGATCCCTATTAGTGCCCGTTGACAAAAATAAATCTGCCTTCAAACCCTGGGTGTCTCTTTGGTGTTTCTATTTGCCATAGCATCTGCTGCATTGGCTGGAGGACCAACTATGTTGACCTCTTTGGTCATCAGTCATGGGCTTGTGGATGGAGCAAGGACATCCACAGATTCCAGTGGGAAGGCATACCTGAAAGATTTCGCAGGTCCCCTCAGAAGTCTGGAGAAGGATTCATAGCTGTCTGCTCGACTCACTCACATCAAACTCCAAAGGGAGGACACAGTCCGTCCATCTGTCTGTCTGTCTGCCTGCTGCCTGCCTCATTCTGGTAAGAACCCCAGGGTACACCTCAGATAGTCTGTCTGTCAGACCTGCTCAGTTCAAACAGAAGGAGATATCCATCACCTCTTGTTAGTCAGGGCCACCTTCAAGGGAAGGGGTTTGAAATGTTTTAACATCTGAATGCCTGTTAAGTAAATGTGTGCATGAGTGTAACAGCGAGTATAAACAATAGGCTGATTCATTTCTGCATCAAGACTGGAAGGCACTGGTCATGGTGACAGATCAGGCCCTCACATGTGATTTCACAGAGACTGACATATGGCATAAAAGATGCCTCTCACCCTCCTTACATAAATTGATCCTAAATCCCCATGATGGGAATGATGAGGCATGCATCTGAATGATGTCTCTCTGAGCGGTACCCACCCTTTGTCTGTTGTGCCATTATGGAAGGGTACACAACAGAGAGGTAGGAAATCAGAAATACAAATTATTTAGTTGAAACTCACAGTCACTGATTGCTTTTACAGACTTAAAATTAAATCAAACTGCTCCCTGCTTCTGAAAAAAATAAAAAAGGAAAATAAGAAGCCCATGCTTTCTGAGGATTTGGCCATGGCACCCTAGTCATCTGCCTCAGTTCCTGTCAAAAACTATAGCTTCACTTCCCACTATTAATTCTACTTCCAGCCAATTGAACTGGTTACAAATTCCATTGTCTGCATTTGGCCATAGTGGCCCTCTTCCGAAAACTTGTGCTTCACAGCTACCCTTATCCTGGTCAGATGATGTCATTTAATGCCCACCAGAGATGACTGTCAGCGATTCCTTCTGAGTTTCACATTTTGACTGAGGAAAATTTGGACTGTCAGCCCTAATGAATGAGTTTCCATAGACAACAAGTGTTGCTGTGCATAGAATCCAAAATCAGTCAAGTACTTCTCAAAGATATCAAGGAGGGGGAATAAAAAGCCCATCAATATATCAAAAGTTCCTACTGCTACACAGACGTTACCCAGAAGCCTGATATAAAGTCTATAGACACTAAAAAATAAATGCCTCTCTGTCTTGTAGACACAAAGAAATCTGGATGTCAAAGTCCACCTCAACATCAGCCTCTCTTTTCCTGGATGTTTAGGGGCCTGACTGCATAGGAGGGACCCAAGCTGTATCAACTTGTGCCTCAGTAGCCCATGGTCACTACAAAAATTGGGGGCATATCGGTGATTTGCTTGGTAGGCAATGAAACACAACCACCTGCCTTCATATAGGTCACCAAGCGTGAATTCCTATATAGGCCAGTCTCCATACTACTTCTGAGAGGAGATTTCCTCTTCAGGTTAGAAGCAAGCATCTCCTTTGAACCACGCCAGCCAGCCTCCTGCTCATTTGACCATGCACTTTAAATTTACACTGTCCCTGATAGAAAGATAACATCTGTATCAACCTGAGGCCGATAATCACGATCCCAAAATTCTGAAAACTCTCCTCCTGGAGGAATAAGCGAAGACTCAATCATTGTACCTCACTGCGATCCCACTGCTTCACATGTCATGAAAAACACAAATGGGCATCCAGCCTCATGTCAGCCACCTAAAATAATATGTGATCCAATAGACTGCCAGTCTGTGGTTCCAAGCACATGAACCATTTTTAGATTGTTACTCATTTGCCACAAGGGTTTGGGAACTCCCCCACTATTTTTAGGATGGCCCTAGAAACAGATTCAGCCAAATGTCCATCATCTTCTTTCCAGGACAGCTTCTTCTCTGTCCTTTTCGCTGTGATGGTTTCCCAAGAAAGAAACAAATGAGGCTTCAAAATTGTAAAACATTTATAGACTTCCAATATGCTAAAATGTACCTATCTTTTTTTTTTTTGTATTTTCATTTTTATTGGTACCAGGGATTGAACTCATGACTGCCTGCTTGCAAGCAGGCGCTTATTTCCCTGAGCTAAATCCCCAGCCCAAAATATACCTATCTTATCTCTAAAGCCAGTTCAAGATTCCTAAAGCTGCCAGTACCACCATGATTCCCTTCTCCTATGTTGCCTCAGACATCTGCCACCCATAGCCTCCTGGTACCTCTGCCTGAACCTAAAGAGTACGTTATTCTGCCTTTTATTGGCTCCTGTCAGCCAGGCTCTCTTTATATTTAAATAGAAAGACCCAGTTCTGAATTCAGTTAACTGATCTGAACTCCACCTTGCACAGATTCAGAACCTTATTTGTTCTGATTTGAAGAAGCCCTCCCAGCTATCCTCTCTAGTTTGCTGGCACAAAATATCACTACACTTCTGATTAATGATTCCCAAGCTTTCTGCTGGAAACACAAAAGCTTGGTTGCTAAAATGTCTGGCAGAAACTGGTTTTTAAAAAACCACATATTTCTTGGAACTGTTGGGTTCTATAGAATCTGGATCCTTGGGTTCACAAAAACAGTAATTCTTACTTAGACTGTCAGTCCTGGGGAGCACCCAGTAGCCTACATGTACAAATACTTGGGTCCAGTCACTAAGGGCTGCCTCTCACCTTTGCCTTCATGCTCTAATAGCCACTGTCTCTCTGTTAAAGAAAGCTGACAAGCTCACCTTAGGCCAAGACCTAACTGTTCAGGTGCCACAAGCTGTACTGCATTTTCTTAATAACTGATAATGCTGCCATATGTCTTCCCACTATGCTGGACCCACCAGACCATAACAAAAAAGTAAACCCCTTGATAGATGCTGAGTACACCCTGTTTATGGATGGAAGAAGCTCTATTAGGAATGGAGTGTGACAGTCTAGGTAATTTCTGGTCACCTTGGACAAAGTTAATTGACGAAAGCTCTCTTGTTGCTGCTAATTGTTGCTGTTTATACACCTGCTACCAGGAATGTCAAAACTTGCTCATAAGCCATTCCTAGGGATCTAATTGACGGAAACATCAATCCCAGCCAGTGAAGATTTACCTGGTACGCCCTGAATGGCCATCTTAATCAGAGTCAGACTTGCCTGTATGTTCTGCAAACTCAATCCACAGTGCTGGCATCCATATCCCTGCGGTCAGCTAAGGGTTTAGCATTTGTGTCACTGACCCTGTCCTCCAACCAACATACAGATAGATTTTACTAAAGTAAAGACTGTATGTCTATTGATGCTCATATACACCTACTCAGGCTGTCCCAAGACATTCCCTATCTGAGCTGACAGGGCAGTAGAAGTTTATCAAGTTTTAAAAAATCCCTAGAAGTGTAAGGAGACTGGAATGGACACCTACTCACAGCCCTGTGGATGTTGGGGTAGCCAAGATCTCTGCCACCCTGTCGTGCAGCAAGTCTCCTCACCCTCCTCCTGCCTCTCCAAAACCAGTCCTTTGACCAGAGTCGTCTCTGCACTCCCTAAAGTTACACATGGTGGTGGAATGCAGCATTCTTGAGACAACATCTAGGAAGCAGCACTGGACTAGGTCCCCAGGATTGTCTGGGTTTCTGCCCTCCAACACGTAATAGGCATCACCTTGTTTCAGGGACCTCAGGGTTTCTGACAGGCTGCAGGCAGTGTCCACTCAGTGCCAGCACATGGGCTCCAGTCCTGCTGGTCATCACCTTCCAGCAAGCAGAAATAGATGATCTGGCCTGAGATTGCCACTGCTGGGCCTGCCTCTTGGCCAGGAACACCTGGAGCAACCTGGCACGCCTGGGTCAACATGGACTGCTGCTGCTTGGCCCACCCTTTGGCTTGGAACATATGGGATGCCCCTTGCATGACTGAGCCATCTTTGACTGACATTGAGGGCCTGTCCCTTGGGGAATCCACCTGCTTCCTGGACCTAGTACTGCAGTTGGTTGTTGGATCCAATCCCTTCTCCCAGAACCTTGGACTACAGTGGGTTACTGTGCTGGCTGGATGGGAGATTCAGGAACTCCTCACCCAACCAGAAGGCCTTAGCTGGCTCCAGTCAGTAGAGTAAGTTTGCCCCTAAAATAGAGGTCAGCAGTGGGTAAATAGGAACGGAAGTGAAACTGCCTCCAAATGTAAGACCTAGACTAACCTGACAAGAGAGTGGGTGATCCCCTCTTCCACACAGAGAATATCAGACAGGTTGAAGAGTGTGCCAATAAAGCTTCTGCCAACTTGGAGAAAATTAAAAGAGCTTATGAGACCCTCAGTGACACAGTATGGACTCAGCTGACACAAACACTATAGATAGTGAGATCTGGTAATCTGCAACAACCTGAAGACATAGCAACAGCAAGAACTAAGAGCTGACCTACATCAATACATGTAGGTTAGTTAGCCCAGAAAGAATATAGGGCTCACCCAACAGGTCCTGTAGGAGGCATTCAGGTGACCTGCTCTCCTCTCATTGTGGTACCCAGCAATTGGATAAACATCAACCACACAGTAGGACCCTAAAATTCACACTCTAGACAGTTGAGACTGTTGGGATTGAAAGACCAAATATTTACCCAAAAGGTTAAAAACGAAAAGGTAATATACAATCTCAAACATCTAGTTCATGAAGAGCAAGCACAGATGACACTGAAATAGAGGACTTTAAAAATCATACACCAGGAATCTGAAAAGATAGCAAGTGCAGTAAAGAAATAAATCCATGAGGCTATAGAGAAATCAAATTAGAAGTAATGTCTTACGTAAAGACAGAAATAATAGCCTTAGTAAATTGCTCAATATAGCTAGAGAAGATAAAAAAAAATACAAGAGCATGGAAAATTGATTAAAACTTTGAACGACCAATGCAGAAAACAAACAGAATCCATGAAACAGATAAAAAGAGATATCCAAGAAGAAGAAGAAAAAAAAATTCTATTGAAAGCTGGCAAAGCCATTTAAATTAAGGTAAGGATAGAATTTCAGACCTTGAAGACAGGATCACAGAGAGCGATCATGAAATGGTAGAACTTTTAAAAACACAAAGCAGCATGAAATGATAATCCAACAGCTTCAAGATGATGCCAAGAGAAAAAATATAAGACTAATAGGTATCACTGAAGATTCAGGAGTTAACGCAAATGACATAACTAAACTATTCACAGAAGTAATAGCAGAAAATTTCCCACACATAGGCGAAAAATCTGATATACAAATAAGTGAGGCATACAGAATACCAAACAGTCACAACCAACATAAATCTACACTCAGACATATAATAATGAAGATATCAGACATACAGCATAAAAACAGAATAATAAAAGCTGTTAGAGAAAAAACATAACTCACCCATCAAGGAAAGCCTATTAGAATCACGGCACACTATTCAGCACAAACCTTCAAGATAACATAAGCTTGGAGTGAAGTATTTCAAGAATGAAAAGAAAACAACTTTCAACCCAGACTGATGTAACCAGAAAAACTGACTTTCAAATTTAATGGAAAAACAAGATAATCCCGTGACAAAGAACAACTGAAGAAATTTATGTATAACAAACCAACCCTAGAGAGAGTACTGAAAGACATGCTAGATAGAGAAAAATGACCACAGTCCCCAGAACAGCAACAAAAAGAAGCCACCATGCTGGATAAGAAAATAAACAAGAGAGAAAAGCAGGAAACCAATAATAGGAACATAACAAGGCAAAGTCAAGCCAGTACATATCAGTGATATCCATAAATGTAAATGGGCTCAATTCATCTATCAAAAGAAACAGGTTCACAGAGTGGATAAAAAAACAGGATCCCACAGCATGCTGTATATAAGAAACACATCTGACTTAAAAAGAAACTCATGACTAAAAATCAATGGGTAGAAAACAGTATTCCATACAACAGGAATCCAGAAAAAATCAGGGGTAGCTATTCTGTTTGCAGACAATGTGAACTTCAAAACTAAAAGGATCTAAAGAGATACAGAAGTCCACTATATACTTGTAAGTGGAAAACCACAAAAGGAAGAACTAACAATTATAAATATATATGCACCGAATACAGGAAAACACAGTTATATACGACAAATACTAATGGATATGAAAAATCTAAAACACAAGAACACAATTGTAATAGGAGACCTTAACACTCCACTGTCACAGGGAGATAGATCAACTAGACAAAAAGTCAGCAAAGAAATAACAAAACTGAATACTACATGTCAGTGAATGGAGGTAGTGGATGTTTATATAGTGTTCCACCGAACTGCATCAGAATATACATTCTTCTCAGCTGAACATTGGACATGCTCCAAAATAGACCATATATTAACACATAAGGCATTCTTAACTGAATGCAAAGGGAGAGAAATTATCCCATGCATAATATCTGATCATAGCATTTTAAAACTGGAAATCAATGGCAAAAAATTCCTGGAAAACCTGAATAAATGCATGGAAATTAAATAACAATCTTCTGAATAACCAGTGGGTTACAGATGAAATTAAACAATACAGATGAAATAAAACAATACCTACAATACAAGGAAAATGCAGATACAACACCAGAACCTATGGGATGCAATGAAAGCAGTCCTAAGAGAGAAATGTATAGCAATAAATAGTCATATCAAGAAAATTTAATGAATATAAATAAATAACATAATGCTAATCTCAAGCTTCTAGGAAAGGAAGAACAAGGCACACCCAAAGCTCATAAAAGGGAGGAAATTGTAAAGCTTAGAGTAGAAATTAATGCAATGGAAACAAAAAAAAACAATAGAAAGAAAATTAATTGAAGAGCTTTTTTTGAGAAAATAAATAAAATTGACAAACCCCTGACTAGTCTTATCAAGAAAAAGAAAGAAAAACCCCAATCCACACATTATGGACTGAAAAGAATGAAATTACTACAGATCCCATGGAAATTCAAGATCATGAACACCTACTTTGAAAATCTCTACTCACATACTGTGGAAATCAAAGAGGAAATGGGCAGTTTTTTAGGACCATATGAACAACCAAAACTCAATCAAGAAGATATAGCTATCTTGAATAACCCAAAATGAGCTACTGAAATAAAAAAATGTGATTAAAAGCTTACCAACAAAGAAAAACCCAGATCTTGATGGATTTATGGCTGAATTCTATAAGAAATTTAGAGAATATTTATTGCCAATACTCCTTAAACTGTCCAATGAAATTGAAAGAGAAGCAGTCCTTCCTAACTCATTCATAGAGACAAGCATCACTCTAATACCAAAACCAGAGAAAGACCCAACCAAAGAGGAGAACTATAGATCAGTCTCACTAATGAACATTGATGCAAAGATTCTCAATAAAATATTGGCAAATAGAATGCAGTAAATCATCAAAAAGATAATGAACCATGACCAAATGGACTTTATTCTAGGAATGCAGGGATGGTTCAACATATGCAAATCAAGAAATGTAATACACCACATCAATGGAGCCAAAATTAAAAATCACACGATTATCTCAATAGACACAGAAAAAGATTTTGATAAAGTCCAGCAGCTTTTCATGATAAAAACCCTACAGAAGCTCAGAATACACAGTATGTACCTCAATCTCATAAAGGTCACCTATGACAAACAAATAGCCAACATTATACTAAGTGGGCAAAAAGTGAAAGCCTTCACTCTAAAATCAGGAGCAAGACAAAGGTGTCCACCATCACCATTCCTATTTAATATAGTTCTGGAAATATTAACCAGAGCAATCAGACAAGGGGGAGACATAAAAGGAATAAAAATAGGAATGGAAGAAGTTAAATTATCATTATTTTTGGATAACATTATACTCTAAATAGAAGACCCCAAAAACTCCACTAAACAACTACTAGATTTAATCAATTCAGCAGCATAGTTGGATACAAAGTCAACACTCAAAAATCAATAGCATTCCTGTACACAAAAAAAAGCTCCATGAGAGAGAAATTATGGATATATAGCCTTTCACAATAGCATATAAAAAGTGAAATACTTAGGAATCAACCTAACAAAGAATGTAAAAGACCTATATGCTGAAAATTATGCTACTCTAAGAAAAGGATAATGAAGAGAATATTAGAAAATGGAAGAATATTCCTTGCTCTTGGCTAGGAAGAACCAACATTGTGAAAATGGCCATACTACAAAAACAGTTATACAGATTTAACACAATCCCAATCAAACTACCATTATCCTACATTACAGATCTAGGGAAAATATTCCTAAAATTCATCTGGAAAAGAAGAAACCTCAAATAGCAAAGATGATTCTGGGCAACAAAGGCAAGATAGGAGGTATCTCAATTCCTGACCTGAAACTATACTACAAAGCCAGAGTAATAAAATCAGCATGGTACTGGCAAAGAAATAGACATGAGGATCAGTGAAACATATTAGAAGATGCAAACATACTACAAAGACACTCATCCACCTTATATTTCACAAAGTTATTAAACATGTTCTCTGGGGAAAAAGATAGTCTCTTTAATAAATAGTGTTGGAAAAAATGGCTTTCCACATGCCAAAGACTGAAAATAGACCCATGCCTATCACTATACACTAAACTAAAGTCAAAATGGATCAAGGATCTAAATATCAAACCAGAAATACTAAATCTACTAGAGGACAAGGTAGGTAAAAATCTTGGAGACATAGGAGTAGGCAGACGATTCATGAAAAAAACACAAACTGTGTGGGAAATACTTTAAAGAATCAACAACTGGAATCACATATAACTAAAAAATTTATGCATCTCAAAAGAAATCAACATAGTAAGAAGAAAAGGCACAGAATGGGAAAGAATTTTAGCCAACAATCCCTTAGACATTGGACTTATATCCACAATATATAAAGAATTAAAAACATCAAGCCTCCCCCGCAAATTCAAAGACCCTCTCTGAAAATTGGTACCAGAGATGGACACACAGTTCTCAGATGAAGATATACAAATGAAAAAAAAAAATACATGAAGAAATGTTCACCATCATTGGTCATTTGAGAAATGCAAATTAAAACAGCATTGAGATTTTATATCACCCTGGAAAGAATGGCTGCTCTCAAAAGAAAAATGATAACAAATGTTGGTGAGGCTGCGGGTAAAATGAACACTGCTCCACTCTTGGTGGGAGTGCAGACTGGTGCAACCACTGTGGCAATCGGTATGGCGATTCCTCAAAAAACTAGGATTAGAAGTTCCATTCAATCTAGCTATTCCCTTCCTGGGTATTTCCCCAGAAAAACTGAAAAGGTCATGTCACAGTGATATATGTGCACCCATGTTCATAGCAGCACAATTTGTGATAGCTAAATCTTGGAAACAAACAAAATGCTCACCAACCACAGAGTGGATGAAAAAGATGTGCTATTTTATACAATGGAATACTATTCAGCTATAAAAAGGATGACCTTGAGGCCTTTATAGGTAAATGGAGGCAACTTGAGAATTTCCTCATTAGTGAAATAAACAAGACTCATATTATTAAATATTACATTGTCTCTCTAATGTAAAAATTAAAAACTCACAGAATAATGTGATCCAAAATGTATAATAGATATTGTAAAAGTGAAAGGGAAGGAAAGTGCTCTGAAGGATATAACAATATGTGTAATGTGTAAGATAGATGACCATATTATTAAAATTCTATTAGGTCATTGACCGAAGATATTGCACTGGCAATGTGTGAGTGTCTAGCCACTTTTTAAGCTTTGATTTTGTAACTTTAACAGCTATTGTTAAGATGACAGTATGTAATGTATCAACTAGCAATGTTATGATGTTACTTTTTTGATTTCTGCATTGTACATTTTTTTCTATTTTTAAAAAAATTTCTCTTCTTTCTTTCTTTAAGTAAAAAAATTCCTAGATATGGACTATCCTTGACCACTGGCAGTAACAACAGTCCTACATTTGAAACAAAGATAGCTAAGTAGAAATTACATACAGCATACAGGTCACATACTCTTAAAAAAATGACAAAATAAAGCACAACCCTACAGAAAGAGCTTGTAACTAGCTCCATAAAATTTATCTAAGAGACAGAATATTCCTGTAGACACTCTTGCACACATATATAACTCAGGTGCATATTAAATACCTGTATAAGTTTCAGAAATCTAATCTTAGATCTGCTAGAGAGCTTACCTGGACTGCACAGCTAACTCTAAAGAGACGACACACCCAAAACCATACTCTGATCACTCTAGGTGCTGACCAATCCATGCACAGCTGAAGCCTGAGAGTATCATTCACAGGACTGTGCCCTATGCCTACTTCCCTGACTTCTGCCTTTTCAGGTTGGTTAACCCTGTACTTACTTCCCTGTCTCCTACTAGCTGTAGATTTTGTTGTAACAGTTGCCCCATGAAAACAGAACAATCAATTAAACACTTGACCAAGAACTGAGCACTCAAGACATGTTGGACACTCTCCTAGATCAGATTGACTCCCTCACTAACTTACCAGAAAAATGTTACAGAACAAACAGGCCTAAATTATGTCTCCTTCTAAAAGAAACTTAAGTAAAACCTCTGTGATAAGACAGTCTTGGGAGCCTCTGCTAGGGCCCATCTAAAAACCCTAATGTCACTACTAATTAGGCCTTGTCTCAGAAGATCGCATGTAATATAGCCAGCAAAGTTTTGCTGTGAAAACTAAAACAGCAGGGAAAATGCAACAGAAAACATCTCCACTCCCCCAGCCACCATTCTTCAGTTTCTTAGTTGCCCAAGTAATAGTCCTTGTTGCAGTTCTGGTTGTTTCTGTCTGTTAGAGGTGGCTGACCCCTGTAATGCATAGCTGGTCACTATGATGTACATTGTAAGAACCAACCAAAGACAGTCAGCCACTCTACTTCTGTACTTCCCCTTTGCAAGCCCATGGAATCTCCCTCTCTGAGCCTTTGAAGCCTGATACTATAGGAAAGATCCCCATTAGTGTCTATCGAGTGAAATAAATCTGCCTCCAAATCCTGGGTGTCATTTTGGGGTTTCTGTTTGTTGTATAGTAGCTGAGGGTAAAGATATGTTAAGCAAAAAGCAGTTTACAGTACAAGCTCTGCTAGCATGTCCTACTTGACAGGAATTAGAGAGATTGATGAGACAGAGAGGGCAAAATTATACTGGTAAAACCTGGGGAGACAGAATATCAGCTTAGTGAATAGTTATAGAAGAACCTCAGCAGATCATAAAACACATAGCTTGGTAAAATGGAAAAAATATATGCATTTTTCTCTTTTGCCATATTGTGCATTGCAAAATGTTTTCAATGATGGAAAACAAAATACAATATTTTTACAACAAAAATTTGAAATGTTTTAAATAAACTAAATGCTTGAAACATTTAAAAATAGACAATAATTTTATATCATTATAGGACTCAAAATCGTATAAAAGCAATCAAAACAAAAGAGTGAGAGGAGAGCCTTAAGGGCTTTCAAGACTAGACGTTAGTAAATTAATAATGGCCACCGTAATGTCTCTTGTTTTCTTCAAGATAGCTGTCCATACCTTCATACATATTGAAATCAAATAATTGAAAATAGACTAAAACCAATATAATCCAAGAATAGAAGCATTAATAGACTTAAAACAAAATGATAGGAAATCAGCAGTGGCTACCATGATGCCTCATTTTCTTCAGTGTAGCTGTTCATACTATCATACATAATAAAATCAATTCTTGTAAACCCTTTAGGTGAAGCGCTAGGCATTTATAAGCCTATACATGTACATCTATCCTTTCTGTATTAGAGAGAAAAACAAAACAACAAGTAAATTACTGTAAGACCTCAAAACAATAACAATGTATATTAATGGAATGATATTATTTGGAAGCAGATAAAACTTGGTTCCTTGAAAATCACAAATCTGAGATATAATAATCTGTAGCTTTCCAAAGGACCATGGTCTATACATATACTACACAGTACATCTGGGATACTAAAATTTAATATGTATGTTCTTGGCAGCATTTAAGTTCATATGTTTTAACAGGCTCCACATGATGGTAATTTTGAAAAAATTTTCCTAGGAAGGACAGTATTGACAAAATGAACAAAATAGTATATGTTAGTATTTTAATTCATATAAATGCCATATATACTATGCCACACATCAAGAATATGTTAATACATTGATAAAAACAGTGAATGAACTATTAAAACTGAATTTAAACAATTCAATTTACTAATACAAATTGTTTCCTGCCTCAGTCACTTAGATATCTACCCACATATTCATACTCACATCCAAATACACAGAGGGACAAGTCTGGACAAAAAAGAAACTGCAAATTCATATTTTCATATTTTTCATAAATGATCATTTTGCTTATGATATTGTAGCCATTATTTTCAAGTTTTAATTATTTTATATGCTTTTATATAATATTTATGTGAATGTTCTTTAAAATTTTTTTCTGGAATCAATCAGTTGTATGCAAATTTAATGAGATGAATATATAAATATACAATTTGAACCATCTCCGATCAGTCAGTTTGGGTTTGTTAAAAGCATGTATTGCAGAAATTTGAATAAAATTTTCTTGGATGAAATAAATTATAAGGCACTAAATTATTAGTTTCAGGCATTAAATACAGAATGAAAATATACATAAGTGAAAAAAGGACATACAACAAAGATAGGTCCTTGGATGAAAGTAAAATTTTCAAGAATAAATGGAGAAAATCAAGTTGTATACATTACACATTGCCATACAAATATAATTCATAAGAATAAAGCTCACATTTCTATGTGATTTTTATGTCTAATTATAATAGTTGTAAAGTGTAGCAAGCAACATTTTAATGTATATAATGACATATCTTAACATTAAATAATCTGTCACTGAAGGCAAATTCATTTTCAATCTTTATTTGCAGTTGAGAAAACATCTTTTCCTTCAAGCTCCAAAGGAAGATGTCCATATTTCCTAATTTCAGAATTGTAGTAAAATTAAACCATGTAACACAAGAACTGAAAAGCTCGTCTGAATGTATAACTTTTTCATCCGCCCTCCACTGCAATAAATGTCATGTCAGGAGAAGCACATATTCTACCTTGCAATGATAAATAACACTTGCTAATAGCAACTATGGGGCAGAACTATTAGAGAGATGGATGAACATATCAGTAAGTAGAGGCACACATGTCTGCTAATGGGAAGGTCAAGAAGCAAATGTTAAAAGTCAAGAACATTACTATATTCCCACACATCAATGCTTTCTCGATAGTGACTTCTGACAGGAACAGTCTAGCTCCTATATGTCTCAGGCTAAACCTTAGGGACAATTGTATTTCAATATACAAACATGTCCAAGATTTGCCTCAAGATTTAGAAACAGCTGAGTCAAAGTCCTGAGCTTTTCTGCTTTTGTACACATTGGAACAAATATCTTCTCTTAGGAGACAAACGCAAGACTTGGCCCTGAGGTATTATGTTGCAAGCATGTGGGAGGAAATCACACATGTTTTTAGGAGCTGTTTGTCGCTTTCTATTGGCAAGAAAATGTATGCAGAAAGTGATCTTATACTTGACTTGTAAGTGGTCAAAATAGTAATTATATATGCAAACTACTCTTAAAGTTTAAAGGGAAAAATCACCAAAGAAGGAGAAGAAAATTAGTTTCCTCATTGTGTCGTTTATTTTCTTTTGTGTGGGGTTTCTCAGTATTCATTGGACTAGAGGTTAACACAAATGTCACGACAAATGACACCAAAGAATATTGGGGAAAAGTTACTACAAGAGATACAGCAAGAAGATTATCAGAAGGGAAAGGTTCAGAAGCTGTCAAACAAGGGTTTAAAATAGGTGACTCTAAATTACAGGGGCTGGTTTTTTCTAAGTTTTTCTCAGATGTGAAACAAAACAGTGAATATGGGGAATGAAAGTTTTCAATGATTAAATAGTAACCTTAGAGTTTTTTTTTCTTTATACTTGTTTTTATATCAAAAATTATCAAATTGAATCAGATGTGATGGTGCATGCCTGTAAGCCCAGTCCTTGGAAGCTTGTGTCAGAATGGTAACCATGAATTCCAAGCCAGCCTGAGCTACATGGTAGGGTAATGGCCATATGAAGAGCAACCAAAAAATAAAAAAGCAATCAAGTTGATATTTACATCGTTAGTGGTTGAGACACTATGTTCTTTGTGAACTTCTACTGCAGAACTGTAATTTTTATTATGTAAATTTTCTTTTCACAGAAATTCTGAGATTTACCTGAGTTATATATAACTAAAATTGAAATGAATGTAGACCTTAAATTATTTGTTTTGTTAAATAATAAATTTTCCAGTTTTAATATCATTGCATAACATTTAAAATATATTTCTGCAATTATTGTCTCTTATACAAGTACTGATTTTGCAGAAACCACTATTTTTGAAGAATTGTCAAAAGAATTTTTTATTTATACAAATTCAGGTTAGACAAATTTTAACAATCAATGAAATAAACATTTTCAAAAACATGAAAAATATAATGGTTAAGAAAATTATTTATAAATACTTATCACATTAACTACACATGCAACTGATAAATTTCAGGGAAATTTCCTTTGGTACTTTAGTAAAATAAGCATCATAACAAAGCTTATGCAATGTGACATTTTTTAATACTGAGACAAATGAGACCTTACCTTATTAAGTGTTGCCATGTGTCACCATGCAGGTGATCTATCTGCTAACATGTCTTCTATTCAGGAAGGTGTTATTTTTAAAATGGGGATATTTAGGTACAGAAACATTAACAAATATTTGCATAGTTCCCAATTCTCAACAAAGTTAAAACTTAGATCCACAAAACTTCAAACCCATGTTTTTTATGTTAATTTTACCACCTTTGTCACACTTAACATAAAATGAGATTTTACTGAGTATCATAGGGAAATTACACATATGATATCTCTGGTTTTTTCTCTTTCTCACATATGTGCATGTGCACATACATGCACAAATGCACACACACACACATGGCACTTTTGTTTATAAAACTATTTAAGGTCCTATATAACTTTCTTTCATCTTACTTACAGGAAATTTTCTGATTTTTCATAATAGAATATGCATAGTTTCTCTGTATATTTTTAAGATGGTTCAGGAAATTTTCAAATATTTCACAGATCCCGTGTATGCTGTACATTCCTCTAGGTGATCATTAAAAACTCATAGAAATTATCATGCTGAATTATTTTCTTTTCACTAGAAAATTATGTTAAATCCCATAAATCCTGCAGTGAGTACTTTTTTCATTATATGGAATTCGCTAATTCATCAGATACCTATTTATATTAATATTGAAACAGGAGTTATTAATTTCCTTCTGCTTTTTAAAATATATTATCACAAAAATATTATACAATAAAACATTAGCGTTACAGTTTATATGCTTTAACATTTATGCTGTCAGTGTTGACATGGCTATTTTCCCTGTGGAATCTCTAGTGGAGGATATGTATTTTTTATTGCTTTGCCTTTGATTTTTTTTTTTTTTTTAGTCTTTTCTAGTACTGAATTTACTTCCGTTCTTTGTCTCATGGCTCAGTTCCTACATTCAAAACCAATCATTGTTGTTTTTTTTGTTTGTTTGTTTGTTTTGTTTTTCCTAAACTTCATGTATAATTGCATTTCTAACTCTGACTTTTCCTGCTTTCCTGGGTCATTTTTAAGGCTGCTTCAATTGTACCAGACTTCATTCAATCAAGATAATTTTACCATCTCAAAATCTTTAGCTAATTAATATCTTCAGTGTCCCTTTTGTCATGTTTCTCAGTTCTCTTTACTATAGCAAACAGATTAGGCTGGAAACTTTATACAGTAAGGAGGTTTAAGTATTTCGCAGTTTTGGTGATGGAAATGGTAATAGCAGGCATGGACTCTTGTGAGTGCCCCGGAGGAAACGCGTGTAAAACAGAGAGATTATTGGAGAGAGAAAAACTCAAAGATAGGCACGGGGCCAGTGCTGTTCCTTTTCTAACACTCAGACATAAAGACTTTCTCAGGGCCACATAAGAACTACCCTAACCCTTTGTTATCTCTTCCTTAATGGCAGTTTTTTTTTTTTTACTTTATTATTATCATGAAAAAAGTTAAAAAAATTAGTTTATACGCTTATGATAAGTCTAAATATGGTTACTTATCCTGACATGAACAAGTGCCCCAACATTTAGTTTATTGAAGAACAAGACTCATTTTTAACATCACGTTTATGTCACTGATTTTCTTTGTCTGTTTCACAGTGTCATAACACTAGAATTCTGCCTGATCAAGCAGTGCCCAGCTGACTCCTTGATGGACTGTATTGATAAGCCATGTTAGTGCTATTAAAGACACTTATAAAATAGACTTCCAGAATGCTTCTGAGTACTTTCCAGAATACTGTAGAGTATTTTGCAGGAGATTAATGACATGTCTGTCTTAGTTATTTTCTTCTTGCTAGAACAAAACACCAAACACCTGCCAAATTAAAGAATGACACTCACAGTTTGTAGAGGTTTCAGTTCATAGTCAGCTGGCTGAAGGCAGGGTGGCTGTGCAGAAAGCCATCAAAAAGAAGACATTTATGGTATGACAGTGCAAAAAGCTATGAAGGGAGGAGAAATATTATTCAGGTCATTCCCAGAGGGACCACCTTTCCCACCCAGCTATAACCCATCAGAACCGTGGTCCAATCCCCTTTCAAAAGCACGTGAACACATGAGGCCATTGGAGACATACAGATATATAATACATAACAGTGTCTTTTACTATAATAAATATTTAATATTCACCATGTGATAAGATCACACACCATAAATGTTCACTAGAAATAAAGAAAAGGAAAAGAAAGGACAAGAGCAGAGAGATAAAAGAAAACTGGCTGTGAAGGGGTGTAAGGAAATTAGAGGAAAGGAATGTGAAATGGAATTGAGGGGAAAGATAAGGAATTGTACTTCAAATGGCAGTATAATTTTGCCATTTTAGCTTTTATTTCTCCTACAATGAATAATGATATTCAGGAACTTTGTATATGCTAATTTGACATTTATGTATGTACTATTGAGCCCTGTTCAATATCTGTGCATATTCTCTGGGTTACTGGTTTCTCTAATATTTGTGTACCCTCAATATGAGTTACATATATATTTTTGCAAATATTTTTTCCAGTTACTGGGCTCAAGTTGTTATTTCTCTACCAGCACATTTTGTAGAAAATGTTTTTAATTTTGGTGGACCCTAATTTGCTCTGAAATTATTGTCTAATGCTTTCTATATCTTCACAGTATTAGGAGTCATAACTTCTGTTCTCATATTGAGGTCTATGATTCAGTGGAGCTGAATTTTGGGTGAGCGCTAGCAATTTATTATTTTATTATATGGATATAAAATTATCTTTAAACAATTTTGTGTAGAGTATATAATCTGTGTATCTGGGATGAAAGTATGGAAATATCGCATTGAATATGCTGTCTTAATAAATGTCTTCACTAAAAAACTGGATAGGATTAGCTAGACAAATATGTTGAACACCCTTTCATCATTTTTGTATTTGTCAATTTCTAGACTCTTCTCACTTGTATTTATCTATACAACTATCCTAAAATCAGTATCGTGAGTGAAAGAACTTTAAAACTAATGTATGAAATCAGGCAGTGTGAGTCCTACAATTTTTTCCTCCTTTACAGAATTGCTTTGACTCTTATATCATTTTATTTTCATATAAAATTCTAAAATGTCTTGTTAATTGTTCTATATTTTTCATGAATACTAATGGAGAAATAGAAAAAAAGTGACTAGTAACCCTAACTCAAACCCTATTTGTGTTCAGCAACTATATGATAACTCTACCTTCAATAATGACTTAATTTTTATCAGAAACAATGTGTAGTTGTTAGGGTTCAATTGTTATATGAATTGTTGAACTTCTCACTAAGTACTTTATATATTTTTAATTGCTAGAATACCAAACTGCAATTCTTGGTTTTTGCATATTTATGCTATCATCTTGGTCAATGCATTTATTACTTAAGCTAATTGCCTCATGAATTTTTTTCATATAGGGTATATTTTCTGCAAGTAGAGTTTATTTTATTTCACCCACTAAACTATGTATATGAATTTATATTCCTTTGCTTTTTCCTAACTAAATGCACTGGCCATGATGAGTAATATCACTGGAGAATAAAAGTGATTATTGGAAACAATACTTTTTATCATAAGGGAAAGACCATTGTGTATTTAACATTAAGTACAATATTATCTGTAGATTTTTGGAAAATATGTTTTAGCACATCATTGTTTTTTTAGTTCCAGTGGTTGAAGAATTTCATAATGAATGAACTGATAGAGTTGGTCCTTATCAATTTTCTTTTTATGTTTAAGGAGATCATTTTTTATACTTTGCTCAAAATATTGAATTTTTATTTTAAAAAGAAAAAATGTTAAGAATTTCAATACTAAATAATAAATTAACAATGGTTAATGTATTGTGTATTACTATCTTCAAAGTAGTTCCTCAGATTACAACATATAGGCATGAAAAAATGATCAAACAATGAAAAACTAAACTAGTTTTTGATGAACTAATAGAGATCAGTTGTATAATTATCTATCTATCTATCTATCTATCTATCTATCTATCTATCTATCTATTCCCCTTCTTTATTTTCTCCTGTCCCCCAGCCCAAGTTCTTTCCTTTTTAACACTTTCCATTCCTTTTACTTTCATGATGCCTACTATATGTTTTAGATCTTACTTACTCTTTCATTTTTTTTTTACAAGAGGGTGACAACACAATGTTTACACATCTGAGTCTGAATTATTATACTTATGAATATGGTCTCAAGTTGCATTTATTTAGCTTTAAAGCCTCGCATTTATCCATTGTAGCTAAGTAGTGTTCCATTGTATAAAAAAATCACATCTTTTTAATCCTTTGCATGGATGATGGGCATTAGGGTTGTTTCCAAAATTTAGGCATTACAAATTGTGCTGCTATTAAACATGGGTGCACATATATCCCTGTGGTATGATGATTAAAATGAATTTTATGTGATGCTGGATTCAATTTGTTTAATTTCTAGAAGTTGTATGTATTTATATTCATGAGACAGAGAGTCTTCTCTGGGTTTCTTATTCTATTTTATTTTAACCTGAAATATTTTTCTCTGGTTTTGATAACAAGAAAATGTAAGTTATAAAATGACCTAAAATATTCTTGTCTATTCTACACTATGGAAATTTTTTTATAAAACTGTGGCATAATTTCCTTAAATTTTAAAAATCTTTACTAATAAAGAATTTGTCTATGCTTTGGGGGGGACAGTTTGATAGCTGTAGCTCTACTCCAATTATTTGTAAGTATAAGTAACCCCTGATTGTGTGTATAATTTTCGCACTCAAAAAAAATTTCTGCATACCTCTAACCTTCTAAATATTAAAACAAATTTAATTGTAATATTTCTCATTTTTATTACAGCATTTATAGTGAGGTTCTTTCTCGCTCATTGTTGACTTGGCAATTCTTTACTTTCCCATTAAGTCTAGATAAAGAAGCATACTTATTTTCCTTTCAAAGAATCTAAAATTAATTTCAATGATATAATCTTGACTATAGGTGTTTCTAACCATTAATTTTTATTTCCTCATTCCTTTCATCCTACTTATTGTGTATTTTGCCCTACTTATTCAAATTTATTAATGTTAAAATTAATAAGTGATTTGAGAATTTATTTCTTTTGTTAGTATACATCTTTTATTGACAAAGCAATTGTACATATTTTTGACATAGTTTAATAATTTAATACATGTGTACAATGTGCAAGACTCAAATCATGATACTTAGAAATGTTATACATTTCTTCATTTATTTGTCCTGGAAAATTTTGAATTACTCTGTTTTAGAACTTTATGTAATAAATTGTTGCGCTGTATATTAACCTTTCACTGAGTTAGCATATTAGAACCTTTTCTTCCTGTGCCGCTTTACTTTGGTCAAATACTACTCAACTAAAATATTTTGATCAAATATTTTTACTTTTAAATCTGAGCAAGAACCAGTGATATTTGTTTTTCTGAACCTGTCTCCTTTCATTTAAACAAATGTCCTCTGCTACCATCAAGGTCATTGCAAATGAGAAAATTTTTTTCAGATGATTATATTATCTGTACCAAATAAATTAAAAGTGTTATATTTTTCATATATAGATGAAAATAATACTATATGAATGTATATATGAAAATATATATAAAATATATATTAAATATATATGAAAATAATACTATATATATATATATATATGTATAGTACTAAAGAATTTCATTTCTGCTGGACTCAATGATTTGCTTAATATTTAGGCCTTTACTTTTCAGATACCCAGGTTTTTCCTTGATGCTATACTAACTGCTGTTACTTTTTTTTATTTTAAAAGACCTGACATTGGGGAAGTCAACAATGACTGCCATAATGTCTCTCATTCTCTTCGAAGAAGCTGTCCATATATTTATGTATTCTGAAATTAAACATAAGAGACTAGATTAATATCACTCTGAAGATTGAATAATAGTATTGTTAGATTTAACATCATAATGCTATAGAATTATCAATGGGTATCTTAATGTGTCTTCTTCTTCAGAGTATCTGTTCATTATATCATGCATTATATAATCTGTTCCCATAAACTGTTTAGAAGTTCTCCACAAGTGTGAATCTCTACATGACTATCTATCATTTCTGTATTATAGAGAAAAACAGATCAAAAGAAGACAACAAAACAAATTCCTAGAAAAACATGAAATAAAAAAGACATATAAAACCACAATCTTAGGTGATCTACAGTAGTTACTGTGCTGTCTTTTGTTATTTTCAATAGAATTTTCTACATCAGACATAATATAATTGAACATAGCATTACATAGCATTACATAGCAATTTTAATAAAAACATAACATGAACACATTGTTGGACTTCAAAAGCAGTTAATAATCAAATCAAAATGGGTATCTTATTACATCTTGTCATCTTCAGAGTAGTACACTCAACTCTTAGACTTGATACTATCAAGCATACTAAATTCAAATAAAATCAGTCAAGACAAAACAGTTGTCTAACAAACCAGCTTCAAATAAGATCAGTCATAGTAAGACAATGTAAGTAATACAGGGCTTCAGTTTAAGCTAATAGGAAATTAAGGATAGTTACCGCAGTATGGCCTGCTATTTTTGGGATAGCTGTCTGTGCCCACAAATCTAGTACAAGTAGACAGACTGGAATAAAATAAAATCAAACTAAACAGAGTGATAAGACTAATGTGGCTTTTAAATACTGATATACTATTATCAATGTCCTCTGCCTTTCTTTTTAGGCAGTTCTTCAACTTTCCCTTTCAAAGGGTGCTTTGTATATTTTGGGTCCCTCTAGCTCCTTTAGTTTTTAGATTAGTGGGGCAACCCGTTATCTATCTGAGTGGTGCTGAACCTTTTTACCCCTGAGATTGATCTTCAGCTGTACTCCTTTACTAACTAAAGCCACAAGGTTTTCCTTCCTTCTAGCTGAGTAGTTCTCCATTGTACAGAAGTATCATGACTTTCCAACCTATCTGCAGGCAGGACAAGTTGTCCTTATTTCTTTCTGGTTCCCTGTCACATAGAGCATCATTTTCTCATTTTTGACTTTCAGTTTATTAACCCTCTTTCAGGTTAAATATATTTCCTATTCAAAGCATCTCAATGGATCTTACCTCCTAATCTACCCTGCCTCTGCTTCTTTTTGTTAGTGTATCAAGGCTATCTATATTAGAGATTATAGCTCACTTTCTTTGCCTCATCTCTGCTATTCTATCTTTTTGCTATTATTTGTCCACTTTTTTCCTTCATTCCACTGTCTGATCCATTCATTGAGGCTTCTGTGCCACTGTTGCTGGAATCCTGATATATTTTTCTCTCTCTCTAGAATGTCCTTCAGTATTTTTTGTAGGATTGGACTGATGGCTATGAACTCCCACAGTTCCTCCTTTTCTTGGAAATATTGTGTTTCTCCATTAATTTTGACAGAGAGAGTTTTTCAGGGCACATCAATCTGGGTTGGAGGTTTTTTTCCTTTTAGGGCTTGGGCTACTTCCTTCCAGGCTCTTCTTGATTTGATGGTTTGTGTTGAGAAATCTGTCATTATTTTGATGAATTTTCCTTTATAGGTGATCTGCTTCTTTTCTCTGACTGCTTTTAATAGTCTGTTCTTGTGGTGGATTTCTGGGATCTTGATTATTATGTCTGGATGTAGATCTGTTTTGGTTGTAGTTGGTTGGAGTTCTGTATGTCTCATTTATCTGGATATCATTTCTTTTTCCTATGCTTGGCAAGTTTTCCTTAATTATTTTTATGAATAGCCTTTGCAATTCATTTGTGGTTACTCCTGCTTCTTCACTCAAGTTTTTGATTCTTAAGTTATAGATCCTCTTGTCATCTTCTAGTCTTTGAATTGTTACTTCCAGCTTCCTTGTTATTTTTATTAGATCTTTTCTTTCATGATCACACATTGCAAATCTATCTTCAAGTTTTGTAAGACTAACTTTAGTTTCTGTCAGGCATTTTGACAGCTTTCACTGGAATTTTTAATTTCCTGGTAATCTCTTTGGATCTCTTTCATGTATTCTAGAGTTTATTTATATTCTTCACCAAAGGTTTCTCTTCCTTTTCTGGGTTCCTCCATTCTTCCACCTATATTTTCTTGAGAGGGCTTAGCATTTCTTTTATATATCTTTCTTATATCTTGTCTCACTTGGGTTAGAATTTCAGTTTTACATTCGTGTATGAGGTCATGAAGATATTTTTTTTATGTCTGCTGATGTTGTGACCAATATTGCATGATTGCTGCACTGGTTCTCTTCTGTATTTACCTCTCCTGGGCTTATTTTTCCAGGGTCAGCGGCTGGAAGTTTTATCTTATTTTTCTCTTGTCTTGTTTCTGGTTTATTTCAGACTGGTGAATGGTGGAGGTCTCAGGCCCTCTCTGTATTGCTTACAGTTTTTCTAAAGCATTGTGTCTGCGGGCTTGCTGCCCTCTGCAGTTTGTTGTTTTCTGAGGTGCATGCAGGGACTGTGGTCTGGCCATTCTCTTCTGAGCCAGTCAACTGGCAAGTGCCTTCAGCAACTCACACTGTGCTGTGGCAGACGTTACAGGGTCAGGACAGTTTTGTCCCTGGCTATTGGGTACTGAGGGCATGATCCAGCCCATGCAGGTCCCACCTGTCTGCTTTGGGCCAGAGGTGAGTGACTGATGCCACTGTGGTGCCTATCTCAGGCCTATCCTGCCCAACTCCAATGTGTCTTCCAGCTGGCCACAGCCACAGCAGGACCCAATTTCCAGCACTCCCTGAGCATTAATGCAGCTCTCCACCTTGGCTCCACTCCCTGCTGTGCCACATCCTCCTGCCAAGGGCCCAGGACTCACCAACTCCCATCATCGGGTGTCACAGCTCCAGTGTGACCTTGTATTGTGTGACTCCACAACATGCGCATCCACAGTGCACAACAGGTCCCAGTGAGTGTGTCTGGCTCCAGCCTTCCACCCAAGTTTTCCCTTCCTCTTTCTATTTTTCTTTTCTTTTCTTTTTTTTTTTTTTAACTTCTGTTTCCTCCTGGGTCATGGCTTGCCTCATCCATCCCTCTCCACGTTGTCAAATTCCAGCATCTGAGCTGTTTTTCCCGGAGGGGCTCTCTACCCAGCTACCTATCAAGCCACCATCTTCTTGCCTCCCCATTGCTGTTACTTTTAATTTCCTTTTTTGTTATATTTAGAAAAATTCAATCATCTGAAGTGTACTGGGATCTACTGTATTAGTTACTTTTCTAAATGCTGAGACAAAATATCTAACATTCAAAGTTAAAGAGGAAAGGTTTATTAGGTTCACAGAGACTTTCAGTTGACTGGCTCAAAGGCAGAGTGATATAGAATGGAAAAACAGTTCATGGCAATTAAAAGACAGAAAAAGCAAACAAGCAACAGTGAGAAGTCTTGTTCTATCCCTTGTACCCCTATCCCATAAGGGTGGGTAGCACTCACATCTTATGTTAGCACAGTTAATCCAGCACTGCAACATGGATCGATTCTAGCTACACACACTCTAGATCCAATCACCTCTGAAAAGCTTCTCCTATGACTCCATGAGGCTTTGAGGGGAGATCTAGGCATAAGCCATAGCACTTACTTTATGACACATTGTATGATCTTTCTCTGCATATTCCTTGAGTACATGAAAGTGTATTTCTCTAGTTTTCAGTGTAATGTTCTATAAATTTGGCTTCAATTAGGTTCTTAATGCTACCATTCCAATATTCTCAATCTACCAATTTATGGTATTATCCTTTCTATTGCTATGATGTGCTTTACAGTTTTCAAATATACTGTATATTTATCTGTTTTTGGCATTATTTTTGTCAATTTTTGTTTTACATATTTTATACTCCATTTTTAATTATGTATTTAATAAGTAAGAATTATATCATTATATTGACATTAATTTTTGCATAACCCTTGATTTTAACATATTTTCTCTCACATATTTAGAAGCATTTCAGCTTTTCTCTGTTTATTTCTGACACTTATCCTCGCACAAGTCTCTCACCTTTATTCTATATAAGCACCTCTTAAATACCTCAGACAATATAATTCATTCTTGCTTTTTAACCATTATCATAGTTTTTGAATATTGATGCAGAGTCAATTTACATTTAAGAGATTATTAATATTTTATTATTAGCACGCCAATTTTCTGCATTATATTGATCAGAAGGGGTTTGTTCATATATTTACTGTTGTCTAATTTGGGTTAAATAATTTAAAATTTTGTAATTTATATATTGAATTTCTATAAGGAATATAAGTAAAGCAAGTAGTGGAGAGTTACGATTCTGGAATGTAAGTCTGTAACTAGATCATAAATCATAGTAATATTTTACTGAACTCATGTTCAAGAGCTGAAGTTTGTGGAAATTGTAGGTCAACCCAAGAATTAAATAGCTAAAATCCATTGAATTTATTTATTGTTTCCTATTTATGTTAATCTTAACATACAATTTATGTATGAAGATTAGCTGATGGAAATTGAAACATACACTAGGAAGAAAAACAGCTCTTTTTGGTCAGCTACAATTTAAGGTCATGATATCCAGGTAGAAATATCCAACATGTGTCAGAGCTAGCCCCTTAGTAAATAAAAATACCACTCAAAGAGTAAAAACATCATCATAGTTCATGGTGGCTGATGACTTGTTAACCATCCACAAGATCAAGTAAGGAATTACACAGCATGGATGGGAAGAACATCAAGACTGAATGCTTAGGGAATAAAAAATCATTAATGACAGCATTCAAACAAGGAGGCCTGTATAAAATAGATGGATAGCACTAAGGTAAAAAATAGGAAAAATGCCCATCCAGGGCAAGTATATAAAAGGATTAATTCTCTCTTAAGAGAACAATTTTGAAAGGAAAGGATCTGAGATTTTAAATCAATTCAACAGTTAAGGCATATTGATAACCTTAAGCAACCACAGTGAATCAGGGAGAGTGGAAGCCAAACTTAATTATGTAAATTTTAAAGTTTGTAAAAAACATGTGATAATCTTGAAGGCCTTTGAAAATTTAAATATGAGTAATAGCTACTGCTTTTCACAAGACAAGAGATTTTTTATTTATTTTTATCCCAACTAACTTTAGAGAAAAAAATAAGATTGAAGGAAAAGAAACTACTTTTTATCAAATGTAAATACTTCATAGAGGCCTAAAATTGACAGATTTCTAATACCCACTTTAGTAAATGACTTTTACTCCGGTACTACTCAGAGAAATCCATACACATCATGTGACTTTCACAGGATAATACGCAGGACTCATTATTTTTAGCTCAGCATGCAGCACATGTAGAATGGAGACCAGAGGGGGAGCGATCTGAGAGGTTGTGGGAAGCAGCTTAGCAGGAAGAACCATCTCAGGCTGGAGTACAAAAGTACTTCTGAGGGGTCAAGATCACAATCCTGGGCTATGCTGCTGAGCCAGGAGCAGATCTGAAGTTCCTTATAATTGTACTTTTAAAATAAAAATGCTCTACATTTCTCTTTTAGGAAAAAGAATATTGAACATAGAACTCAAATATAGTCACCTAGTTGTGCTATAATATTGGATCTATCATTTAATATATCTTCATGATGATTTGTTATGTTCTGATTATTATTCTCTTGGCTAACACAGTGTTAATGTTTGTTCTTAATCACGCCTACACATTTTGATTAAGGCTTTTTTCTTTAATAGTCAATACATTTTATATGGAACTATTTAAGAATCTTTTAATATAATAAACACATTAAGCAAAAATCTGTTTGTTAATGGCTTATTTTAATGGGATGCTTTGTATTGATTTTATTGTTTCCAAACCCAATATTATTTTGGAGGAAAAGATACCATATTAATTTTAGAAAATGAGTGGAACCAAAGAAATTCTCTAAAGACCCTAGTTATGAGATTGCTATTCAGGAAAAACTTCTAAGCAAAATAAAAAAAAAAAGCCAAAAGGCCAATTTATTTAAGAATCAAAGAACAGCACTCAGGGAAAAAATGGACAGTAGAAATTTCACAAAGAAAAATAATTTATTTTCCTTTTATTTTTATTTTTAAAGGGATAATGCACTTCTAAGTCTTAATGGAGAAATTTGGATTCTTCTTTAATCTAATTATAACAATTAAATTTTCTTGCTTCTGCTTTTGACATTCAGACATACTTCCAGGATTGCTACCCCAACACTCAAGCTTGTTTACCACTCTAATGACACTATCTCTTTTACAAGGGCATGATTCATAAAGTATAATAACCAATCACTTCACTTTAACCTTGTCTACAACATTAATTTATGCTTCTGCACTCTCTGGCATACAAGAGAAAGACTCTAGCCCAGTGTCCTTTACCCTTCTCTCTACTTCTCCAATTATCATGTGTCACTGGTGTGACTGGATTGCTCTTCTGAGGATCTTGTAAGACTAATGAATCATCTTCTGTCCTGATGGCATTTCCACACAGACATGTGATAGTGTCATATCATATCTGATCAAAGCAATCTTTGGTGCCCTTTGTTATTATTTATAATAGTTATGATGTTAAGAAATTGTACTGTACTGGATTATACTTACTTGTAGTACTATGTAATACACCAACCCCCTTTTATATAACCTTTTCTTTTATTTTTTGATACTGGGAATCAAACTCAAGACCTTGCGCTTGCCAGGAAGTGGTTTATGCTGCTGAGCTATAGTCTTGGCCCCAAAATTCAGTCATTATCAAATACTCACATTTTTTTTAGGTATCAGTAAGCGAGCTCAGAACCTTGTACTTGTCAAGCAGGAGCTTATGCTGTTGAGTTATTTCCCCAGCCCCCATCCCTTCTTTATACTGATATACTTTAATGTTTATTATAATTTGATTAGTACATGTTTGCAATACTTAACGATTATATTCACCATAGAGGATTGGTACTGCACTTAACATATTTCAGTTCCCCCATTAATAGAAAATTCCTCAAGAAGCATAGTTCATCCAGCCAAATTCTCTGAATGCCTATTTCATCTCTAACGATTAATGACTTTTTCGTTTATTCAAGATGCACCTTGCAACAAGGTTCTTCAGTCTTTAATCTAAATCACTGGTATTTTTAGAATGGCTATGGAACTCACATAAATTTTACTCTCTATTTTGATCTTTAAAATAACACATAAGATAAATCTGCTTACACATACAAATGCATTTAGAATACTGCAAAAGTTTAAAATTCTATGCCTCAAGGATACAAAATAATTATTATGAATAGAACATGAATTTAATTTTCATCTATGAAAGAATGTTTAATGATTTCTGTTAATTATTTTTGCTTGTATTTTTTCTTGTTGCCTTGATTTATAGGTATTCAGTCAATACTTATATTTGTTGTTTTTCAGTTAAAATATATGGCAGATAATTGATCCTGTTGGTTAGATTTATTTTCTACATTTTCTCACCAGCAGTTTTTAATTTGTAATAAAACACAAGTTTATTTTTTAATACTTTACACTTTTTACACTTAAAGAAGTTTTAGATACTGAGTTGTAAAAGTGTTTTCTGAATTGTTAAATATATTTATCAATTTATTTTCATATTTAAAGTAACATTCATTTTTTCGGATTTCTGTATGGTTTTGTTATTGCTTTTTCTGTGTGTTTGTTTTATGAAGTATCTTGCTATATTTGTAAGAATGATCCAGAGTTCCTTGGTGCAAGCTGCCTGAATAGCTGTGTGTCAGTTAACTGATGGTGTCAACTGCTGTAAGAAATGCCCAACTAAATTGGATTAGCATAGTTCTGAGTGTGGCTGAGGGAATTTGCTGAAGACAGAAGACCCAGCCTAATGGGCTTGTTGTCTGAGTGATAAAAAGGGGGAAAGAAGGAGGAAGTCCCCCATCTGTTTCTTTGGAGAAGCTCCAGTCTTTACCCTCACCTTGGGTGCTGTCTCCTGTTTTCCATGGCAGCCTCTGTAGCCTCTAGCATAGGCCCTTCAACCGGCTGATATGCACTTGCACAGTGCACTAGCTGAGCTCCAGGCCTTTGTATCCTTCAGATCTCCACTGTACAAACAGCCCTTATGAAGTCTTCTATACTTAACTTTGTGGGTGGCCACTGTAAGCTAATCTTGCAGATTCTTATATGTTTGGATATCTTGCATTAAATCTGTTCTCTAGTGAACATTGACTAATACACACTATGATGCAGGGATGTACCACTGCACTCAAATCTTTAAATTGTTCCATGATTTAAAAGAATTCATTTTAAAAAAAGCACTTGCAACTTTTAGGAATTAATTCTTACTTGAAATATAAATATTCTTAGCATCTTTGTAATACACATTTCATTATATGTGCCTAGGATTCATTCTGATGCATTTTTATGTCAAATACGTAATTAATATTTTACTCTTTAACAATCATAGAGTTATCAGTGGTAATGTAGTCTGATATAGCCAGTCTTCCCTTCTCAACATATTTAATATTGTTCTGTAAATTCATATCAGGGTTCTCATACATACTTTTAATAATCAACTCATGAGGTTTTTCAACATTTCTTAAATGTTCTTAACCACAGACTTCATGACTTCATGAAACGTGAGATTTGTATACATTAGTAAAGTTTTGTAGGTTTCTTTTTAAAGAACAATTAAATGTTTCACACAATGGCTTCATTATATTTTAAGTTGTATCACACTTGTACCAGATTTTTAACAATAATATCCTATATATTTCATTTATATTGTTTATTATATAATTGACAATTTTGATAAATTCTGTTATTATTTCCAAAAGTGAGTTTCTTTGTAGACTGGAGATAATTTCATCATCTTGGAATACTCATTTATTATAATTGTATTTGTATGGTACAAATAAGATGTCTGGTAAAACGTAAGAAACTACTCATCATTGCTTCACTTCTGATTTTACAACTAATCCTTTTAGCTTTTATAATACTATTTTAGACTGTTACTGTTTGTGCCTAGACATGCTCTCAAGGTCTCCTGCAGTCACGGGACAGTTTTCAGAGGTGGTTGAAGCTAGACTTTGTGATTGATTCATGGTTCAGTGGTAGGATTAAAATTGTGAATGCCACACCTGCCCTAGGGTGGGTGGCCTGCGTGCAAACTCAGGGACAGAAAGGGGCTTGACCCTGTTCCTCTCTTGTTGTTTTTGCTGTCTTCCACTGTCATGAGCTGTTTTTCCTCTGTCATATGTCGTTCTGTCTTGAAGCCAGCTAATTATGGACTGAAATGTGTATAAGTTGCAAGATAAACTTTCTTGTGTTCATTTTGTATGTCAGTATTTTGTCTTGGTAATGAGAAAAATAACTAACACAGAATTTGGTACCAGAGAAGTGGGATCATGGCTCTGACTATACTTAATCATGTAGTTCAGGAGCCTTTGAGAATGGCCTTTGGGGAGAGTTTGAAAAGATTTGGAGATGATAGCTGAAAACTAGATCCAGTTTTCCTTATGCGTTAGTGTATGGGAGATTCTGGTCAGGGCTCAGACCAGAAGGCTGGTTAAAAATCTTATGGTAAAGACCAGAGCTCAGAGAAAAATAAATAAATTAATTAAGAGAGTAGGTTTAGGGGTTTTCTGCTGGGAAGAAGGCCTACACTGGCTGTTAGGCTCCAGATGATGTGTGTTAAATCTTAGAAGAATATTTGTCTGCATTTTGCTCATATCCTGAGACTTTGCCTGAGACTGAGATTAAGGGCAGCAGACTAGTTAATCTGGCAGAAGAAATTTCAAGGCAGTCCAATGTTGAGCTAGTGGCATGGTTACTGTTGAGGATTTATAGCCAGATTTATGTTGAGAATGAAGAACAAAAATTCCAAAAGAATGATTTAAAACATGAATTTGATCAGAAAGAAAGCTCCAGTAAACCTGTGAACTGCAAAATATAGCAGAGAACATTTTGATTGCTAAGAAAAGATAGAAAAACAAAAGATGTCCTGAGAGAATCACAAGAAGCAGAAGAAGTACACCACCTTCTGCAGCCCAAATATTGCAAAAGTGAAATACTTTGCTTTGAAGAGAACCATGTACCAGAGTACCAGTGGTACAGACAATTTTTCCCCTGAACTGAGTTCAGAATGCTCAGAAATCCAGGCGCTAAAGTCCTGCATCCCGGAGAAAATGAAACTTGGTTACTACAGCTGGCAGTAGACCTTGGCATCATCTAAATGGCACTGATTTCATTCTATTCTATTCTATTCTATTCTATTCTATTCTATTCTATTCTATTCTATTCTAATTCATTCTCCTCTACTTGTTAATTTATTTATTTACTCACTTACTTATTTGAACTATGAATCGAACTCAGGGCCTCATGCCTGCCAGGCAGGTGCTGTGTTACCAAGCTACACACATGGACCAGGAAGTGACTTAGGTTCATGCACAATGAAAGAGTTCTGAGTTTAGGAAGTCATCCACCCAGAATTCAGAGGCCTGGGAAGTCAGGCAGTGTGCTCCTATGTGGCCAGTGTATGAAGTTGTGAGTGTCAAATCAAAGCAGCTGTAAGATCACAGAACTTTAGAGAAGCCAGGAATGTGGATTATCTGAAAAGTACAAGAGAGCAGAACAGGTCAAGGGAAGAGCCAGGTGCTAAAACCACCAGCAGTGAAATCGGTGCAGTTACTCATACGCTTTGGCATCTGTATGTTACCACAGATTGCTTCAGATGCTGGACAGGAAATTATGATTTAACGTTTGCCCAGCTGTACTTTGGAATTACTTTGGTCCCATTCCTTTGTATCCCCTGTTTGTACCTTTAGGAATGATAACGCTTATCATATGCCATTTTGTATTGGAAGTGTTTAACTTACTTTTCATTTGTACATGAGCTCATATCTAAGAGTTTGACTTAACTCTCAGAGAAGGCTCAGAAGACAATTATGGACTACAACCTCTGCAAATGGTGACCTAAATAAACCTTTACTCCATTAACCTTGGGTGTGGGGTATTTTGTTCTAGAAATAAAAATGTTACTAAGTTATATACTTTTCTCACAATTTTTAATGTATATTCAGTGTGAGCTAATGAATCCCTGTTTTTATTCTGATTGAATAAGAACTTAAATTAAGCATGAAATTTAAAGGTTTTTTTTTTTTCTCCAAAATTTTCTCTTTACCCGTTGTCTTTGGTTTAATTATCACCTGAAGTTTTATTGATACATTTTCTAATATTGAAAAGTTTTGTACTAAACTACATCTATCAAAGCATCAGTTTATTTTGATTTATATTTCTTTACCTAGCACCTTAGATTTTGTTGGAGGCTTTTATTTTCCCTTTTACGATATGTAAAGTTCTTTCTCTTTGGCTTCTTTTGCTCTTTATGACATTTGTGACTTTCATTTAATGAATATACTATTAGTTTGGCCCTTGTATGGTTGCACTGTATTGCATTTACAAACAATATGTGCCAAATGATCTTAAAATTATCTTGAAAAAGAACAACACATTTGGAGGGCTTACCATTCCTCATTTCAGAACATACTAAAGCAGTTTATGGTCAAAATTATATAATGGTTATACTGACCATCAGAGAAGATTAGAAGTCAAGAGAGCTTCAACAAGAATTACTATAGCATTTCATGGAAAAGGGAGACTTTTTTTTGTAATAATGGCTACCCACATGGAAAAGAAAAATAAAGTTAGCACCTATTTTGACTGCAAATCAAATATTAATTCAAACTTGATTAATAAACCAAAAGTGAATAAAAACATATAAAGTTATAAAAAACAATCAAATAATGTATTTGCCAGTGAATTCTTATTCATGATATAAAGGCATGAACAATAAAAAAAAAAAAACAGAAAAAGAAACTCTTAGAATATAAAAATAGCTACCAGAATTCAAGAAAAATATTTTAAAATGTAGTTTAAAAACAGCCAAAACTTTATTCATCATTTTCCCATACAAACCATGATAATCATGAAATATACTTATCATTATTAGTTATTTAGAAATTCAAGTTAAAACTGCAATCAGACACTATTCACTTGAATAACAATAATGAAGGAAATGGAAAAAAGAGCTGAAAAAGATATGAAAAATTAAAATCCCCATATATTGCTGGTTGGAATGTAAATTAACATGGACATTATATAACAAACACGTTGGTGCTTGCTTGCAAGTAAACTATATGATTATTATGTGATTAAACAGTTTCACTTCTATAAATTTACTCAAAACAATTGGATAAAATACTCAAATATTGCATGCAGATGTTCCACAAGAACTATTTTCCATAGCTACAAAAAAATCATCACATTTATATCATTGGGTGATTGAATAACCAAGATATGTTATATACAATTTGAGTAAAAGTACTAGAAAGTCATTCAGCCATAAAAGGAACTGAACTGAGCTACAATGCGAATAGACCTCGCCAACATTCTGACAAGTGAAAGAGGTCAGAAATAGCACACATCATATGATTCCATTTGAGAAATAACCCAAATTACTATTTCCTAACAAACAGAAAGTCAATTATAGGGTGACAAGTAACAGGGTAAGGAAAATTACAGCATGAACATGCAATGGTGTAGAGCTTTCATTCAATGTATAAGAATATTTTGGAATTTGATATGTGTGATATTCACTCGTGAGTGTCTTAATGGCAACTAACTGTACACTTTTAAATGGCTATATTTGTGTACACTTCATGTGATGAAAATTAATTAGTAGAAATTTCAAAACTCATGACTTTTTACAGTAGCCATTTTTCCCTTTAAACAGTTGTACATATCTCTCCTTCCAAAGCTAAGAATCGGAAAACTCCTTAACGTCCTTCTTATGTTAACAGCTGATTTATTCATTTCTTTTTCCTTCTACATTCTGTTTCACTAAATAGTGACATCATTCATTCTGTTCTCTGAGTTGAATATTTGGTGATTTCATACCACTTAAGTTTCATTTATTTAATGTATTTTGTGGCCACCATTAGACAATGTGAAGCAATATTTAACTTTCAGAGGCCACATCTTTAATAATTTATGAAAGTAAACAGTAGTAAAAGAGGCCATCTGCAGGAAATCTACCGAGTTAAACTGGAAAGGAGCTTGGGTAATCAAAGCACATAAACTCTTCTATGCATCTGGGTTGAAAGGTTGTACCATTCATGTAGTGTGATGACTCTGAATTATTCATTAGAATGTAATATTTTGTGATTTTATTTAGAAATATAACCTGAAAATTTAAGAGTATGATCAGAGAGAGCCCAACATTTACTCAAAACTCTCTCTGTTTATCCTTAACGTTCTCAGAGTTTACATGATATAAAATGTCTTCCTTTTTTGAAGTTTAATTCTTACCAATTTTATGCTATTCAGTACAAAGTGTAGAGTGCCAGATACTGAGTGCCTTCAATCCAGATTCATTATCCCCATAAAGGATGTGTTAATTTTATAGTATTGGGCAAAATACCTAGTATACAGTTTTAAGGGTAAAAAATTCTAATTTGGCTCACACTTTTAGAAGTTTCAGTCCATGTTTAGCTGGTTTCAAGGCAGAAACATAGTGATGAAAGGGCTCAGAGGTGGACACTGTCCCATTCATGGTAGCTAATTGGAGGGTATGGAGAAGAGGTGGGGGGCAGTGGCCAGGGACCAGATTTAACTCCTAAGCATTCACAATCCATGGAGACAACCAGGAATGCTCTTTAGTCAGCCAGGACACTCTCAACCAGTCAAACTGATAATCAGGCTGCATCATCATAGAGGACACCTACGTTGACTAGAAAATGTGGAAAAGATAGTGAGTTTTATTAAACAAGATGTAGCAAACTATAATAAAATGTGCCTTTGGATTCTCACAGTCAGAGTGAACATAAGGAGAAGAGATACAAAAAAGTGTGGGCTTTGTGAGATCCTCTTGCTCTTCTTGTTCCAGGCAGCTGTTGTCCAGCTTCGAGAACAATGAAACATATCTCACCTTGATACCAGTGGTCTTCATTCAGATTCTCCAGCTACTCCAACTGCCTAGGAGGTGACGATTCCACGGGATCAGAGGTACCTGGCACAGTGATTAGGAAGGAAATGTATTAGCCAGAGTCAAAAGACAGACTCAGGCTTTCTGCCCTGTAGTTTTTTGCTGTGTATTCAGTTTTTTTGTTTCTTTGTTTTTGTTTTGTGCTTAGCTCATTTCACCAGAACGACATTTGTGGTACAAACCAGACTGACAAAACAAATTACCTTTCATTCCATTTTCCATTATCTTTGTTTATTTTCATCTTGAACATATGGGGTGCAGTGTGAATGTTCTGCCAAGAGAAAATTAGGGTATTTCTATCTCCTTATATAATGCAGTCAAAGTACCATTTGGGGGGCACTCTATATCTCTTAAATTTTAACATCTGAGAAATCTAAGGATCTGCACCTACTGCCCAGTAAAGTGAGGGGAAAATAAGGGTAAGAATGGACTGTAGAGTGACCTTTATATGTTCAATGTGAAAGGGAGACTTAATGGCAAAGCCTATTCTACACAACTTTACAGAAGACCAAACAACCTTCGGAGACCCAATATAATATATTAACCCTGAACATATTTACAATTATTGAAACTGTATATTTACCACCCATTATCTTGTTTTCAAAAACAAACCAAAATTCTTCCCTTTATTTTGCAATGTAATGTTTTGAACATTTTCCAGTGCATTATATATGGCTATTGTCACAGAGGAGTATCAGTTTACTTCATCATGACTGTCAGAACTTTAGAGATTATATATGGTACGCAGGTAGGAGATGAAACTGAGCCTCTGAGAATGATAACAGGACAGATAGAAATTGCATATACTGAAAGATGAACATTGGGAAAATTTTGTTGTGTTTTAAATTCTTATAACTCTGAACAAAGCTATTCTAACTTTGTGGATTGTTCTCTCATACACAGTTGTTAATGATCATTGCTAAATCTTTCAATGTCAAATGGATCATTATGTTACCAAAATTTATTGCTATAATATGTGTTATTCTGAATGTAATAAAATTACATTAAATTTTAACCAAACTAGTCATGCATATAGACCTGGAGATAAAAGAAAAACTCATTTTGCATTGGGTTTTTCTTGCATTCAAATTGGTTTTAAGAATTGCTAGTGCTAACCTTGTTAGGTAGTTATTAGCATTTCAACTGATGTCCTTCTATCAATAGAAAACTCAAAGTGTGGTTCTCTTACTATTTGTAAAACAAACGCTAAAAATACAAAATATCTGATTGAAATATTTCTGAATTAAATTTAAATATATGCCAATGAAATGTTCGCAAAAGCTGCTTTCAAATTCCTGGCACAAAATCGTATCCACATTGTGATCTGTAAACCATAGCTTATGATCTTATAAGAATCCATAAGGTGTCTAACTTGCTGGAAATTCTTGCTGCTTGCAGATAATTTCCTCTTGTATAATTATGAAAATTTCTTTACAACTCTCATCTGCCACACACTGTTTTTGGGCACACAATCTAATGCGTTATTTTACCATTTTCTTTTTGTGTATTGTTTTATTTTGTGTCTTTCTTTTATGTTTTTGAGGTTTCAATATATTTTGGTTTGTCTCTTTGTTTGTTTTGTCCTTTTGAGGTTTCACTATGTGTTCCGCTTGGCCTTGAACTCACTTTGTAACTCAGGCTGGCCTAGAACACATAGCAATTCTCCTGCCTCAGCTTTCCCCTGCTGGGATTATAGGTGTGCTCCACCAAGCCCTGTCTTTTCATGATTTTCAAAATAATTTAGAAATTCTGTTTTTATAGAATGTACTGGTAAGAGAGCTGGTAGCTGGGGCGAGTCAGCTCCCTCTCCAGAGCCCCCGGGAGGCTCTGTTAAGATCATCACTCCCAGAGCTCAAGAACCCACCCAGAGCCCAACCACACTATCCTGAGCCCACTTGGCAGGTTTCAGGCCTGCATAGGACACATCCAGCAACCCTCTCTGGCACCTGGAAACTCAACTGATGGCTGGGGTGAGTCTGCTCCCCTTTCAGATCCCAGAGACTATGTTAAGATCATTGCTCCCAGAGCTCAAGGACCCACCCAGAGAACAGCCAATCTAGGCTGCTCTTGTCTGGTAGATTTCAGGCCTGCCCCAGGACACACCCAGTGATCTCTGGAACCCTGAACCAGTAGTAGCTGGGGTGAGTCTGCTCCCCATCCAGAGCCCAGAGCCCAGGAGACTATGTTAAGATCATAACCCTCAGAGCTCAAGAGCCCAGCCACACTAGGCTGCATTTGCCTAGCAGGTTTCAGACCTACCCAGGACATGCCCAGTGACCTCTGGAATGGGAAGCAGGAAACTCAACTGGTGGCTGAGGAGAATCTTCGTGCCATCCTGAACCCAGGACACTGTGTTAAGATCATTGCTCCCAGAGCTCAAGCAGCCACCAAGAGCCCAGTCATTCTAGACTCTCCTTGGGAGGTTTTGTAGCCTTAGTAGATTACTCCTGTGACCTTCTTCAATTATGGGAGTGGAGAGCAGATGAAGTGAGTTTCAGGGCATTTGTCTTTGCCCAGGGAGAGCTTTAGCCCATCATCCACAGTGGATAGGTGCCTGCCCAGCTACATGGAACACTGAATGTAGCACAGGAGGGCCTGAGGGCCTGACTGGACCATACTCAGCGACCTCCATTCAGTCCCAGGAGCCTAGGGCATAGGAGACGATTTCCAACACATCCAGGGGAAGCCTTAGAAAAACACTTAAAACACAGAAATACAGGCAAATGACAAAACAAAAGACCAAAATGCAATCTCAAACCTCCAGCATATCCCAAGAAACCCTAGGAGCCATGTACATAGAAGAAAATATATGCCATACACCTGAAATACCTGTAATAATAGCAACTGAAATAAAGAAACAACTCAAGGAAGCTTCAAAGGAATTCAAACTAGAAATAGTCTCTCAAGTAAAAGAAGAAATGAAAGAGATGCTGAACACATTTAAGAAGACACAGTTAAAACATTAGAGGAACAAAGTAAAAAGATAGAATGGCTGGATGAACAATTTAAGAAACAAACAGAAAGCATGAAGCATATTCAAAAAGATATACAGGAAATCAAAAATTCTTCTGTAAGTTATCAAAATCGACTCAACAGAAGTGAAGATATAATTTCAGACTTCAAAGACAAGATTGCAGCTAGTGAACAGGAAAGGAAAGATCTTTAAAAAAAAACAAGGAAACAGAAAATAAAAATTCAACAGCTGCAAGATGATGCAAAGAAAAACAACATAAGATTAATAGGGATAAATGAAAAAGAAGGAAACTTCACAAAAGATATCAAAAGGCTATCTGCAGAAGTCATCGCTGAAAATTTCCCAAACATGAGAAAGAAAACTGACACTAGGATTAGTGAAGCATATAGAACTCCAAATAACCATAAGCAAAAAAAAAAAAAAAAGGTACACCCAGCCATATAATAATCACCATCACAGAAATCCAACATAAGAATAGAATAGTAAAAGCTGTCAGAGAAAAGAGGGACTCACCTATAAAGGAAAACCTATCAGAATCACAGCAGACTTCTCGACACAAGCAATGAAGTCAAGAAGAGTATGCAGTGAAGTATTTCAGATCCTAAAAGAAAATGATTTTTAACTTAGACTGCTGTACCCTGAAAAACTATCCTTCAAAATAGATGGAGAAATAAGACACTTTCATGACAAAGAACAGCTGAAGAACTTCATGATCACCAAGCCAACCCTGCAAATACTGAAAAAAAAAAAAAAAAAAAGGGGGGGGGGGGCTGGGGACTTAGCTCAGCGGCATAAGCACCTGCCTTGCAAGCAGGCAGTCGTGAGTTCGATCCTTGGTACCGATAAAAAGGAAAAAGACAAAAAAAAAAAAAAAATACTGAAAAACAGTTTAGATACACTTAGGAAAAAACCACTAAGCAAAGCAGACAAACAGAACAGAAAGATAAAGATGCAACAGCAGAAAGATAACTTTTTAACAGTGAGCCAACAGAGAGTGCCTGCAGAAGCCCCTTCCTTTGTCTGGAGGAGTGAATATTTGTGCAAGCAGGGAGGGATCCCAGGTTCCTGAGGCACCTCGGCCTGTGCCCAGCCGCGCCTAGCCATCGGCTTGCAGAGGAAGAGCTGGGCGGATCCGGAGTGCCTGCAGAAGCCCCTTCCTTTGTCTGGAGGAGTGAATATTTCTGCAAGCAGGGAGGGATCCCAGGTTCCTGAGGCACCTCGGCCTGTGGTGAGTGGCCAGCACAGTCTGCCCAAATCTCAGACTGTTCCGGACCCCCCAGGCTTCTGGGTGCAGTGAAGTGGAGCAGTGGGTTAGAGGCCACTACAGCCGCCTCCCCATCCCGGCTACACCTGGAGGTCTGCGGAGCTCACCGGGTGGGCGGGCCTACACTACCCCCCCCAGCCCAGCCGCGCCTAGCCATCTGCGTGCAGAGGAGGAGCTGGGCGGATCCGGAGTGCCGGCAGAAGGCCCTTCCTTTGTTTGAAGGAGTGGATATCTCTGCAAGCAGGGAGGGATCACAGGCTCCTGAGGCACTGCGGCCTGTGGTGAGTACCCTAACCCGGCTGCGTTTCAAGAGCTGTGGATCTACCAAGGGGCAGGTGGGCGCACAGTGTCCCTGAGGCCCAGCTTGTCTGGAACCGCGGAGTTCTGAACAAGCAGAGGAGGGCCATTGGTTCTGCAGGCCCAATGGCCTGGGGTAGAGTGGTGCCAGAGTCTCAGTAGCTGCAAACATAGAAGGGGATTTTCAACAGATCCTGAGGAGGCTTTCAAATAACACTTGAAACACAGAAATATAGGAAAACGACAAAACGAAAGACCAAATTACAACCTCAAATCTCCAGCCCATCTCATGAAACCCTAGGAGGAATGTATTTAGAAGAAAACATATCCCATCCCCCTCATATATCAGACACAATAGCTACTGAAGTTGACAAGCAACTCCAGGAAGCTTTAAAGAAATTCAAACTTGAAATAATATCCCAGATAAAAGAAGAAATGATAAAAGAAATGAAAGAGATTCTAAATATATCTAAAGAAAACACAGATAAAAAATTGGAGGAACTAAACAAAAAGATAGAATCCCTAGATGAGCAATATAAGAAACAAACAGAATACATAATGCAGATGCACAGAGATATACAGGAAATAAAAAAAACTCCACTGAAAGTTGTAAAAACCGCCTTAATGAAAGTGAAGATAGAATTTCAGACCTTGAAGACAGGATTGCAGCTAGTGAACAGGAAAGGAAAGATCTTTTAAAAATAACAAGGAATCAGGAAACAACAATTCAACAACTGCAAGATGATGCAAAGAAAAATAACATAAGAATGATAGGGATTAATGAAAAAGAAGGAGACAACATAAAGGATATCAAGAGGATATTTAGAGAAGCAATAGCTGAAAACTTCCCATGCATGAGATCAGAAACTGACATCAGGATCAGTGAAGCATATAGAACCCCAAAGAGTCATAACCAAAATAAAACTACACCCAGACATATAATAATCACCATCCCAGAAATCCAACACAAGAATAGATTATTAAAAGCTGTCAGAGAGAAAAGACAGATCACTTATAAAGGAAAACCTATCAGAATCACAGCAGACTTCTCATCACAAACAATAAAGTCAAGAAGAGCATGGAGTGAAGTATTCCAGATCCTAAAGCAAAATGATTTCTAACCTAGACTGATATATCCTGCAAAACTATCATTTAAAATAGATGGTGAAATACGATACTTCCATGACAAAGAACAGCTGAAGAACTTCATGAACACCAAACCAACCCTGCAAAAAATATTGAAAGACAGTTTAGATACACAAAGGAAAAAACCACTAAGCAAAGCAAATAATTAAACAGAACAAAAAGATAAAGATGGAACAGCAGAGAGATAAGATTCCTACAATTAACCAACATTTAACAGTAATAACCATTAATGTAAGTGGTCTCAATGCACCAACCAAAAGAAACAGACTAGCAGAATGGATCAAGAAACAAAATCCAACCATATGCTGTTTACAGGAAACCCATCTAACCCAAAAGGATACTCACAGACTGAAAGTCAAAGGATGGAAAACAATTCTTCATGCAGCAGGAATCCAAAATAAGGCAGGAGTAGCCATTCTGTTTGCAGACAACGTGAACTTTAAACCAACAATGACCATAAAGGATAAAGAAGGTCACTACATACTCGTAAGGGGAAAACTCCAAGAGGAAGAGATAACTATCTTAAATATATACGCACCAAACTCCAGAGCGCCCAGTTATATAAAACAATTATTAACAGAAATGAAAACTCAAATTATCAGTAACATAATTGTAACAGGAGACCTTAATACGCCATTGACACCAAGGGACAGATCGACCAGACAGAAAATGAGTAAAGAAATAACAGAACTGAATCATACCTGTGAACAAATGGGTTTGATAGACATATACAGAATGTTCCACCTAACAACATCAGAATACACATTCTTCTCAGCAGTACATGGATCATTTTCTAAAATAGACCATATATTAGCTCACAGAACATATTTAAACAAGTGCAAAAGAGCTGAAATCATCCCTTGCATGGTATCGGATCACAGCGCTCTGAAATTAGAAATTAACGATAAAAGATACTGCAAAAATCCCACAAACACATGGAAACTGAATAACACACTCTTGAGTAATCAGTGGGTCATGGAAGAAATTAAAGAAGAAATCAAACAATACCTAAAAGAAAATGAAAATGCAGATACAACTTACCGGAATCTGTGGGATGCAATGAAAGCCGTCCTGAGAGGAAAATTTATTGCACTGAGTTCCCACATCAGGAAAACAGAACGAATACAAATAAATAACTTGATGCTACACCTCAAACAGCTAGAAAAAGAAGAGCAAGTCAAGCCCAAAGCCAAAAGAAGAGAGGAAATTATAAAAATCAGAGCAGAAATCAATGCAATAGAGACTAAGAAAACAATCCAAAGGATCAACAAATCAAAGAGTTGGTTCTTTGAAAGAATAAATAAAATCGATAAGCCCCTAGCCAACCTTATTTAAAAAAGGGAAGAAAAAGCTCAAATTCATGCAATAAGAAATGAAAAAGGAGAAATCACTACAGACCCAATAGAAATACAGAAGATCATCAACACCTATTTCAAAAACCTCTACTCTCAAAAGTTTGATAACACAGAATAGACAGATTCTTAGAAGCATATGAAGTGCCAAAGATAGATCAAGAGGATGTAAAATTGTTGAATAACCCAATCTCGGTTACTGAAATTGAAAATGTAATTAAGTCCTTACCCACCAAGAAGAGCCCAGGCCCAGATGGATTCACTGCAGAATTCTACAAGAATTACAAAGAAGACCTAATGCCGACACTCCTCAAACTATTCAATGAAATAGAAAGGGAAGCAATCCTTCCTAAGTCATTCCTGGAAGCAAATATCACTCTAGTACCAAAACCTGAGAAAGACCCAACTAAAAAAGAGAACTATAGACCAATCTCCCTAATGAACACAGATGCAAAAATCCTCAATAAAATATTGGCAAATAGGATCCAGCAAATCATCAAGAAGATTATACACCATGACCAAGTGGGATTCATCCCAGGAATGCAAGGATGGTTCAACATACGCAAATCAATAAATGTAATCCACCATATCAATAAAGCCAAAAATAAGAATCACATGATCATTTCTATAGATGCAGAAAAAGCCTTCGATTAGGTCCAACATTTATTCATGATAAAAACTCTACAGAAAATTGGAATAGATGGTCTTTACCTCAATATAATAAAGGCCATTTATGACAAACCAACAGCCAGCATCATACTAAATGGCCAAAAATTGAAAGTGTTTACTTTAAAATCAGGCACAAGACAAGGATGTCCTTTATCACCACTCCTATTTAATATAGTACTGGAAGTACTAGCCAGAGCAATTAGGCAAGAAAGAGAAATAAAAGGGGTAAAGATAGGAAAAGAAGAAGTTAAGTTGTCATTGTTTGCAGATGACATGATACTCTACATAGAAGACCCCCCAAGCTCCATTGAAATACTCTTAGATACAATAAATAAATTCAGTAATGTGGCTGGATACAAAATCAATACTCAGTAATCAATAGCATTCCTATACACAAACAACAAAATCACAGAGAGGGAAATAAGGGAACCTGGACTATTCACATTAGCAAGCAAAAAAATGAAATATTTAGGAATTACTCTTACGAAAGAAGTGAAAGACTTATACAGTGAAAACTATAATACACTGAAAAAGGAAATTGAAGATGATCTCAGAAAATGGAAAGACAGCCCTTGCTCATGGATAGGAAGAACAAACATTGTGAAGATGGCCATTCTCCCAAAACTCTTATACAGATTCAATGCAATCCCAATAGAAATACCATCAACATACCTTATAGATCTAGAGAAATCACTCCTAAATTTCATCTGGAACCAGAAGAGACCTAGAATCGCAAAAGCAATTCTAAGCAGCAAAGACAAAGCAGGAGGCATCACAATCCCTGACTTGAAATTTTACTATAAAGCAACAGTAGTAAAATCAACATGGTATTGGAATCAAAACAGAGCTGAAGATCAATGGAATAGATTAGAAGATACAACCACAACTACAAACACACTCAACCACCTTATCTTTGATAAAGGAGCCAAGCAGGTTCACTGGAAGAATGACAGTCTCTTTAATAAATGGTGCTGGAAAAACTGGCTCTCCATTTGCCGAAAACTAAAGCTAGACCCATGTCTATCACCATGTACTAAATTAAAATCTAAATGGGTCAAAGATCTGAATATTAAAACAGAAACGCTAAATCTATTGGAAGACAAATTGGGTAGAAACCTTGGAGACATAGGAGTAGGTAGAGAATTCATGAACAGGACTCAAACTGCACGGGAAATAATTCCCAGAATCAATAACTGGGACCACTTCCTATTAAAAAGTTTCTGCATGTCAAAAGAAATCTCCAGCATAGTGAAAAGAAAACCCACAAACTGGGAAAAGATTTTAGTGAACTCTCTCTCAGACAAGGGACTCTTGTCTAAAACATATAAAGAATTAAAAAAACTCAGACCTCCAAAATTCAAAGATCCCTTCCAAAAATGGGCATCTGAGATGAATACGCAATTCTCAGATGAAGAAATGCAAATGGCAAATAAATACATGAAAAAATGCTCATCATCATTGGTCATTAGAGAAATGCAAATTAAAACCACACTGAGATACCATCTCACTCCTGAAAGAATGGCCAGGATCAAGAAAACCAACAACAACAAATGCTGGAGAGACTGTGGGGAAAAACGAACTCTCCTGCACTGTTGGTGGGAGTGTAGACTGGTACAGCCTTTGTGGAGCTCTGTCTGGAGGTTTCTCAAAAAGTTGGGACTGGAAATGCCATTTATTCCAGCTATTCCACTTCTAGGCATATTCCCAGAAGAACTGAAAGCATCATACCACAGGGATATATGTGCACCTATGTTTATAGCAGCACAATTTGTAATCGCCAGATCTTGGAAACAACCCAAGTGTCCATCAACTGAAGAATGGATACAAAAGTTGTGGTATTTCTATACAATGGAGCATTATTCAGCTATAAAGAAGGATCGCATTGAGATATTTATCAATAAATGGGCGCAGCTTGAGACCATACTCATAAGTGAAATAAATCAATCTCGCATGTATGAATACCGAATAGTTTCCCTAATGTAAGTTATGATTCAAATATATAAAAATATGTGATAATCATGATTCCCCATTATGTGGCCTTGAAGCCTTATAAAATTTTCACTTATTAATTAGAAAGGCTTTATTCTGGGCTTCTTGATATGGAAATATTTGAAGCTATAGTATATGAAGTTTTATCCAAATATTTTAAGGAAAAAGACAGACACTTTGGTAACTACTATTCTTTAAAAAAATAATTTAGCTATTTCTTATGTATATTTTAATTAAGGGAAAAATTTAAAAAATTAGGATATATAATAGTAACTCTTTTCGATCTCCTATTAACTTGCTTTGAAGTCCTGTAATACTCCCACGATCTTGTTTTGACTGATTAGACTCTGTTCCATTCTGTGCGATAGTAGCAAGTCTGAGGGATAGGCAACTAATTTGAAGGCAATAAGATTCACAAAGATGCCCATTCTGGTTTGACTATTGTCTCCTTTGGAAGTCCAGTAATGTTCACAATGCCTAAGTTTTATTGGTCTTGTTCTCCACTGTTTTGTCCAACTTTATAATATCTAATGAGATAGACAATTCCTTTTAAGGAAACAAGAGACAACGTTGATAACCATTGTTAATAACCTTGTACTCTGTTCTACATCATGTGCTATGTCTATCCTTGGTTTTGACTTACAGCTTTGTTTTTCCATATTTGACTTTATTCTCTCCCCCCCAAAAAAGTAATAAGAACTAAGGAGTAATAAAATCCAAAATGTGTAAATTTTGTTGTAAAAAAGAGAGGGAGGAAAAAAAAAAAGAGCTCTAACGGATATAACAGCAAGTGTGTTTAGGGGTGTTAAATAGCTGACTATATTAATGTTTTTGGATCATTGAACACAGCTGTTTGCAGTCTCTCTGTTTGAATGTCTACTTTGTATTCTTTGATACTGTGATTTGAGCAACTATTTCCAAGATGATAATATGTGATCTATTAACAGGTGATTTCTTACTGTTATGTTTTTTTTTATTGTAGTTCTGTATTATGTGTAACCTTACACTGCTTTGTTTTGTTTTGTGTTTTTCTCTTTTTCCTCTTAAATAAAAAAAAAAAAAAACAATGAGCCAACATATAACAATAATAACCATAAATGTAAAATGGACTCAATGCAGCAATTCAAAGAAACAAACTGGCAGAATGGATCAAGAAACAAAATGCAACCATATGTTCTGTACAAGATACTCATCTAACCCAAAAGGATACTCAAAGACCTATTTCAAAAACCTCTACTCTCATAGGTTTGGAAGAAACAGACAGATCCCTAGAAACATATGAAGTCAAAGGATGGAAAACAATATATCATGCAACAAACCCCACTCTCTCAAAAAAGCAGAGGTAGCTATTCTGTTTACAGACAATGTGAACTTTAAACCAAGAATGATCAGAAGACATAAAAAAGGTCATTACACACTGGTTAGGGGAAAATTCAAGAGGAAGAGATAACTATCTTAAATGTATATGCACCAAATTCCAGAGCACCCAGTTATATAAGACAAGTGTTAACAGAAATGAAAAACAAAATTAGCAGTAACTCAATTATAACAGAAGACCTTAACACACCATTGACACCAAGGGACAGATAAAACAAATGGAAAATCAGCAAAGAAGTAACAGAACTGAATCACACCTGTGAACAAACGGACTTGATAGATAAATAAAGAGTGTTCCACCAAACAACATCAGAATACACATTCTTCTCAGCAGTACATGGTCCATTCTCTAAAATAGACAATATAGTAACTCACAGAGCATATTTAAATAAATGCAAAAGAGTTGAAATTATCCCTTGCATGCTGTCAGATCATAGTGCAATGAAATTAAAATTAATGTAAAAGATACTGCAAAAATCTCACAAACATATGGAAACTGAACAACACACTCTTCGGTAATCAGTGGGTCAAAGAGGAAATTAAACAATAACTACAAGCAAATGAAAATACAAATACCAGTTTCCAGAATCTGTGGGATGCAATCAGAGCTGTCCTCAGAGGATAATTTAGTGCACTGAGCTCCCATATCAGGAAAACATTCCCATATCAGGAATACAAATAAACAACCTGATGTTACACCTCAAATATCTAGAAAAGGAAGAGCAAGTCAAGCCTAAAGCCAAAAGCAGAGAGGAAATTATGAAAATCAGAACAGAAATTAATGCAATAGAGACTAAGCAAACAATCAAAGAATAAATGAAACAAAGAAATGGTTCATTGAAATAATAAATAAAATTGATAAGTGCCTAGCCAACTTTATTTTAAAAAGGGAAGTAAAAGCTCAAATTCATGCAATAAGGATTGAAAAATATGAAATCACTACAGACTCTGTAGAAATACAGAAGATCATCAGCACCTGTTTCAAAAACCTCTACTCTCATAGGTTTGGAAGAAATAGACAGATTCCTACAAACATATGAATTACCAATGCTAGGTTGGGAAGATGTAAAACTGCTGAAAAACCCAGTTTCTTTTAATGAAATAGAAAACATTATTAAGTCCTAACCTACAAAAAATATCCCAGGTCCAGAATGATTCACTGCAGAATTCTACAAGAAGTACAAAGATGACTTAATGTTGACACTCCTCAAACTCTTCAATGAAATTGAAAGGGAAGAAATCCTTTCTAAATCATTCCTGGAAGCAAATATTACTCTAGTACCAAAACATGGGAAAGACCAAACCGAAAAAGAGAACTATAGACCGATCTCCCTAATGAACACAGATGCAAAAATCCTCAATGAAATATTGTCAAGTAGAATGCAGCAAATCATCATGAAGATTATACACCATGACCAAGTGGGATTCATCCCAGGCATGCAGGGGTGGTTCAACATACATAAATTAATAACTAAAACAAAAAGTAAAAATCACATGATCATTTCTATATATGCAGAAAAAGCTTTTGATAAGGTCCAACATTCATTTACAGAAAAATGGAATAGATGGTCTTTACCTCAATATAATAAAGGCCATATATGACAAACCAACAGTGAGTATCATATTAAATGGTCCAAAACTGAAGGGTTTTACCTTAAAATTAGGCACAAGACAAGGGTGCCCCATATCACTGCTCCTATTTAATATAGTACTGGAAATATTAGCAGAGCATTTAGACAAGAGAGAAATAAAAGGGGTAAAGATAGGAAAAGGAGAAGTTAAATTATCATTATTTGCAGTTGACATTGTAGTCTACATAGAAGATCCCCAGAACTGCTTTTAAAGACTCTTAGATATAATAAATAAATTCAGCAAGTTAGCTTGATACAAAATCAATACTCAAAAATCAATAACATCCCTATACACTAACAACAAGGTCTTTGAGAAAGAAATAAGAAAAGCCACACCTTCACACTAGCAACCAAAAATATTTAGGAATTACTCTCATGAAAGAAGAGAAAGAATTATACAAGGAAAATTATAATACACTGAAAAAAGAAATTGAATAGGATCTCAGAAAGTGGAAAGACCTCCCTTGCTCATGGATAGGAAGAATAAATATTGTGAAAGTGGCCATTTCCCCAAAACTTGTACAGATTCAATGCAATCCCAAAAAAACTACTATCAACTTACTTCATAGACCTAGAAAAATCAGATCTAAAATTAATCTGGAGTGAGAAGTAACCTAGAATAGCAAAGACAGTTCTAAGCAGCAAAGGCAAGGCAGGAGGCATTGCAATCCCTAACTTGAAGTTATAGTATTAAGCAACTGTATTAAAATCAAGATAGTACTGGAATAAAAACAGAGCTGAATATTAATGGAATAGATTACAAGACTCCATCACCACTACAAACACACTGAAACACCTTTTCTTTGATAAAGAGGCCAAGCATGTTCACTTGAAGAATGATAGTCACTTTAATATATGGTGCTGGAAAAACTGGCTTGCTATATGCCGAAAACTAAAACTAGACCCATGCCTATCACCATGTATTAAATTAAAATCTAAATGTATCAAAGATCTGAATATTAAAACAGAAACACTAAATCTTTTGGAAGACAAATTGGGTAAAAACCTTCAAGACATAGGGGTAGGTAGAGAATTCATGAACAGGACTCCAACCACATGGGAAATAACTTGATCACCTCTTATTAAAAAGTGTCTGCTTGTCAAAAGAATTCTCCAGTATAGTGAAAAGAAAACCCACAAACTGGGAAAAAATCTTAGTGAAATGTCTCTCAGAAAAAGAACTTCTGACTAACACATATAATGAATTAAAAAAAAATCAGAGCCCCAAAATTCAAAGATCCAATCCAAAAATGGGCATCTGAGATGAATACACACTTCTCAGATGAAGCAATACAAATGGCAAATAAATACATGAAAAAATGTTCATCATTACTAGAGAAATGCAAATTAAAACCACACTGAGATTCCATCTCACTCCTGAAAGAATGTCCAGGATCAAGAAAACCAACAACAAATGCTGGAGAGGCTGTGGGGAAAAAGGACCTCTCCTGCACTGTTGGCGGGAGTGTAGACTGGTACAGCCTCTGTGGAGATCTGTCTGGAGATTTCTCAAGAAGCTGGGATTGGAAGTCCCATTTGTTCTAGCTATCCCAGTTCTAGGCATATTCCCAGAAGAACTGAAAGCATCATACCACAGTGATATATGTACACCGATGTTTATAGCAGCACAATTTATAATAGCCAAATCCTGGAAACAACCTAAGTGTCCATCAACTGAGGAATGGATAAAAAAGTTGTGGTATTTTTATAAAATGGAGTACTACTCAGCTATAAAGAATGGTAACATTGAGATATTTATAAATATATGGACGCAGCTTGAGACAGTACTCAGAGATGAAATAAATCAAACCTACATGTATAAATACCAAATAGTTTCCCTAGTTTAAGTAATGACAACAAAACATAAAAGTATGTGGTAATCATGATTCCCTAATATATTGCTTTGAAGCCTTACAATGTTTTCATTCACCAATTGTAATGGTTTCATTCTGGACTGTTTGATTTTATTGTCTGTGATGGTATGAAGAGCTATTTTGAAGAAAACAAGACATCATAATAGTTAGTGCTGGTTTAACATCATCTTGTCTTGAAATCCCATCAAGCTTTTGTTCTTCTGTCTCCATAGGTCTTAATATGTTGTATCTTATTGGATTTTATTATATGTGATAATATAAACAAAAACTTTTATAGACAAGGATATAACATAAAAACCATTGTTCTTTTTCTGTTAGTTGGTTCTAAATACCCTGTAATACTGTCATTCTCTTCAATGATTTTACATTGTCTTGATATGTTTGATGCTATAGTATATGAAGTTATACTCGAATATTTCAAGAGAGAGACACTATGGTAACTACTTTTATGTCGGGATATCTTGTGGTGAAACATTATGTCGCTTAAATTGTTATGTTCTGATCTGTGCTGTTTTGTTGTTATATCTTCTTTTATATCAATCTCCTTTTTATTATTATTTTTTATTTTTATCTTTTTAATTAAGGGAAAACATAAATAAAAATAGCAGTATATATTATAGTAACCCACTTTCAATTCCTATTATCTTGATTTGAAACCCTGTATTGCTCTCACCATCTTGTTTTGACTGATTTTGTTCTATGCTGATTTGCTTGATAGTATCAAGTGTGAGAGTGTAGGCAACAACTTTGAAGACTATAAGATTCACTATGATTCCCAATCTGGTTTGACTATTATCTTCTTTTGAAGTCTTGTAATGTCTCCAATGTTTTGGTTTTATTGGTTTTGTTCTTTACTGTTTTGTTCAATTGTATTATAACTGATGCTATAGGCAATTCTTTTTAAGATAGCAAGAGGCATTAGAGTAACCATTGTTGATCACCTTGTATTCTGTTTTTACATCATGTACTATGTCCACCCTTTTAATTTGACTGACTCTGTTTTGTTTTGTCACATTTGGTTTTATTCTCTTTAAAAATCAGTAATAAGAACTTTGGGAGTAATAAAACCCAAAATGTGTAATTGTCGTAAAAAAGAGAGGAAAAGAAAGTGCTCTAAAGGATATAACTGCATGTATATTTAAGTGTATAAGATAGATAGCCATATTACTGAGTTTTTGTTGGATCATTGAACAGAACTGTTTGCAGTCTCACTGTTTGAATGTCCACTTTATGTGCTTTAATTTTGTAACTTGAACAACTATTTCTAAGATGACAATATGTAATCTATTAGCCAATGATTTCCTATTTTTTTAAAATTCTATATTACTTGTACCCTTTTTCTGTGTTTTTTTCTCCTTAAATAATTTTTTTTAAAAAAGAAAGTACTCATAAGACCGTTCAGAGAGTTACCAAATAGTTCTCATGCAAAATTTCCATGTTATGAACTCTTACACTAATTGCTAAAATGAATTAATCAACACTGATACACTATTGTGAACAAAATTCCATACTTTTTTCTAATTTCTTTAGTTTACCGCGTACATGCTATGCCAGGATTCCATCTCGGATATTACAGTACATATAATTATTCATTTCCAGTTTCATGTAACATTTTCTCCAAAGTTTTATATTTGATGAGTGACAATTTAGAGGACGATTCAGAAATTTTGAAGACTGTTCCTTAATTGAAAGTTGTCTAATGTTTTTCTCACAAATTATCTGAGATTATAAGTGTTTGTGAAAAAGATCCTAAATTTCAGGTATCATTTTTTTTTTCACACTATAGCAAGAATACACACAGTCACACAACTTACCACTTTGATGCTGACCTTGGTAACCTGCCTGTCCATTATTTTTTTTACTGTAAATTTACTGTTTTTTTAAAAAGTTATTCTGTTTTCTCACTCTTTATATAATATTATATGGAAGAAGGTCACTATGTACTGTTCCTACTTGTGGAGAAGAGTTATGCTAGTTTTCCTTAAGTGTGATATATCTACATTATTTGAGTTATTCTTCATGAGAAATGAATCTGATCTTCTCTACTTATTTCTTTAAGTGGTCATTTATTTATAGCAGTGGACATAATTTATTGTTATTTTTTTCTGATAAAGTTCAGTAGTGTTTTATATAGTGTGTTACTCAAATTGTTCTTCTTTAGACCACTGGGAACTCCTTTTTGACTCTTGTATCCTTTTGGAATACATATAGAGTCATTTTTGTGTATTAGTTTGCTTAAATTTTTATATTTATTACAAATCAAAAAAATAATTGTGCAGACTTACGGGGTACAATGTGACATTTTGTTCTGTTTATACATTATAGAAAGTACCAATTAAGCTAAGTAACATATTCATTACCACAACAATTTTTCATGTTTCTGTTGTGAGAACATTAATACTACTACTCATCTATTATATATATATATATATATATATATATATATATATATGAGTATTGTATTATTTTAACAATATTGAAATATGCTAGGCATTATTGCATGTGTGTATACTTATAGTACATATTATTAACTGCAGTGCAATAGATCGCTAAAGCTTATCCTACTTTTTTGCCAAAAACTTTGGCGCCTGTAATCGACATATTCCCTTCCTCATTCTTTCCTAGTCTTCTCAGTTGCTTGTATCTGTCTACCTTGCTGCCCTCTTTCTATGAAACTGTTTCAGATTCCATGTGTGAGATTATGTAGTAATGACTTCTGCACCTCATTTTTTTTCACTTACCATAAATTGCTTTTTGTAACAGTTTAATGAGATGCTGCAAGCTCCTCTTGAGTATTTGCTGTTCTAGTCCTAGAATCAATCATTTTATTCAAAGAACTATTATTTATTTTTCTTTTTGGGGGGTTCATGGATATGAACTATGATTTCTTATATTGGAGAAATCAAGCTGTGGGTGTCACCTAAAGTAAAAATTTTGCTGTTATAAAAATAAAAATATTCAGTTATATTCATAAGACACATGGATTATACAGTATTTGTAGACTGAGGGAAAATCTCTTAGATATCATCTTTTTGTTTGATTTTTTTTTTGAGACAGGGTTTCTCTAGGATGTTTAAGCTACTTTTGAACTCAATTTTTAGCCCCGTCTTGCTTTAAACTCTCAGCAATCCTCCTGTCTCAGTCTCCTGACTGCTGGAATTAGAGATGTGTGACACCATGCCAGCCTTAGAAATTATTTTACAATTTTCCCTTCCAGTAATTTATTTCTGAAAAAATTTAGAATATTTTTCACTGGAAGAAATAGACAAATTCAATACTAGAAATGAGATAGCCAAAAGCAAGACGTGCAGAGTTCAAATGCACATAATTTGTGATTAGTAATATGAGAGACTTCTAATTTTAATTTTGAGAGATGACACTACACATACTTTCCTTTGGATTAGAGGGGATTCATTTCATTCTAAAAACTCTGTCAGTTTTCTGTAGTTGATGGAGGGTTTGAAGCAAGAACAAGATAAACTCTGTTCGAATGCCATATACGTAAATACATATACTGAACAACAGCAGGTGTGATTATTGTGCATAGTACTTAGATGGAGTCAAATCAGTAAATAAGGCCGAGCTAGCATTGACAAAGACCTAAAATAAGAAAATGGAAATAGAAAGACAAGGCTTGTTCAAGTAATCTTATAAATTAGGGAAAGGTTCATCAAACCCTCAGCTTTACAGGCCATGAGAATACTGTACAGGGGAAAATGTGAAGAGAAGAAGACTCTTTGAAGTCTATCAGAATATTAGAGTTGAGCATTATGAAGCACAAGACATACACGAGGAACTGTGGGAAAGAAGATTGGAAGGAAAGATCAAATGCCTTTGTAATGTGTCCTGAATGAAAACTAACTAGAAAAACATAATCAGGTTTACATATTTGATTATTGAAGAATTATAATGTGGATTACTTTTTTGTACAAAAACAGGGGGAACTCTAATACCAAAGTAAAGGAAGTAAAATTAAAAAAAAAAAAAACAAGCACAAAGGAAACATCAATTTCATGATAGCAAATTTCATTTTCCTTAGGAATGCGAAACCAAGATTTAAATGTTGAATATTTTACTTAGTGATCTCTTTCAAGTTGCTTAAGAAGAACTTCAGTGCAACAGTTCATATCATGAGCATTTCATATATTCTCTTTATCGATGCCAAGAAATGGTAGAAAACACACAGTATTTCATCTTGGAAACTTATTACCGTCCGTGGTCTGCTTGTGCCTGTCGTGAAAGCAGTGCGCGGCTGAGGCTAACAGAGGACTCCTGGGTGTAAAGGACTGATAAATAGGAAGCATCATGTTGAGAGAGCAGACACCACTTTTCTAGGTTTCTTTTCATTCTGTTGACTTGACTTTGAAGACATTTAGATAACAAAAAGCATTACAAGAAAGACATCTCACTGAATTTTATTGATAAATATTGCGAATGTGAAATAAGCCTTTTAATTTACTTGAAGAGAATGAAATGAAATAAAATATACATCCACATAGTAAAGGTATTTTTTGTTTTTGGAGATAAGATTTTTAGAAGTGTATAAGCATCTTAAAGCTATGCATAGGCATAGAGATGATTATACATTGCATTGCCATTGGAAATTACCCCCATACTAGTGAAAGAAATGAGATATGAGAACTATGCATTTTATTTTATCAGTATGATTTTATCAAATCAGAAAATTTTATTTGCTTGATTTTGACATTTTTTGGCTATCGAGAGGTGTCTGTTTATTTGATAGCAGTCAGATTTCTGTGACACTGTATTTTTATTTAGCTTGAGCCACAGAAATACTTTTGTGCTTTTTGCGTCTAACATGCTGATATCTGCTTAAAACTCTGAATAAAGATAGAGTAGCAATGAAAAGGTAAACAGTAACAAAAGAAGAGATGTAGTTATTTTTAAGTTAATTTTAATGTACTGAGATAGAAAATATGAAAATTACCAAAAATATAATGAAGAAGACAATCAGTGAACACAGATAATTTGCATAGGCCTGGGACTACCAATAAAGAGAGAATTTGGTTCAGTGTAGCTCCTTTTTGGCTCCTTCTGCCTATCTAAGGATGAGAGGTGGTATGAGACAGTCCCTTCTGAAGTGTCCTATTCCCTTCTCCTTTGTTAAAATTTATAGAGTACTACACAGTCTATAGCATTTTCTTTCAAATTTTTATAAATCAAGGAAATAGAATACAGGGGAAATAATAATATAAAAAGATACTATTTTAAAATATCTGTATTGCATTAAGTTCATAAAGCTTAGTAATATGTTTAGTTTTATTTGGTCATCAAAATGAAAGTAGAAAATATACAAAAATAATATTTATTAGTGCTCTCTTTTTCTCTCTCTCTTTTTCAAAATATTAAATAATAAGCGCAGGTTGAAGAAGAACCAGATGCCAGTCCTTTCCTGTGATTCTGTGTCATGTGTGGGCTGCAGGGAGCAGAACCATACGTGAGCCCTTTCCTACGAGTTGGCACTAAGTGCGAACCATGGGGAGGAGAACCAGACATCAGCCCTGTCCTGTGACTCTGAGCCATCTGTGGCCCTGGGGAGGAGAACCAGATGCCAGCCCCTTCTGGAGTGTGGGCTGGGATACAAGAAGAGCCAAGTACTGCCACCCCCCAGTAAGCAACCAGCTTATTTGGAGAAACAAAGGCTGAGATGATAGCTATTGAAATAAAATACAACATACTGCTTACAGTGTTTAATATTCCATTGTTTTTGCAGGCCGGTGTCTGATCATCTATTGAGAAGATAATAATATGCAGTGTAGCACCTATGAGGTTTTCCTCTGGAAGTGGTAGCCATTGTTAATTCCCTATTATCTTGTTTTAAAGACTTACATCATTTTCATTGTTTTGTTTGTTTTGGTTTTATTCTGTTTCAGCTTGTTTGATTTTATTATATCGGAAGGCATGGGCAGCTATTTCAAAGATTACAAGACATATTATGTAGCTATTTTGTACTTACTACTGTTTGTTTTGAAGTTCTGCATTGCATTCATAGTTTTATTTTATTGATTCTAGTCTATTCTGTTTTGTTGGATTTTGTTATGTCTGATGGTATAGACAGCTATTTTGAAGACAAGAGACATTATGGTAGCCACTGTTGATTTCCTACTGTCTTGTTTTGAAAGGCTTTAATTTTTTTTTTGCTTTGATTGTTTTTATGTTTTTAGAATAAACAATATTTTAAAAAGATTCAATAACAGTTTAGCGATTTAAGCTTCCTTTCAGGGTAAGTGTGTAGGTAATTTTCTATTTGCTCTATAATCCCTGATGGTCAAACTGCAGAATCTCCTCTGCCTGTCCAGTGTAATTTGGCCCAAAGTAGCAGCAGCATGTGCAATTCCTGCTTGCGGTTGCACAGTCCTGTACCTCCGATTCACCTCATCTATGGTGCATCTTCTATAATCTCCTAGAGTAGAACAAGGGAAACTGAAGAATGCTTTTACTAAGTTTTAAGGTTCAATTTTTGATGGCTTTCTTAAGTTCATACACACATTTCTAACTCCCAAATATACTCTGGCAAAATATAAATCTTGTCATTCCAATTACTTTGTTGTGCTATTATTTCAAATTTTTCATATGTAAGAATAGAATAAGTTCAAGAAAATGGTAATATCTTCTACTAAATAGATTAATTTGCCTAAACACAAAACAATTGTACACAGAAAGGACAACCACAGAAAAAAGATTTGTGTTTCATATTATCCCATCAAAATAGTCTTACAGATGTGGGAAGTAAGGCGCTTATAATTCAGAGCTTTGCCTGTGAACACTGAGCTGAGAAAGGGGAAGCTGGTGCTTGAAGTGCTGCTGGCTGAGTAGCATAGAAAGATCTTCTGATACAACACTCTCATTTATCTCATAGAGAAGTATACTGGGGAAATACAGACATTTTATTCATTTTTGGAGATGTAAAATAATTAGAATGAGACAATGATTTATAAGAGGTTGAGAGAAATGCCTTCAGTGGTACAGAAACATGGGAAGATAAGACTCATATTCTTGATAATTAGAGAAGTTGGGAAGAAAAAGTGACATTCTACGAGAAGGGAGGTGATGATGAATAAAGGGAATTTCATAACTGAAAGCGATTATATGTAAAAAGTAGTAGCTCAACTTACCAGTTTTTTGGGGGATGAGAATGGTGAAGCAAAATTAATTCACATATTTGTGAGAAATACACCTGTGTGTAGGTTATAGTTTATTTAAAAAGGAAGTATGAGTGGCTTTGGATAGTGCTGAATAGTAAAGAATATGCTTGGTATATACCAGGCTCTAAATTCAATTTCCAGCACCAAAAGCAAAACCAGGCAACGTTTCACGTTTCTTAGACCAGTTTCTGTTTCCAAGCTATAAAAGTAAACTACAGGGCAAATGCTCTCTGGCAATAACAACAACCAAAAGAACTTCTTAAATCCCAGATCAGGAAGAAGGTACAGAAAAACTCAACTCAATGGGATACACAGAAAGCCACAAGCTGAGCTTCCACAGGTCTGCATTCAGAGAAGTAAAGGTGAACTCACTGCAGTGAATATGATTTGCACACTCAGAAATGTGCATGCACATCCAATGCATGCTAATCGTAGAGGACATTTTTTAGACCTTTATGCTGTTTTACTGACTCATAATGGGGGTTATATTGGTTGGGATAAAGCCTCAGCTTGCATATGTGATTTAATATAAAGAAGTGATATTATAGACTCTGTGCCTGAGCTGTAGGGCCAGAACATACACTGAGCTTCCAGCAGCAATATCCATAAAGACTTCACGGGTTTGTGGCACCATGCAACTTTTCTGGTTCTGCCTGAGCGATCCAGCAAGACAATGGGGAAGCTGACAACACGGTTGCAGGCTCCAGGGCCACAATCATTCTATCAAAATAAACGCCCCGTACACTGTTTCACAATCTGATTAACTACTTCTGTTTATAGGAAAAGGGAAAAGCGTCCATGACTAGTCTTGGCAGCAGAAGGTGCAAACTTACAATAACTGTAACCATCTCGCACTGCTCCACACATGAATTCCAATTCGTGGGAAGAGCAAATGGAAACTCCTTTGCGATTTCTTACACTTGATATTTGGTTCCATTGTTTTGTGTGCTCAGCTAGTAGTTCATGAGTGCAACAAACCATAACTTTGATGAGAATTCAGCAAGGAGGTGAGGTCCTGGTTTACCTAGGAGAGTTTAGTCTCATGATTTATGCTAAGCATAGATAAATCACAGCATGGAGGTCCGGATTTTCTTTCTCCTGTTCTTCTTCCTCTTCCCGTGCCCTTCCCCTCGCCCTTCTTCACCTCCTGATTTTCCTCCACCTCCTTTTTCCTCTTCTTTTCCCCTACAGGGAATGAATGCAGCCTCTAGTTTTTATTCGGAGATAGGGTTTAGTTAAGTCCTCATGTTACACAGCTGAGCTTCATCTTGCAGCCCTTTGGTCCCTCTCTTCACATGCTGTGATAACTGCATTATTTTATTATTTTTGACTGCATTTTAAATGTTTAAATTATTATTTTAATAGTATGAGTTTATATAGAGTATGTACTTTTCACATGAAAATAGCATTTTAATTTCTAAATTTTATATAGTATTTAATTTTGATTAACATAATAATTGTATGATAACTATGATAAATTTTGATGTTTTGAAACAAAAATATGTACTCATCAAATAGGGGTAATTAATATTTTAATTTCTCTAAGACTACTTTTATGGAGCCTTTATATTGCTTCTGCTACTTCTTTGTAAAAGATAGAAAATATTACTATTATCTACAGTTTCTCCACTGCTCTGCATTCACTATGATTTATTATTTCTCTGTTTATTTACCCATTTTGCAAGCTTCCACTATTCTCTCTCTCCTCTTCTTGCCTTCAGAAATCATTATTATACATTCTGACAATTTGCTTTTGAGGCAGAGTAAACTCAGGCTGACCTCCAGCCCTTGGGCTCAAGCTATCTTCCCAACTGTACCTCTGAAGTGTTGGACTTGAGCCATGTGCCATCACAAAAGGCCAATCAAAAAAAAAATTAATGTCTATGTGTGAGACAAAACATGCAGTTATTATTTTCCTATGCCTGGCTCATTTCATTTGACATAAATATCTTTTTCATACATTTTGGTAGAAATCATAAAATACATTTTTATGACTGAATAATCCAGTGTGATATCAATTGAACATCACAGTTTTTTTTAATCCACTCATCTATTGATGCCTTAGTGTATCATCTTGATTACTGTGACTGCTGCTACAATAAACAGGACAATGTGTCTCTTGATAGGCTGATGTAATTTCTTAGGGATATATATCCAAATGTATGGTAAGCAAATCACTTGGTAGATTCATTTTACTTTTTTGTGAAACTACCTTGCTATTTTCTATAGTCCTTATACTAATGTACCCTCACACTAACACTCAAAATCTTATTTATCTACATAAAAGGTCTTTATATAGCATAAAAGGATATATGTAAGTAACACACCAGAATTCTGAAAAGACCATTCTAGAAAATAAAAATATCTCATTTATATTTCAATCTGAGTCACTATTTTTAATTCAATTTTAGAAATTTTGGAAAATGCATAAATTGTAGAAGAAAATACTTTTAATTAGAGAAATAATTATGCTTCTTATGAATATTGTCCTTTTCATATATTTAATAAAACCTTTCTCATACTGTATATATTACCATCCTATATTTTATTGGAATATATTTCCTTCCAATGTCCAAGGCAATTTCTCATGAATAATAGGCTGTGATTTTTCCTATCTTCCTCCCTCCCTGCCTCTTCCTCTTCTTACTCTTTTCCCTCTTCCCCTTCTCTTTCTTCTCTTCCTGCCTCTTTTCCTCCTTCTCCTCTTCTTCCTCTTCCACTATTTCTGCTTCTTCTCCATGTCACAAAAGTGACAATTCATGCAGTTTTATAAAAAAATAGTTTAAAAGTGGGCTATACAGCATGGTTTACTTGTTGTTTTCATCTGTGATATTTCATTACTGAGGCTGCCATCAACTTGGAAGCTATCCAGTGTTGCAGAGAAACTAGGTCAGCAAAGTCAAGCTCTTATCTTCCCACTTGACCTTTGAAGGCTACTCTTAGAAAATACCAGCAGATAATTTTTAATGATAGACATGGCAATTCAGGAAGTTTACTATAAAGCATTCAGATTTTGCTTTTTTCAGTTAATGTTTAAAATTTCCCATAGACACCTAACATGGAAGCAATATAAATAGTAGATGGCATTCAAATATAAAACATGGCTTTGTCTCTATAATGACATTTACTGCAAAACTTGTAACATGAACTGCTGTAACACCCAGGGTGAGCCAAAGTAAAGTCATTTTGATGGACTACATGAAAAATAGACTTCAAAATTTTGGCTAAATTGAGTCACTTCAGATTGCCTACCACCTGTCATTGCTTATTTCTAAGCTAAAAGCACCCATTATGTTATATGTGAAACTTCTGCTATTGCAAATAAAACTTTGTTTCTAAATGGCCATGAGCCCCATTAGCCTGGAGGCCAGTGTTTCCCACGTGAAAGCCAATGAGTGTCATAAAGAGGACAATGCCTGTGTTACAGTTTGCATAGACAGAGAAATGTGGATTGAGGATGGATTGCTTGTTAAGGACCAGCACAGCAGTCTCACTGCTGGTCTTATCTTTATTTCAACCTGGCTGTAAATCAAGAGAGCTCATGGGAAAGTAAAGAAATAATATTTCCTCACTGTACTAAGCTCAGACAAGTATCTATCTCTGAACTACTTTCTGGCAATTAGAAAGGTCAGTCTCATTTTTGGGGAGTCATTTTGAGGCAATACTTTGAATACATTATTATCAACCAACATTACCTCTTTGATTAACGAACTAGAATCAGGCTTACATCTGTTTCCTAGCTTCCTTTCTGGCAGCAGAATTATTGATGAGCTTTTGTTTTTCTGCCAGACTTACTCAGCTAAATGACTCAGTTCTGTTCAAATTTGACTTTCTCCAGATATGTTTTCATATTTCTATCCCTAGGTTTCAGAATCAGTTTCTTGATATGAAAAACCTACTGTGGCTTTTTTTTTTGAACAATTAGAATTTTCAGCTCTCAATTATAGAAAGCATAATTAATGCAAAATTTTCTAGTAATATGAAAGTAAAAAAATTCTCACTCTTCTTTAATTATTCTTCTTTACACAGATTAATATTAACAGTTTAGTGAACCTACTTCTACATCTATTTTTCTTACCTGAGAGTATATAAAACTGAATAATAAAATATTATACTTGCAACCATTATTTTGTGGTGAAAAAAGACCAGTTAAATGTGTTCATACAATTATGTTCTTTTTAAATCAGTTTTTAAAAAGTGACTTTTCTTAGGACTAGATTCTGTAAGTTGGACAATACCTATGACTTCGTACTCTGGATAAATTCCCAAGACTGTAGCCTCCAGAAGTGTAGGATTCTTCTGCATAGAATAAACTAGCTGAGGACTTACTTAAATCTCTGTGTGAGGAAGAAAATAGAATAATACTGACATTTTCATTTTAAGTAAAAATAATCCCACTTACCACGGATCCAGCTAGTGCTGCATTTTTGTCTTATTAATAATGGACATTCTTTATAGAGAAAAATTACATTTAGAAAAAATACATTTAGAAAATTCTGTATCCATGTATTCTAAATGTATCTCAAATCTTACACACACATCCATACATGCACACTGTGATAAACTGAAGTCGTTCTTTTCAAGAATGGGTTTCCCAGAACACAAGAAGCACCAAAATCTAACCAAAACACTTTTTGGCCTAATCATTTCAACAACTGGTAATAAATCTTTTGTTGCCTACATTTTATTGTGTCCTGTTCTATAATCACATTTCATTCCTAGACTACTAAAAAGAATAACAAAACACAAAATAAAATATAAAACAAGAATTGCTACTAAATATATGAAATCACTAATCTTCTCTTGATTATATAGTAGGTAAGGGAACATTTAAATTCCATCAGAAGCAATGGAGTACTGCCTGGGTATTTGCTCAGATTGTGGCTACATCTAAGAAAATTCAGGTACTGAAAGTGACATTTTAAGAAATAAAACATTCAAAATTATTATAGAAATTTTAAAAAATAAATACATTGTTAAAATTCTTAACTTGAGGTTAATATAGTAAGAAATTTTTCCAATACAACATTTCTTAAATCCTGGATAAAATATTCATAAAATGAAATACCCCAAAACACAAAATGCATAAATTTTCTATGCTGAATTACAAACTTCTTAAAATGCAAGTCTAAACTTTAAAACAGTCAAAAGCAGTTTAATAATATACTTTAATTCTTTCAAAATCTATCACCATAAGGAGCTCAGGAATGCCCCAAACTTCCCAGATTATGGAATCTGAACACTGTCATTCTTTATACCCTAAATTCTAACTCAACTTCTCCACAGTTTGTAAAGTATTTCTACATGTCTAGAAACACATGTGCTTTTCTATACATGCAAGCATGGCTTTTGTAATTCTTTTACTTTCTTATGCTAAGAAAATGCATCATTATTCTGCGCTTGCTGCCTTTTAACAGTCTTCAAAATAATGTATATATTTGAATTTTCCAAATACCATTCCGCTGAACCGGAGGGGCAGCCTCTCCTTGCTTCTCAAGGCCACATTTCCTGACCAAACAAGTTCTCTTTCCCTGAAACTCCTGCAGTCACACTATCTGCAGTGATCGCCTTTCTGTAGACAGTACTCTACACACATAATTTCCCATTGCGATCCATTTGCAGGAAAACTGCTTTATTTAACCTGTGAATTACTGCAATATCTTTCACTTCGTTCTAGGTTGTTGACAATATTCCTACTCCCTAAATCCAATTGATTGATTACTCCCATCCTAAATTCATGTGTTTTAAACTTCAAGAAAAATAAAAGATTTAATTTTATAATTACATATCACAAGGGCATCATAAAGCTCCTAAATATACCAATTTTATATTCTATTTATCCCTACCATATGCTATACAGTTATTTTATACTTTTTTCTCCATCCTATAAAACCTTCCTCAGTTGCATCGATTGTCTTCCTACTTCACTGAGACAACTAAGACGACGTCAGGTACACACGGCCTCCCCTACCATCTACTTGCAGGTTCCTTCAGAGTCTTGTTACAGTGGATGAGCGATTTTGCTTTTAGCTAAGTCCAGTGTCTCAATTTGTGTTGCTAATATATTCTTATCTCAACTAATCAAGAAGGTAACTTCAAAAACCATCATTTATTGCATTCCACTATTTTTCTTGCCTATTGAGTTTTACACAGAAGATAGATAAATTATTTCTGCACTTACTACATAACATCTTCATGCAAAGCATAAAAAAGTCCTCTGTATTGGTTGGTATCATTGTTGCTAAGAATCTATATTTTATGTACTGTATATTATATATATACATTCCTTATGAAATTTTATTATCAAACTGATGTGGATTTTTAGAATTACAGTTAATTTCAATATATTGATGTTTGTTAAATTACTACTTCATACAACTAAATTGCATTAACTTGTGTAGATAAGAAAATGATCTGTCACAATAACTTTCTTATTTCTAATATTTAGAATTTTATTTTCAATTACTTATTTCAATGCTTGGACCTTCAAATAAGATAGTAGAAATGATATTGTGGAAAATCTTGTCTTACTCCTGATTTGAACAGAATATTTGCAATAATCTCATATATTTCTGTTTTATTAAGACATTTGAAATTCAGAAAATGAAATGATTTTATTAAAAATGTTGTGAATATATAGGAATTTATCATTTTTCCTTTTTATATCTGGCAATAAATAATCTCAAATATATTGGATATTATGTACATTTTTAATCAGTTGCAGTATGGAGAGTGAGGAAGGAAAAAAGAAAATGCCTTTGTTATGGACACAGGAGGGCTGAAGAGTGTGAGATTCCTCTGAGCCAGACAGAAAAGCAATAGGGCTTTTATTAGGTCGACAGGGGGTGGAGTTTGAAGGGGCGGGTAGGATGACGTATTGACAGCTGATTGGAGGAATGCCAGCAAATGTGCAAAAAAGGAGAAGTTCAATTTGCAGTTTAGAGAAACGTGGAAGTCAGTGTTGAAGGGGTTCACTGTCTTTGTACGGCCCACCTCCATTCTGGGCAGGTGCCACATTGAGTTTGATCCAGCAGAACCCATCAAACAGGTGAACTGAAAAGCATCATAGTGTGAAATATTTATGATGTTACGTGTTATTTTTTAGCTAAGTGTTTCAGTTGTGTCTATAATTGTGAATAAACTTAATTTGTGATGTAGTTTTCTATGTCTTTGTCTGAATTTATTTCCATGATCCCATAAATTTCATACAGTCTTCGCTTTATTTTTTTTCTGAAAGCATGTAAAATTATTTAGGAATATTTTTCTTCTACTGAAAATTTCACCAGCAAGAACATCTACATTAACATAGTTGATTTCCATGTACTTGTGTTTTGTAAATGTACTTACATTGCACTATTTTAAGATTTTGCCATGTAATTTGAATAATTTATAAGATTGAGATGAAAATATATTTCATATGTTTTTTATTTGTAATATTTTAATTTGTATTTTTCCAAATTTTTTCCTATTTTTCATTGTTTTGGTAACAAATTTGAGACATGTTATACATTCATACAACTAATACTTTCAAAGTACACTTTGAAAGTGAATACACTTTCAAAGTGTACAATTCAATCATTTTTAGTATATGCACAAAGGTGCACAAACCAGGACAAGCCATTATACTTCTATTTGTTCATTTTTTGGCTGGTTGACATTTAACTTGTTTTTAATTTTTGGCTATTATAATTAATATTTCTATGAATATTTATATATAATTTGTGTGTGAACAAATTTTCATTTCCATTGGGTACCTAATTTTAGGGGAAAGCCATAGAAACTTTAAAAATTTTAAGGCCAAGTAAATTATCATCATTTATATTCAGCATTAATTTTTATTCATTTTTTGGAGAGCATTTAGTCAGTGCAGAAAAATAATACTAGTGTAGGAATGAAATTTAATTAAAATTAACTTTCATAGAGGTATATTTTGAACCAAACATAAAAAAATTGAAAGATTTGGCAGCATCATTAACTATAAACTTATTAGTATTAAATAAAATCAAATTATTTATATACATAAATCCAAATATATAATGTGACTGAAACAAGTATAATGTTTATCTAAAGTAGACAACTCAAAACATGCACACAGTGCATTTTTTAAGGATATAAACAGGAGAGAACAAGTATCACACAAAATAATAAACAAATACTTAAAAGAAAATTTAGGAAGCTCTTTTGATTGTGTTGAAGAAGAGACACATAGTGGATTGGCAAATCTTCATAATATTCTATTCACTAATCTGAGCAATGAACACAATAAAACAGAAACTTTATATTTTATACATTATACCATAATTTCACATTTTAGTATGCATAATATACCTCATTACCTAAAAGCATGCAGAACAAAACAAATTTAAGAATGAGGAAAAAAAAAAAAACCTAAAGAAAATTTGCCCTAACAATTACTGAAATTTCTAATATACTTATTCAAATAAATACAATGTGGTTCTGAGAATAATAGCAAAAGTCCAATACTATGCTTTCATAGGAATAAAAATCTTGAAATCATGTTTGTTATATTTGAGATTATTATGGAAAGAAGAGACCACTTGTATTACGCATATGAAAATAAATTAAGAATATGTAAATATGAGAAAATTTTAAATGAAATACTTTTGGTCTTATGCCTAGCAATCTGTGTTTCTACTAGCATTCCTCCTCAGTTAAGTTTGAAAAGCATAGCTCTCTATAAACAGATAAATATCCAGGGTATCATTATTTTTCGCCTAGATTCCTGTCACAGTAGTACATTACATCTATCCTTGCCGTGTTCCAATCCATGTGGTATGAAGCAGCTAGAAATCTGTTAAAAATTTTACTCGAAGGAGTCCCTTTTTATGACTTCATGCTGCCACTATTAATGTGAGTTCATTATATTTGCAGGGTTTTGCACAGTCTAGCCTCCTGTCTCACCTTAAACTTCTCTGGCCATTTTTAGGATTGCATATTCTGGTTTGATGGGGTTGTTTCAAATTCTGATCTCTTGAGACTCAATGATTTTATAAGCCAAAGTCACAATCCATCCTTAATGATTTTTACTTCTTTCTATGTCTCGACTTTCTAGCTTAACTTATACTTAAAATTCAGCTTATATATATCTACCTTTTTTTTTTTTTTTTTTTTTTTACCGGTACCAAGGATTGAACTCATGACCACACGCTTGCAAGGCAGGCACTTATGCCACTGAGATAAATCCTCAGCCCATATATATATATATATATATATATCTACTTTAAGGAAACTTCCTGTTCCCTGAAATCCCATTAGTTGTACTCAGTAAGGTAGTCACTATGCCCAATCCATATTTCAGGGAAAACTTACACATTGCCTCTTGGAGATAAAAGTGTCTATATAAATTGCGTGGAATTCTGTATGAGAGAGCTCTCTATACTCTTGTTAATAATTGTATTAATTATTTTATTCATGGCATTAAATAATCAATGACGTACATTTTATAGTTTGAGAGATAATCCAATATTTCTTTATTGTTTTGCTCAAACGATACAGTTTTTGGCATCAGGACATTTTTGCATGTGAAGGATGAGTTTATTTGGCATGCTCTGTATCACTGTTTGTTTGCATGATGTTTGCCAGAGAAAGGCCAAGAGCTTCCTTAAACTTGTGGTAATGCAAAATGCTAGTCACCTTGTGCTGCCCTGTCACAGTCTAAAATTAGCCATTTGCCTAAGAAGGCTTGGTGCTCCAGTAGAAGTCAAAATCTGATTGCTTAGTGTGCTTAATGCTACTTGGAACCGTTGCCTCTAGACTGTCCCAGCACAGGGGAATATATATGCACATGCAAATCTGTGTGTAGTTATATATCTGTAAGAATTATTATATGTCATCCTATAAAACATGAGACCACTACGGTGTCTTTAATACTGACACATTACTACATGGATCATTGCAATCTTCACCCTGCTATGTGTAAATTCTCACTCCCACAGTGGTGAAGTCAGTTTCAATTATCTACCATCCATTTATTTAATTCCAGCATGAATGTAAAGAGGTTTAAAAATTATTAACCTATACCCTATGGGACCTTATTTTATAAACTGTAGTACAGTGACTATGTAAAGCTACTGCTGTGTTTAGTCTGAAAGACTTTTCTCATTTCCAAATTTACTTAGATTCTTAGGCCTGTATGGATTGTCCTTCTTCCTTTGGGGTGATTTACATCAGGAGTTACCTGTTTAAATAATAGAATAATATTTCAGAGCCTGTCTCAATTTTATCTCATTCATGAAGTGAAGAGGTAATAACAGAAACAAAATTTTATTTAAGGATTTCTGTTTTATTTTCGTGCAGTTGTTAACTTTTGGTTAGAAACCATGGAGATGTTCAGACTGGCTTCCTAAAACTGAGAATGATACAAGTGTCTGTGTTTCATCCACAAGTATCCAGATAGGCATCATAAGTATTCTTATGAATATAAGAAATTATCTTCACCTAAGATGTGAAAACAGTAGACAGTTTGTTTTCTATGTAATTTATATAAAGGCAGATACCACAGCTGTGCCAATGAAACCACAGGAAGATATATAGCTAATGGATATCATTCTTTGATCATCAAAATAAAATTTTGGTTTGTAAGATAAATAAGCAATATGTACACTAGCGTTTAATACTATCGATTTGGGTTTTTTATTTTATTTTCTTAAGTGATACATGAGATTTGTATTCTAGAAGCTTGTGCAGTAGCACATAACTGTATGTCAATCAACTTTTATATGCTATGTAATAATCACACAAATGCTCATATAAAAGAAGTAATAATCACTGTACTTTATATTATTTTTAAAAGGGAGGATAATTTGTTGCATAAAATGAAAAAGTAAATGTTTCTACTGTACTTGGAATCATATTCTAAATACTGTCAATCATCTACACCTGCACGAAAGGATAATATTTTTGCTTTCTTGAGGATTTCATGTGAAATATTAAGTTTTACATACAAAATTTTCTCATTTTCCAGATTTAAATACTAATTCAATAAAAATATCATAACTTGAAGATATACAGAGAAATTTTAGAAAGTAAAGTAGTTAAAATAATTGTATAGTTTTTCAGTGCATTAACAAATTTTGGCTTTTTCTACAAAATATAATGTTCAGTGACACCTTTAATTACCCAGAAATCTGACTGATGGCAAAATCTGATGGCATATTGAAGAAAAATATAACTCAGTATATATGTGAAAATGACAATCAAACTATGAGGCAGAGCCTATAAAGTTTTGATAACATCTTTTTGTTAGTTTCTAGCTTTAGCAAATCTTATTAATATAGCACAATAGTCCATACTTTATTCCTTATGTATTTGTACATTTCTCTTAATTTCAGGGAAAGAAAAACAAAATAATTGCTTTGGTATAATTTTGAGAATATCTTCATTAGTTTTTAATAAATGAAATTTTTATAATTGCATTTGAAAATGCCATGTTCTATGACAAGTTAATGATAAATGCACAATAATTTTAAAGTACATATATAGGGAAGTTTAAATTCTCATAGAAATCTGTTTAGGGTTAGATTCTGAAGCATATCTATCTGCTTAATCTTTCAGTGACTGCTATGTGTTATCTGTGAAATATAAGATCATTAAAATAGTAATTACAAGCTGCTACACATAAATGTATCATCTGTATAAGTCAGGAGCAATATCACATGCTGTGTATCCTAGTGTACGGTTGCAATTCGTTTAGCCTTCTCTTAAACAGTTCACTGGCACCTACCACATGCAGGTTTTAGTTTAGATGCACTAATTGTCTGATCCATCATATTGAAATGCGTAGGACATCAAAGGGATGGTATCTGTGTTAAATAATCATTAGAGTTCATGTTTTGACAAGCATATCCTTTTCATCATTATTAATATCTATTTACTTCTTGAGTTTATTTTTCCTTGCTAGTAGACATGTTAATTTTATTCAAGGATGTAACTAAAATAGTTTCCAACTTTTTTCCCAAAAGTTTAAATTCAGGAATGTTGATGTGCTTTTGTAGATTTACTATGATATTTTTTGCAGAATGTGAATAGAATATTAAACTTGGGATTTTTTATCTGGGATTCTCAAGTTAAATCTGCATAACGAGTCTTGGACTTTTTGTTCCTTTGTTGGCTTTTATGTTACATTGTGTTACATTAATATCCTACACAGACAATTCTTTAAGAGGCGAATCTGGAAGATCTTACTAAAAGGAGGAACATAAATGGAAGGCAGAATGAACAAAATCATAGAGTGTAAAATAAATTCTGAAAATCATTGCATAAGAAATGAACAGATTCATTATCAGAAATATTTGCTAATAATCTAATTGTTTGCAGGAAATCTTGAAATATTCTGAATTTTATAAAATAAAATAATTTAGCCATAATATAATCCAGTAGTTTATAAAATTAATCACAGTCAGATGACAAATTATAAAACAGTAGAAAAATTATAACCCTGACCTGAGAATTTTTCCTTATTTTATGGGAGAGTTTTTCAAATAAATAAGAGTTCATAAACTAGGTACTATAAAAATTCCTATCTTTAAAAGTAAGATGTATAGCTATATAAAACCTTATTCTTAATAAATACAATTATTAAGTGAGAGAGAATTTTGATCTAAAATCTGAACTGATCAATTCTGCATCTCATGTTTCATATCATTTGGAATAAAGCATGAAGACAGAGTGAGAAAGTTCCAAAGGTATAGGTAGAGGGATTTTTTAAACTAGTCTTAAGCTATGTTTTTCTATGGTTTAAACAGGAATAATTTTAATCAGGACTCAACACGAAGTTTTTGTTTATTTTTATCTAGTCAAAAACTATCAAGAATCCAATAAAAAGTCCAATGCTTCACTAGCCATTAATGTTCAGGTTTAAATCTAGAAGCTGATGAAAATAGTGAATTTTGAGAAACTTATTTATGTAATTCCCTGTAAATACCTCAGACCAGATTCTAACCCCTTAAAATACAAAAAAAAAAAAAAAAAAATATTTCTAAGAAATTCACTTTATCTAATCATAGGAAAATAGAATTATATCCTTCTAATCATTGTGGTGACATATAATTTCTCTAAAAATTAGTTTGTTTACTGAGTGGAAAAGTAAAAGAAGCTTCCATGTCTAAATATCAAGAGGATCAAGTGCAAAATGAGTGGGTGAACATGTGTGATAAACTATTGACAGAAACATTGATAGTTCCTGTGTTGCATTTATAGTAAAAGTGGGAAACTAGGCTGAAATCAATGAAAATGAGCATCATTTTAAGGAGAACAAAGAATTATTACCAAAGGTTTCCGCTAGATGAATTCTGTATGGCTGTCTTGGAGGCATAAGTCATAAAATATTTCTAGCTCCTAAAGAAGGACAGAATTAGGTCTCCCTTCCAATTTTTAAAATATTCCTATATATTATGGGTAAAATTATAGAGTGTCACGGCACACAGTGAACTGATTGCTATCAATATGATAGTAATGTCAACTTTGGTTTTTAGTTTTTACATTTTGCACCCCACCACAACATTCAATATGCTTTATGTGAGGTGCACAGTTGGGTGCGTGGCACATCCCTATGCACTGGCTCTCTCCATTAATAATTCTCCCTCTCCAGCTAAGCTGATTCCCTTCAGGCTCCCCATAGATAAAAAATGATTTTTATATATACTAATAAGATTTTGAAAAACAAGGAATGCATCTTCTTTGGCCACATTTTCTCCAAGATTAATTTGGTTGTTACTTTAAAAAATCAGTAAAAATTTTTCTCCCTAATGAAATTTAGAATTTGCGTCTTTTACTCTGAACAGAAAAATCAATACTAATAAGAAAGACATCTTGATAACTGCCAAAAGAATCTTCAGTTAGCAAGTAATAACTTAATTTCTGTATAGCTCGGGGGGTCTGCGGGCTCACAGGGAGTGCGAGAAGTTCGTTATTATCCATCAGAAGAAAGGGGGCATGCTAAGAAGAAAGCAGCTTTTTTCCTACTGGGATTTCTCTTGGACTACATGATTTGCATGAAGGGCGCCACATCAAACACAGTGGGTGCCCTTTTTCAAATATTAATGTGAAGCTTGTTTTAAGTTCTCTCTTGACTTTGTGCCACCTTGTATCAAAGGAACTTAAAAGTAGGACTTGGGGGTGGGGAGAACTTTTCCAACTGTTTTAACACTTAGCAGAATTCTTTCTTCATTTGATCAGTGTGCTTCAAATTTGTAATAATTTGAGTATATATATATATATATATATATATATATATATGCAGATTTATTCCGGGTTGCCTATTTTTATGATGATCAGTCTTTAATGTTTTGTTTCTATGTGGTATATTGAAATATTCTATCCAAAAGAATTTGAGGTAGATAAGTAAATGACAAAGGAAGTAATACAGACACAAATAGCTACTTGAATTTATTGTGGTGGGTGGATTGCTAGTTGCAGTTATTTTAAATGAAAATTCTCAGCTAGTTAGGTATAGGCAGTTAATCTCGTTCCTACTGAAATGATTAAAACAAACTGAATTTGGGGACTGTGATGGAGATGAATCTGTGTCATTGCAGATGTATAAAAATTATGGTCTGTGTCATAGAATGAGATAGTTAAATTGATCCACTGTGAGTAAACCTGTATTTCTCTCTGTCTGACTATGTGGGTCAAACAGCAATTTGATCTTGTTATTGCCTGCTAAATAATTTAGTGCTGCAGCAGGATAGTTCATGTTCCAACATGTTTTCAGTTATTAATTTCAAGAATTAAAATTTGAAATATTTATAACCTGATGTCAATTTATGCATATTTTTAAACACAAGATTGATGTAAAATTCAAGTTGTGAAAATATACCTTAAACCTTATAAACCATATATGAGAGCTCTTATCTCTATAAGATGATTTTATGACACATCTACTGAATTATATTGATTTATATTTTTCCAGTTGTGCATTCTTTTTTTGTTCCATGTTAGGTGTCATATTTTCCATTTGATTTTTCTTTCTTCTATTGTCCTCATCCAAACAATATCACATCACCAAAAAGTCAGCATATCTGACTCACTATAAGTAGGTTTATTTCTTTAATATGCAACATATTCTTAGAAAAAATAAACTGTTAACAAGTTGATTGGCTTTTATTCAATAACAGCTAATCACTCTAGGAGTTCATACAGTGAACTCCAAAATTAAGGCTTTTAACTGCATTTATTAATATATTTACTAATTACAAAAGAATATTGTATTTTATAATCGTGTGCTATAGATTCAATCATGTATCTATAAATTCATGCTGTGGGACCCTATCTGCCAGAGTGACAGTGTGTCTGACTGGAATTTTCAGGAGGGTTAGATGAGTGTGCAAGTGTAGCATTCACATGAAGACATGAGCAGATTTATCATGAGACTCTAAAGATTGCTGTATTCTTCTATTGTTTTTCCATATGAGGACATGCAGTGAGACTTTCCCTTGCAAGCAGGGAATAGGGTTTACTATAAAATAATTACTCTGCGGGCTTTCTCACCTCACTTCCAGCCTCCAGAAATGGTGAAAAATACTTTAATGATGATTAGGTCACCTAATTCATGTTATTTGACAACAGCATACTATGTTTACTAACATCGTGCTTGAAAGTACACCAACAAGTATCAAAAATATATTGCATAATAAACTGTTTTACATCATTGCATACATTATTGTCATTCAGTATTTAAGATATTATAAAAACATGAATTTAAAATATTAGGCTACTACATACCTTTTTGCTCAAGTGAATTATAAGGGCACATTTTTATAATATCTACAAACATAAGCTCAAATAGATTCTCATATTGCTCAAATTAATTTACAATACACCTCCCTTTTGTTCATACTCAACTATATAACCTATACTCAATGTAGTACAAAAAACAAATGCATATTCTCTTTGAAAAAATTGTACAGATATCTCCATTTCTGCATTTCATTAGGTTTTCATTGAAATATATTTTCTCTATGATGATTTGATATAAAGTGTTACAAGGAAACTAAAGTATGCAATATGTTCACTAACTTGTGAGTATAATAAATATGCCCAGGAACATTTTGCCAAACTTCAGAAGGTTACCATTAGGAATACTTTCTATTTAATCACTTGCTTCTGTGCAGTCTCTCCTATATCCACAGAGTCTCACTTGAGTTTCCTTTACATTCTGTTGCTTTATAAAATGAAACACAGGGGCTAGAGATATAGCTATAGTTGTAATTATGTGTTTAATATGAATGAGTCCTTAGATATAATCACCAACACAAAAAATAAGAACATTAACATAGAAGTCATTGGAAACAAAATATATAATGTTGATATTTACTTTTTTCTGATAAAAATCTTAGACTCATTGATTTAGTTGGTAGCAGTGGGCAGATACCCAAACCCTGGGAACCATTGCTACTTTTACTGATTTAAATATCACATTTTCAGACCCATTGATCCTGAAAAGAAAAGTTACATTGTCTTCCACGCACTGGGAACAAACTAATATTCATGCACTCTATGATTTTGCTTGACTAGTAAGTAAAATACATGATTTCCAGTTTTGAATTTTGTATAAATAACAAATAACATTTACTATAAGTATGTTACACATGATAAGTGAATATGCCTTTGCTAAACATAAGTTCTTAAAATTTACTCGGATTTAAATGTAATGACAAGTCCTGAGTTTTACATGGCTACCCTGCAGTCTGGATGAGACCTGTATTGAAATCTTTTGGAAAATATATTTGGAAGTGTATTTCATTACAAATTGCCAGACTACTTTCCATAATGATGAGTGAGTTTACTCTCCCATTTCAATATGCAAGCACTGTCTTCTCCATATATTTTCACAGATTATCAACAATTTTCAAATACTTTGTTTTTATCAGTTTTTTTTTTTTCAATTTCAAACATTTACATCTTCCCTTTCTAGATGTCTTCTTGGAAGTATCAAGGATATGGTTTCAGTGATATACACAAATGTATGTTTATAGCAGCAAATTCCATAATAGTTAAACCTTAAAAACACTTACATAAATATGGTATTTATACAAAATGGAGTAGTACTCTGCAGTAAAGAAGGAAAAACTTGAGTTATTCATAGGAAAATGGATGTACTTGGAGACCATATTTATAAGTGGAAAATATTAGATATGTATTGTAGTCAATATTTGTAAGAGAAACTATTTAACACAGGACATGTAATTTGTAGGATTGTTTTATAATATTCACACAAAGAATCAAATTCAAAAGAGTTTAAGAGGTCCCTCCACATTCTAGAGATGCAATGAATCCAGCTGAAGGCCTGAATTCCATGGCAATGTCCTGCATGAATCCAGCTGAAGATCTAGAGCCATAGCAGTGTCCTCCACAAGTCCAACTGGAAGCTGAGAGTACATGATAATGTCTCACATAAGTCTGTATCAAAGATCTGCACTGGACAGGCCCAAAGATCAGTGGTGGAAGACAGGAAGTCTGCACCAGTGAGACTAAGAATCTATGCCAGCAGGCTGAAGGATCTGCACGGGGGCCAGGAAGCAGCACTCAAAATAAGGACCAGAGTCCCCAAAGAGAACTGCAGCCATCCTTAGCAACAGTGAGGTCCTGAGCTCCTCTGATGAGGAGAACAGCCAAGTTCATATCGCGAAAACCAGCACCACGTGCTTCTCCAGAAGGGTTAACTATCTCCCCTCCAGTTCTCTATTTTATATTGCTGGCAACAACTCTCAGGTGGAGCCTCCACATCCAGCACCACACTAATTCAGGTTAGTGGGGTGTTACATTTGCCCACCACTTCTCAGCCCACCACAAAGTACAAACTTAAACCACGCAAAATCGCATGCTTCTTCTATATGAGAAACCAAATATGTAAGAGCAAAATAAAAATAGATAATAGGAAGTAAGAAGGTGTTTTTTTTTATGAGAAATAAAGCAAGAGATGGAGGATGGAGAGAAAGGGAGAAAAAGGGGAATAGAATAATACTTTAGATGTGCTATGTGCACATAACAATAGCCCATAAAAGAATAATCATTGTGAACTACAAGCAGGGACTGATAAAAACTAAAAAAAAATAAGTAAGTAAATGAATTTCAGAAGAATATATAAACTGAGACTTTTGATAGAACTGCTTTTAATTATAAAATTATATTTATGTTAAAATAAAAAAGATCACAGTTTTGCTATTTCCTTAAATATATTTTGATGCAGTTAATTTTATTTTGATATAATGAAACTCATAGACATTATTCTTTTAAAATAAGGAACTGAAAACTTCAAAAACTTCTTAGATTATATAGCCATTTTAACTTACCAATGTTTTAAAATTTATACATTTATAACACTTTAAATCCTAGAATTGTAAATAATGAAATTTTGCATTAATTTTTAAAAAGGTAAAAAAATCAAATATTACCTTCATGTAAATCCATATAAGTTTAGAATATTAGATGGTCCTTACTTCCCAATTACTCTAAAATGTCATCTCCATAGTTATCATAAAAGTCCATTCGTTTCCTGTTCATCTAGTTATCAAAACATGTATCTTAATGTTAAAATTATTCAGTACATTTTCATAATCAATGATGATACTACATAATTGTAGTGTGACTGACGTAGTGTCAATGTAAATCAATGATGATACTTTGAAATTGTGCATTTCTTCACATTAATTAGATATGTTTTTGGTCTTTACTCTTCATATCATCCAGGAATTATGTAATTATGTTTTAAGAATTTAAACTTTTTTGGTAAAATTTCAATGACCTGAGAGTTTAATTTTGAGTTAACTCAAATTTTTATATATTTTATCTTCTTAAGATGATTTATTAAATTTTATGACATTCAATACATTCTAAATTCCTTTGCAAAGATCTTTCATTAGTATTATTTTTAGTTGATATTTTATATTTAATTAAACTTTATTTCTTTTTTTTAATTAAATATCCAAAGAAATTGTACGCCTCTATATTGGTATCATAGCTTTAATATACCAAACACATTTATCTCTTTTCCTAATTATTGTCTTGACTGTTTATTGTAAACTATTATCATGTGAAATGCTAATTGATTTTTCTTCTTGGTCCTTACATGGTGCAAGAGTTTTTGGAATTTTTTACTCAGTAAAATAGACAAGACCCTCTTCTGTTATGTCCACTAGAAGTACTAACAACTGGCACACACATCCTATTTCTGATTTCAATGGGAATGTTTTTTTAATATATAATTACAAGTGATATATGTTGGAGTGGAGATGTGGTAGATAAGATTTATCAGATTTATGAAATTTCTCTCTTCCCAAGAGCTCTTACATCATGAATCATTATCGAATGTACCAAATAGTTTAATGTGACTACTAAAATGTTTGTGTGTTTATGCATGTGTACAGACAGATAGCAGTAGATTCATATATGGTAATTATAGTGTCAAGGTTTTTGAGGAACCTCAAATTTTAACCTGCCTGTTTGTTAATGATTCAGGAGTGATGCCAAAAGACATGATATTCTTGGATCAGAGACAAGGGTCTTCATTTCTTAGGATAGAGCATATATTGAGAGAATCAGTATATTTGTTTTATCTCACATACTCACAGGTCTAGTAGAGTAATGCACAAGTTTCACATGAGTGTTAAAGGTGCACTGGCTGTGTGCCAGCTTAGCAACAACGAGGGAAGGTGCACAATGAGGATCCTTTTTTGGGGAGGGGGTAAGGAGCACTGGGAATCAAACTCAGGACCTCGCACTCCCCAGGCAGTCGCTGTGCTGCTGAGCTATCTGCCTGACTGTGGAATGTCCTCTTTTGAAAAGGAAGCTGCATAAAACGTCTGTTTCTGAGTTTACCGTGAAGCATTTGAACATCCTCCAACTGTGCCACTCCTTGAGCTTCTTGTAAGCATCAACCCTTTCTTATCCAGAAATTGCTAAAGGCAAAATTAAAAAGCAAATAAAAATAAAATCCAAAATTCATGTTCATTTAATTCCTCAGCAGATAAAAAATATTTACTAATACAAACATGCATTGAAGAGTGGTCTTCAAACATGCATTGAAGAGTGGTATTGTTCAGTCATTTTATGTAGATATTTATAAAAGTACAAAAGCATGGAGAGATAAGAAAACCAAAAAAATTATTAAGATATTTTTCTTTACATGCATACTAGAGCATTTTGCAAATTATAAATTCTCATAGAATTCTACTCAACATAAGATTTATAGTTAACACATTGCACGGTTCCCCATGTTTACTGTATAAGATAAATGCCTTAGGATGCGCTGTGATTTCTCGTGTTTGTAATAACACACACACACACACACACACACACACACACACACACACACACACACAGAGTTCATGGATCATGGATACAGGAGAATATTACTGGGGTTCAAAAATTATGCAAAACTGAAGAATTATCACAATAATAAATAGATCCCCTGAATAATACATTTGGGCCTCACAAAACACACAGTAATTGTATTTTACATACTTGTCACTTTCATAGAAGCATTAAGCATAGAACTGGTCACAGGTATCCCTCTAATCATATATCAAGTTTTCTTGTTAGGGCTGTCTTTTTGTTGTTGTTGGTGGTGGTGTGGGCGCTCTAACTCAGGACCTCACATTTACCAAGCAGGCACTTACGCCCCTGAGTTAAACCACCCACCCTCAAATCTGTCTTTTTAACAGCCATCTCAAGCATTGCTTGCTGGCACATCTTGACATGTTTTGCCTATAATTCAGAGTAAGAAATGACGTCAGGGGTCATTAGTGCAGCACGTATCAAATGGAAGGTAATCAAGCAGCACTAACACGACCGTGCAGTCACCCCTGCATCTGAAACGTGTTCCACGGAAGTTTCCTCTGTCGGAGAAAACATGATCCCAGTCAGGCCGATATCGGCCGCTAAGTGACTTTCTCCAGTTGTCACTGAGCAGTACAATGTTGTCGCACAATGCTGCTTATCCTGCAAGTATTTTAGAAGTGTGCTTTTATATTTCCAACTATATCGTCTCTTCCAAAGATACTAGTTTGTAAAAGGTTTCTGATTTTCTAAAAAAGAAAGAGTATTATAGTATATTTTCTTCCAAATTTCCAAATTTGTTGAAAATTTGGGTAGTTTTACATCCACAATGTGATCCATTTTAAAAATATTCCATGTATGCTATTAAAAACTGCATTCCTTAACTATTGTATATACCATAGTAATAATCTCTTATCATCAGAACAAATTATCATTCAGTCCCAATCCACTGTATTTGTGTACCTCCCTCATCTTTAACTACTGTAAGATTATAAATGATAAACATATCAGTACTTCTTCAATGATGTCTCTAATTTTACACATGCATTTGAAACTAATGCAGTATAACTATATGGATTTATAATTTTTACATATAATACATATTGTGCTGACTTTCTTCATCTCTGTATTTTTTGCATAATAGGAACAAAAATACTTAATTCTTAAAATTTTGGAATAGAGAGATTATCATCTCTATACACTACAGAGTATTCTACTTGAAGTTTTTCTTGTTCTAATGTGAACTTTCTGTAGGTTGTACTATTAAATTTGTTGTCATATAGTATTGTTTTTTTACCTTTTAAAATAATTCTTTTCAGAGATAGCCCGATAAAAGATATATTATTTTTTTATTTATTGAGTCCTGTCTTATGAACTATACTAGGTCGTAGACAATTACCAATGCAAGAGTATACGCTATCCATGATATTAAGAAACATATTCTATTTGGGTATTATGTGACAAAAACAGATAAGCTTAAAGCTATTAATAAAGGGTTTGAAAGCAGTATAGACAAAATGACAAAGGTCAGAAAATGCGACAAAGAAAAGAACTTAACACTTTCGTTGTTTAATAAAGGACATTCAGAAAAGACTCCTTTTAAAGGCCCCACTTTGCAATGCCTGCAGGAAGAAATGAAACAGGCCACTGAATTATCTGGAAAATAAATTAGCTATGGAACACTAAGTACAGAAGACTGAAGATGGGGAACATTTGGTGCAGAGGAAGTATCCTCACAAAACCAGCAACCACCCATCCCCAGTGCTGGAATGGGTGGAGGGCTGCTAACATTCTCCCCACCAGTTGTCTTGACCTCTATACCTTGGGTTGCCCCCTGCCTAATGCTTTTTTTTTTTTTTTAATTTAAGGAGAAAAGAAAAAAAAAAACAGTGAAAGGGTACAAGTTATACAGATTTACAGAGGAAAAAAAATGAACAGTAGGAAATCACTAGTTAATGGATTACATATTGCCATCTTAGAATTAATTGTTCAAGTCACAAAATTAAAGCTTGTAGAGTGGACATTCCAACAATGATACTGCAAACAGTTCTGTTCAATGATCCAATAAAACTCTGTGATATCATTTTCTATCTTATACACTTAAATATACATGCAGTTATATAGTTTAGAGCACTTTCTTTTCCTCTCTTTTGTACAATGACTATTACACATTTTGGGTTTCATTGCTCCCACGGTTCTTATTGCTTTTTTGGAAGAGAGTAAAACCTAATGAGACATAACAGGACAGAATTGGTCAAGTCAAAAGGGTGGACATAATAGATAATATAAAAACATAATACAAGATGATCATCAATGGTTACCATAATGCCTCCCGCTATCTCTAATAGAATTGCCTATATCATTAGTTATAATACAATTGAACAAAATAGTAAAGAACAAAACCGACAAAACCAACACATTGGAGACATTGTAGGTCTTCAAAAGTAGATAAAAGTCAACGAGAATGGGCGTTATAATGAATCTCATTATCTTCTCAGCTGATGCCTAAACTTTCGAACCTGATACTAATCCATCAAAACAGAATAGGGGAACATCAGTCAGAAACAAGATGGTGAGAGTAATACAGGGCTTCAAATCGAGATAATAGAAAGTCAAAGTGGGTTACTATATTATATCCTGCTATTTTTTTCCTTTAATTAAACGGATAAAAATAAAAAAGTAAATAATGGAGTGGAGATTGAGAAAAAAGAGGGCATAACAGCAAAACAGCGCAGATCAAAACACCGCCATTTAAGCAGAATAGTGTTTCACCACCAGATAATTCCGACCTAAAAGTAGTTACCATATTGACTCTTTCCTTGAAGTCTTTGAGTACAACTTCATATACTGTAGCATTAAGTATATCAAAACAATGTAAAACCATTTAAGAGAATGACAGCATTACAGAGTATTTAGAATCGACTAACAGAAAATGAACAATGGTTTCTGTATAATCTCCTTGTCTTTAAAAGGTTTTTGCTTATACTATCGTACATAATAAAATCCAGTAAGATACAACCTATTTAGACCTTCTGGAGACAGAAGGACAAAAGCTAGATGAGACTTCAAAACAAGATGATACTAAATCAGTATTACCTATTAAGATGTCATTTTCTCTAAAATAGCTGTTCCTATCATCCAATCTTCTCTGTCTCATTTCTGTTGAGCTCTTTTTCTGTCAGTAGCTGTCAGTTTGTCTTCTTCATTTTGTTCTCTGCTCCATTCGTTGTGGCCTCCCTGCCACCATTTCTGGGTTCTTTGTATTTTTCTTTTTTTAGAATATCCTGCAATACTTTCTGTAGGGTTGAATTGGTGGTTGCAAATTCCCCCAGTTCCTCTTTATCCTGAAAGCACCTTGTTTTTCCATCAATTTCCAGGGACAGTTGTGCAGGATATCTCAATCTTGGCTGGAGATTATTGTCTTTCAAAGCTTGAATTATTTCCCCCCATGCTCTTCGTGATTTGATGGTTTGTGCAGAGAAATCTGCTGTAATACTGATGGGTGCTCCCTTGTAAGTGGTCTGTTTCTTGTCTCTGACAGCTTTTAATATTCTGTTCTTGTATTGAATTTCTGGAATTTTTATTATATGCCTGGGTGTTGCTCTGTTTGGGTTGTAGGTAGCTGGGGTCCTGTATGCCTCATACATCTGAGTATCTTTACCTTTTGCTAAATTAGGAAAATTCTCCTGGATTATTTCTGTGAGTAGCTTTTGTAGTTCACTTGTTTGTGTCCCTACTTCTTCTTTTATGTTCTTAATCCTTAAGTTATGGCTCCTCCTATCATCTTCTTGTCTTTGTATTATTGCTGTTTGTTTCTTTGTTACTTTTAAGAAGTTTTTCATTTCATTCTCCCATATTACAAGTCTGCCCTCCAGCTCAGATAGTCTGTCCTTAGTTTCTTTCAAGCTGTTATGCCAGTCTTGGATAGACTTCTTAATTTCTTGATAGTCCCTTTGAACCTGCTTCACGTACTCTATGCTTTCTCTGTTTTCTCCATCAAACAAACAATTCTGCCACATTCCACCAGTGCATCTCTTTGAGGCTGATGCCCAAAGTCTGACTTTCACAAGCTACAGCAGGTAGAATTCAGACCGTTGTTACTGGCTTTCAGAAATTTATGTGTTTTCCACTGGTATCACACACCAAGAGTATATGTAGTTTCTTCTCTTCAAGCACCTACATTCTCTATGAACGGTAGTAAGAGAGGGATATTGTAAGAAAATTTTAAAATAAAGGTTAGTTGAATCTCTGCAAAAAGAAAAAATCTTCTTTACTTTTTAGCATGTATTGTTTAGTAACCTGCATTTCAAACTCATGGCTTTCATCATAAGCTGAGGCTGAGACATCTGGAATAGTTTCATTTAGCTTCCTTTTGTGGAAGAACTAATGAAAGCAATAATATTTTTTTTGTTTGTTTTCATAATGCATGTACCCACCTCAAGGGGTTTCTAAGCTTATAAGAATATGTAGTCCCAGCCCAAGTATTAGTAGCATAAACTCACATATCCCTATTTCATTTTAGGATGTCTGATATTTTTATTTATTTTGCTTCCAGATTAATTAATACAGCCTTAAATGAAAACAAAATTGTAAGGGAAATATGCTAATAATTCAAACTGACAAAAATACATTTTGTGATAAAAGAAAAAAGTTTTGATTTTAAAAATGGAAAATTGACTAATATACTTTAAGGAGTTTTAAACATCTTTCTATTAACAGTGTATATGAATTAAAATCATATTTCTAAAATATTTAAAATTTAAATTGATTCTAATAAATCTAAACACTGCTAACATTTAAATTTATGTAGTTCTGTATTTTGGTGTGGAGTGGAATCAAACTCATGACTTCATGCTTGACAGGCAGACTGAGCCATAATCTCTCACCCTAGTGCTATATCTTTAAACATTTTTATAAACTGTCTTACTTTTCCCATTGCTGAGACAAAACTCTAAATGCCCAAAATTAAGGAAGGAAAATTTTATTTTGAGTCCCAATTTGTAGAGGTTTCAGTCCATAGTCAGCTGTCCTAGGACTGGTGCATGGCGGAAAAGAAACACGGGAGAACCTACTACGAGTAAGCATGCAGGGGAACAGTAGTTCTCTTTCTGTCCCTGATATTTTCTGTAATCTATCTGCCTAGTGTGAATTCAGCCTTCATATCCTTAATCACAGCCAGAACTAACTGGTTTAGTCATCACACACTCTTCACCGCAGTACCGTCCAGTCACTTTCCAGAAAAGCCTCATCCATGACTGTGTGAGGCTTTGGGGAAACATCTAAACAAATACCATAACACAAAGCATACAGTTTTATAAGATTATCTTTATGTAGGTATTATGGTTTAGACCTCAGATGCTCCTCCAAAAATAGGAGTGCTCAGAGAATGAGCTTTTGGGAAATGATTGTATCAGAGGGGCTGTAATCATCCACTAAGGGATCCATAGCTGACTGTGCTGTTGGATGGCGGGGTTAGAAAGAAAAGGTGCTTCGCAGTAGAAATGACCTAGAAGGGTTTATTTCCTTGATAGATTCTCCTTTTGCGCTCTCTCTCTCTCTCTCTCTCTCTCTCTCTCTCTCTCTCTCTCTGTCTCTCTCTCTCTGTCTCTCTCTCTCTCTCTCTCTCTCTCTCTCTCTCTCTCTCTCTCTCTCTCTCTCTCTCTCTCTCTCTCTCTCTCTCTCTCTCTCTGTCTCTCTCTGCATTCTTTGCCTTCCACGCTGCTCTACCACCCTCTGAGCCAGTAGACCATGGATTGTATATGTGAGCCAAAATAAAGTTCTCCTTCTTAAATGCAGGTACTGGATTAGTGACTGTGTTGGTTACTTTTCTTTCATTGCTGATCCCAAAATTAAGGAAGGAAAGACTTATATAAGTTCCAGTTTGTGGAGATGTCAGTCCATACTCAGCTGGCTCCAAGGCAGGGTGGTGTAGCAGAGGGGCAAACATTCATGGTGGCCAAATACTGCAAAAGCAAAAATGGAAGAACATTAAAGCAAGCTCTTTCCCTCCTTTATATTGTTTGTGGACCACCCACCGAGGGTGATGGTAAGCACTCACACCTACAATCGCAGTGTTGAGTCCTCAATCAGTCACAAACTCTAGAAGCCTGTCCCCATGACTGCATGAGGCTTCGGGGGACATTGAAACACAAACCATACCAGTGACCAAAATAACATATTTAATTATGATATACACCTATTTGCTTAACTTATGGGTTTCTTTCCAATATTTCCTGACATTTTTAGCTCTTTTTTCTGAGTATAGAAAGATTGGCTTAATAAGCCATATGTTCTCAATAATTAGCCTAAGCAAAAACAACATGATTGTATATGTTTGATTCATTTAAAAGGTCTCAAATATATTATGTATTAATGTATTTACATACAGAGTGGTATAAAACAATGATTACAAGTTCATTACTTCATCTATAAATATTGTGTTATATAATTCTAAAAGTAAAAAGATTTTCTTGTTGTTCTCTTTTTTTGTTTGTTTTGCTTATATCAGGAATCAAACTCACTAAAATGTTTTGAAATATGTAGCTGTACTTTAATAACAATCATTCGTCTTTAAAATTAACAATAGTCTTCTTGTGTTATTTAACACACAATGGTTATTTTCCCAATTTTTTCAAACATATGAGTATATTGACTAATTACTTTTTCCAAATCATAATCCAAAACTGTTGACTGTTTAAACTTGACTGATGATCTCCAAGCCATTCGTACCTTTTGGAAGCTGGTTCTCTTTCTTCTTTTCTAACTCAGTCAATTTTAGAAAAATACATAAATATATGTGATTGTAGAAGTTCACACCTTCTGGCTTCCATCTATTCCATCCCTATGTGTTATTTAGCATTCTCACTTAGATACTGCATTTGATATTAGTCTATATTTATGCCCAAATATATGATTAGATAGCGGTTTAATTTGCTTTTAAACTTAGAGAAATGTTTCTTAGACAACATTGTTGTTTTCCTTTTGAGTCACATGAGGTGGGAAGCAATGTCCAGTTTATCCACAGTGGGCCACTTGCAACCGTTGCCCGACACAGACCATTCCCAATATAAAATGGTTCCACTTACACGTTTTCAAGTATACAATTGTTCAAAAGTGATAGGCACTCAGAAATACCATGTTCTGAGTTGTGATCTTTTCCAGGCTAAATTACAAGTAATACTTGTTAGAAGTGTACTAATAAGAAACCCATTCAGTCATGTGATTATAAGAATAAACAAAATATATTTCATTTGCATGCTGTGTTAAGATATTTTTTCAGTTGGTTTTATGTTTTAACACTTTTTAAATTTTATGATAGTTATTAACACAGACTATGTACATTAATGACATTCACTGTGATATTTTTCTGCATTCACACAGTATTCAGTGATCCTGTTAACCCATCATTCTGGCTTTCCTCTTCCTCACCACACCCACTTCCCAGTACCTAGCAATCCTTCCATTTTTATGTCTTTGTAAAAGTTTTCCATAAGAAAGAGAACATGTGATATTTGTTTTTCTGTATCTGAATTTTACCTAACACGACGTTCTCTAATTCCACCCTTTCACCTACAAATTACATGGCTTCATTCTTTATGGCTGAATAATATTCCGTTGTGTATATATGTGGTGTTTTATATATGCATTTTTGTTGGTGAGTACCTAGGTTGATGCCATCTGTGCTATTTCAAACAATACCAGCATAATCCTGGGTACACAGTATGCCTTTGTGTGCTGACTCCATTTCTCCTAGATATATATGTATGAGTGAGACAACTGGAGCATATGGAAGCTATATTTCTATTTTTGAGAAACGTTCACACTGTTGTCCACAAAGGCACTAACATTTATACTCTCAGCACCAGTGTATTAAAGTTTATTTTTCTCCACATCATAATAAGTTTCTTTTTGTTCTTTTTCTTTCATCTTGTTTTCTTTCCAAGCCGTTCTAGCTGAGGTGAGATTGAATCTCATTGTGGTTTTGACATGCATCTTCCTTGTACTAATTAATTTGTGCATTTTTCTATACTTATTAGCCATTTGTATTTCTTCTGTTGAGATCTATTCAGGTCACATTGTTTTTTAATTACATTTTCCGCTTATTTGATATGTTTGTAAATTCCTATATATTCTGGATGTTGACCTTGGTTCATTCAAATAATTAGCAAAGGTTTTCTCTTCCCATTTTGGTTGCTCTTCATCCTGCTTGCTACTTGCTGTACAGATGTTTTGAGTTCAATATAATTCCACTTGTCGATTCTTGGTTTTATTTTCTACACCTTTTCAGTCCTAGAAAATCCAGAAAATCATCGCTGATACCACTAGCACAAAGAGTTTTCCATAGAAATTCCTGTAGTAGTTTCAGAATTTTATATATTACGTTAATATTCTTTATCTATTTTGAGGTTATTTTTGTGTAAAGTTAGACATAATGGCTTACTTTCAATCTACTACACATAAAATATCTAGTTTCAGTGGAACAATTTTTTAAAAAGCTGTCAGTTTCCAAGTGTCTTGATTACTTTTCTCTCCTTGCTAAAAAAAATAAATTAATTAATTAAAAAAAAAAAAAACCTGATACCCAAAATTGGGGAAGGAAAGGTATCAGTCCACATTCAGGCAGGGTGATGTGGCTAAGGGGCAGCTGTTCATGGTGGCCACAAGCTACAACAGTTAAAAAAAAAAAAATGAAAGTCAAGGAAAGCACTCTTCTTTCTCTCCCTTATATCGTATGCCAGCTAGCTGCAGCTGTGCGGGTGCAGCACTCACACCACTAATCCGAGCATTAGATAACAAACTAATCACAAATGCTAGACTGAGCTGCCTCCATGACTGTGTGAGGCTTGCGGGTGGGCATTCAAACACAAATGTAACACCAGTGTATATTTTTGGCACCTTTGTTGAGGATCAGTTGGTTTTAAGTAGGGGGATTTATTTCTGGGTTATCTATTCTGATCCATTGGTCATGTACCTAATTTTATACCAATATGTGCTGGCTTTAGTACTACAAGTCTGTAATATATCTTGAAATAGAGTATTGTAATGCTTTCAGCTTTGCTCATTTAGCCCAAGATTGCTTTGGCTAGGGATAAGGATGGCAGATTAGAGCCAGTCTGTACTAATGAACTGCTCTCTCTTATCCAAGCTATCATGTGGCTTTTTCTGGAGATTAGAGAAGATAGGAAATCAAGAAACCACATCTTAAGAACTGGCAATGAGGCAAAACTGTAAAATACTGATAACTGAGAAGACAAGTTATGTATATTAACCCATTCTGGTACTCAGTAAGTATCAAAATGTAGGGGTGAGATTTTTCCCTCCTGTTAAGAGGTACAAGAAAACCTCAGTATTTTCAGGTGCAGACTCCCAGTGTTCACTGTTAGGGGAAAAGACAGGAGAGGTGACTACAACTAAGTGAATAGAGTTGGGATGCTATTTTCCATCTTGTGCCTCCCGATATAGACAGGGATGAACTGTGAAATCATCATAGAACTCCACCAAGCCCAGCAGAACAAAGCAGAAATAGACCTGGTTGAAGAAGAGCTGGAAGCTGCCTTTCTAGGTGCAGAAAACATTCTCCCTACCTACAAAATATAACTCCCACTGGGTTACAAGTATGTAGTGATTACCAGCCTTAATAATTAGAACCAGGTCTGGACTGAAATACCGTAAAATAAAATCACAAGACTAAGAGAGAGACTTCACAGTTTCACTAGAAGGAAACTAAATTGTGGCTGTAATAACCCCAGCAAAACGGACAGTCAAGGTCAATATAGTGCACTTTGGGATGTAGTGTCAGACTGCAAGTGTGGCCACGAGGTTTTGGAGGGGGAAAGGATCTGAGTCTGGGGGAAAACCTGCCAGCATCATCTAAAGTCTAGGAATCAGTGTCTCCAATGCGACACGGTCCCGATGCAGACCCCCACCTCCAGCTCTGATCTTCATGGAGGCGCTTTAAGTGAAGAGAGCAGTACACAGTCACTGGCAGTCATATCAGTGAAGCCTGGAAAGTATGAAGCTTTGCCGCCTCCTGGTCCTGCATGCAGACCACACGTGCCATGACAAATTCAACAGACAGCGTGCACGCTCAGGCCTCCGCCCTCCCAGGTACAGCAGAGTTCAAGTTAGTCAGGGGGATTTCACTTCGCCACTGACCAGTTCATGGAATTCCTACTCATAGCCACAGAGGGATGGAATTCAGCCTTCCACTACTTCTGTAATGCCTGTGTTTTTGGACTGAAAGGGAAGATAACTCTGTACTATTTCAGATTCCCACACAAATGCCATCACAGCAGAAATACTGGGCATGTGTTTTTAAAATTGTTTTATATTTTTAAAATGGTATGTATTTTTGTAAATGCCAGGTGTTTATTTGTGTCTGCAAGGGTTAGCTATTGCTTTTATCCCAAGGAATTATTTCACAGGACTTGCTAAATTAGCCTGTTAGCTCCACAATTGGGTTAATTCACTCTGTGTTTCTTTCACTTCCTTTTAGAATCCTTTGCTTTTTTCTCCTTTTCTTTCCCTCTCACCTCTTCTTAGATCTCTTCTCCCAACCATTTTCTTTCTCACTTACAGTGTGTGCCTGAGTCACACAGTATGTGTGTATGAGGGTCACTATCACTTTTCTGTATTTCTGTATTTTGACTCATCAGGTTGTCCCTCCGTGAGAATCACTGCTGGGCGTTCTCCCTTTATGTCCCTGCAGGTTCCTTGGTTGGATCCTGTCTCTATTATCTTCTTTCACTTTCTGTTTATGTTTTCTCCCATTTGATTTCCTCTCTCTATCCCCTTACATAACCTTTCACACCTCCCATCCTGTCTTGCTCCTTTCTGGGTATGTAACATCTACTACCAAATCTGGTTTGTTTGTTTGTTTGTTTGTTTGTTTGTTTGTTTTTTCATTTTCTTTATCTCTTTTTTCCTATTTCCTTTTTCTTAATTTTTAAATGTTTGTTTTCTTGTTTCACAGCCTATCCTCCATTATTATCATTTCAACTTGCTAGCTTACTGAGAGATTTGAGAAGTTTTATATTCTGTGTTGATATATGGCTAGATCTGTGGATGTTTATAATAACAGTAGTTGTACTTTTATCATTGTGCAGGACTAAGCATTGAATAGAAAAAGTAGGTTTTCCTATGCCTAATCACTGCCAAAGCCAATGGCACAGTATAGACAGAAAGAAACTTACTGAGAGATTTTCACCGTGTCAGGGTGCAATGTCTGATTGGCATGCGGTAAATTCAGGGATTTGCATGAGTATATGTCTGAGTGTCTCTGAGTGGATCATGAAGATGTAGCCTCAGAGTATATGTTTAACCATAACCTCTTCTTTTTTTTTATGCTCTTCGTCTGCTAAGCCATAAACTGAGGTGCTTTTCTCTTCCACTGTGATGTTCCTGACTTGAAGACTGCTTACCAGGCACTGACTGCCCTGAATCTATTAACCTGAATCTGTCTTCTGTTAATTTTTACACATTAGCATTGTGTCCCAGCCACAAAAAAGCTGACGAATAGACTTCTATATATTAAAAATTACAAAATTTTAAAGAAGAAAATTGAAGGGAGTATCAGAAAGTTAAAAGGCATTTTTGTTGGATTGGTAGAACTAATACAGTTGAAATGGCAATGTTAAAAAAAATGTGATGCACAGATTTAATGCAATCCTTGTTAAAACAACAGTATTCTTTAAAGAATGAGAAAAATCCTTAAATTCCTATGGAACTAGAAGAGATCGTGAGTAGGCAACGTATTCCTGAGAAGAAGGGTAAAGCAGGAGACGTCACAGTACTGAAATTTTAGTTACACTGCAAAGCTACAGAGACCTAGATATAAAATGGAAACTGTGAAACTGCTAGAAGATAAAAATTCCGAAGCACTAGGAGCCAAAGGCATAGGCAGACTACCTGAAGAGAATCCCAGCAGTACAGGAATTAATTTTAGGAATCCACAAATGGAGTTAAATCAAATTAAAAGGACTCTGCAGGACAAATAAAACAACAGACAGAGTGAGAAGGCAGCATACAAAATGTGATATTGTTGCCAGTTACTTGTTAGAGAACTAACATCTAATTCTCACAAGAAGTGTAAGTACATCTTAGCCCAGACCATCTGTCTATTGTCAAGATCACAAAAAAAAATCGACAAATACTAATAAGAGTGTGGGATAAAAGAAATTCCTTCTAAATTATTAGTAGGGTATAAACTACTATTATCACTAAGAAATTGTTATTATGATTCCTTTAAAAACCAAAAATACGCATGCCATTTTATTTAACTGTTACCAAGAGTTAAAGGTGTATTCTTACGATGACACATGCAGACCTAGCTTTACAGTGGTGAGTTCACAGCTGCTAAGTTCTGAAAACAGCCTAGATGCCCACCATCAAGTGTGGATTCAGAAAATGTGGGTCATGTGTGCCCACCATGGGATAGTATTCTGCAGTTAAGCAAATGAAATTGTGTGCTTCTTAGGAACATGACTAGAACTTCAGAACATAATGTTATTTTTATAAAATAAGTCAAACCCAGAAACTGAAGTATTCCATTTCTCTATGAGAAAAGTATTAAATGAGTAAAACAAAGAAAGGTAGACTAAAAAAAAGGCAGTCATTTAAAATTTGGAATGGGAATAAAAGCAAAGATGAAGAGGAGAGATAAAAGGGCGGAAGGTGACAAATGATCAATAAATATTATTATATGCAATACCGATTTTCCAAATAAAATACCATTGTTATAATATATCAATAAAAATGATAAGATATTATTTTGTATATTTGGATCTTTTGCACTTTCACATGACTTTTAAGTTATATGAAAACTGACATTGGTGTGGTGTTGGGGATTTCACTGAACCTACAAATCCAGCTATGCCCAATTTATGAGCATATAAGTCCATAATTTGCAAAAACATCAATATTTATATTGTTTCACTATGCTTTAATTTCTAATTTTTATTTTGTTTTCAAATAATCATTTATCATTGGATATATGCAATCTAACTGATCATTTTTGAAATTTTGTAACTTATAAAAATTCTCCCAATAATAACTTCTCATTAAACTGTGGAAAAGAACTCAACTGGTAAGACTTGTCTTCTTTAAGAAAAATCTTTACTAGTGGCCATACTGATCTTTTATCCTGTCTCATTCTCCTTGGACTAGAGTCAGTGACAGTATGTGACATAACTGTGGCTTGATTCAGATTATCGATATTTATTACTAATCATTAAGTGTGAAATGGCTATGTCATCATATATCATGTATGGCAGTTATCATGTAGAGTACATTAAATACTCATAAATACCTTACAATCTAAAATTTTAATTGACCACCTATAAAAGATGTTAGACATTTTCATTTCATGCATAAAAATTCTACTAGGTTTCTCATTAAATGCTGTTGAGATTTCTTGTCTCTAGATATTGGTACAGAAAAGATATCATTGGTACTTTTCTGATAATTGGCACTTAGAAAGCTTCAGTCTTAAGGCACAGTGTCAGATGATATTATATATTAGCTTTAACCGGTAAATAAATGACTGTTGTATATTTTGAAATAATTTTCAAAGTGATGCTTTCGAGTTTTATGGGATGCTATTAGTTTTTATCATAAATGAGAGAATGGCTAAGTGAGTGACATTACAAAGACCAAAGAATTAGGTGTAACCAGTCTAGAGTTTTCACTGTGGATCTTATATAGAGAAGATCCATTGTGCATCTTCTCTCTGCGTATTATAGAAAGTCAAGTCAAACTTCAGCATCAAAGACTTACAAGTTTCTAAGCCTAACAACTTATTTCAATTCTCTTTTTGTTCCATTTTCATCTTTCTGAACCCTGCTTATCCTCCGAAAATAGCTTTCATTTTTAATACTACACCAGGCAGAAAATATAACACTTTTCCACTTCCAGACATCTTTACCCAAAAGGAAAGCCTAACTCAAATATAAAAATCTCATACTTCTTACTCAAACAAAGGAAGGGAAGAACAGAAAATGAAGGAAGAAAGGAAAGGAGAGAATAAAGGAAGAAATAGCATGTATAAATTTTGCAAAAATATGTATAAATCTATATTGCAAATTTATAAAGTATGGAAGAAGGAATTCAGTGAAGAGCTTAGCAATTATATATGTTATGACCATAAATTTGAAGGTGTAGCATGGCTACAATATTATTATTCCACAAAATTGGTCAATTCTAGTAAAAATATAAGCAAAAAATTTCTAGATATGGTGATATTTTAAAATTATATGAAAAGACAGAGAAGCTAGACTGGTAATATCTATCTTGATAGAAAAAAAGAAATTTAAATTATAGTATCTAATTTTAATAGTTCATATAGAAGATAGGAACCAAGATAGTAGGACTGGTGGAAGCATATACCCATAGAATGATTGGGAGGGAGTTCAGAATGAATCCAGAGAAATGCACACATTCAGTCTCTGATAAAGCCACAAAACAGTGGAACAGAAAGAGAACACACTTTTTCAATAAATAGTATTGGAAATGCTGAACACGCTATGGAAAAGGATTTCAACTCTAAACAAAACCTTATATTTACTATAAGTACCCTATAACATAGACTTAAAAATTAAATGTGAAAAATATAAAAGTTCAATGTAAAAACCAAAAGATAAAAGTAACATAGCATGAATCTGGAACTCCAAAAATGGGAAAATGTTTGAAAAGACATTTCCCCAAAGTTGATATTCAAGGAATAAATAACCAACTGAGAATATGTTCAGCCTCATTCATTATTAGGAAAATAAAAATTAAAACATCTATGAAATAATAATAATTGCTTATGAACAGTAAGGAAAATGGCTTAACGTGAACTGCCAATTCCAATTATTGGTGAAAGTTTAACAAAGTCTTGAATAAACTCTGTATTATATTATTTACAATAATCAGCTTTTTAGATTTTCATTTATCATAATTGTCAATATGAGTGTCAATGACTAGCCTGCTTAATTTATAGGAGTGCAGTGGAAATCAAGGATGTAAAAGACATTTTATACCAGTCAAAGTAGTTTACAAATGTTATGAAATATCACTGCAGTATATTTTCAGAGAAATGATTAAGACTGAAATATGCTTGAAGAAGAATGATAATCCACTTGTAAATTATGCACATATACATCATGTACAAGGCAAAATTGAACCAACAATGAAATATGATACAAATTATTATCAGTTAGGTATGACACAAAATGCTAACACCTGCTCTCTGATCATAGAATTATTGGTCCAAAATTCCATGAAATGCTACTAACCAAATCAGTAATATAAATATCAACTTTGAAGAAGAAACTCTAAAGTAATATTCTAGACAACTATTAATTATTTTCAGGTCTGACTTCAAAATAGGCTTAATTTAAGAAAAGTTTTCTTCATAGAAAATTTTTTTTTTCCCTTTCATTTCTTCTGTAGAGTACCTGATCATTCACTGTAGAGCAGCATAATAATGCTTTGGGCTACCCAGTTGTGCAAAGAAAAGGTCGTTAAAAAATAAAGTGATTCTCAATCTATGGAAAAAAAAATTAAAATGTCAACAGCCCCTTGGTGACAGTGTAAAGAGAATCTTTAAAAGAAGCTTATTTGGGAAAGTCCTCTGGTCACACCCAATTACTATGGTTGCCTTGGTTGTGACAGCTAGTGTATAATCTTTGATTACACTGTCATTTAAATGTCTTTTATACTTTTTTAATGCCATCAACACATCATTTGCTTTTCAAATCACACCCTAAAGTGGGTAGATCATGGGCACTGAGGTAGCTATGGTGTTTCTAAGCTGTTTTCACAGATTTCTAAGCTAGTAAATTCAGACACAATATGGGAAACCCATGCTGCTCTAGCTCAGACACTCTAAATTTATCCTAAGTTTTTAACACTTACTCTCATGCCTGATGTTTTTATTTTACCCTCTGTACATCAGAGGAAATGCATTCATTTTATTAGAGTTAATGAATTTACTTTGTTGAGAATTATAACAATGAATGCAGGCCTGAGGGGCCGCCTCCAAGGACATCAACACAGCTTCATGGTGGAAAAGTATCTTTGAAAGCTTTTAGATCATTTCTTTCACCCAGTCAACTAGCTTAAAAATATGCACCAGGAGGTAGAAGAGAATATGGATTCATCTCTTCGGACAGGAAACTTAATAATGAATCGGAAGAGTTTTTTATTATTAATTTTCTCTTTCACTGTGTGTTTTTGAAAAATAAATTCAGATAACTTCACTGAGATTCAGTTTCCGTAACAGTGAAATGAGAATAATAACTTCTTTATTCATTCCTTAAAATTTTTTCTGGTCATAAAAAATATAGTACTTGATGTACCAGAAAATACTATAATGTACACACTGCCTGTGATGTGGTTCTTTTACATGTAAATTACTCAGGGCAAGCAGCCAGCTGCCAATGGCTTGGGTAAAGTAAGTGCTACAAACAGCTGCCCAGACCAGCTTCTATCTCTGCACTCCCTCAAACGGTAAGGCAGGATTTTAAATCAGTTTTGAAAAATAAACTTCGAAATAAAGATGATTAATGTTATCCCAATTTATCGCAAATATTTTGAAAGATTTTGGAACACCACAATCCAGTTTCAGTGATTTACTGCTGGTGAATTTCTAAAGTCACATCATAAATTCCTTCACAGACACTTTGCACTCTGTTAAATTCACTCTGATTTTCTATGAAAAGTTAATTGGAATTATAATTTTTTAAATTCAAGCATGAGAAGCACATTTTTTTCAGTATGGCACCTTGCAATAATGTAAATGATTATGAAAAGTTTATAAAGGGATTTGTAATTTTCTTCAAAATTTGAGACAGTCTGAAATTTAAATTTATTTAACACAATGTAGGATACATGATCATACTTTATGTTTTCATTAATTTGTTTTGCCTTTTGTTGTGTGCGAGCTGAATTTTTAAATCTGATCACAATAATGACTGACAATATTTTAGAATAATGCAAACCAAACAAATTTAAAAATAATTTAATATCTTCAATTAGGAGATAAACATTGGAGATACGAGGCTATGTGAAAAATATTATGAATTCTCAATTATCAAAAAATAATTGATTTCATTTTTTCAACTTAAAGCAACTCCATGAACGACACTCTTTTGTATCAATCATCTGTTTACCTTTTTTCTCAGTTTAAACTCTACAGGCTATTTTGCTGAAATTCCGAGACACTCTTTATGAGTATGGGAAGCTTTTCAATCACCAAGTGCTTATTGCTTTTAAGGAATATCCTTGTCAATATCTCTGCTATTTCACACTATATTTCCTCCACACCTCATCAGAGGGCATTCATCCAGTTACTGTGATTTACTACTGGTAAATTTCTAAAGTCACATCATGAATCCCTTCACAGAGACTTCACACTCTGTTAAATCCACTGTGATTTTCCTTGAAAAGTTGCTTTGTAATTATATTTTTTCTATTATTTTATAATTTTATCTAAAATAATGAAATTTTACAGTAGTTTTTGTCACATATTATATATTTGGAGGCTATATGATTATGAATACAGCCTTCACTGAAGAATATATTGGATCTGAGATGTGACCTTTCTTATAACCACATTGTGAATAATGGACTAGATATAACTTGTCCATAATAAAAGAATATAATTTGGTAACACAATGTTTACAATAGTTTTAGAAAAATGAATTCTGGATATTTTGTCATGTGTAATAAATTCAATTCATGAATTGCAAAATATTCTGAATTAGAGGTAATAGTAAATATAGGACACTAGAATTTTGCTTGCTTTAAAATTTTGTTACTTCATTATCATAATAATTTAAATATTCACAAACATAATAAATATCAGAAAAAAGACTAAATATTGCATAATGCCTAATGGGACACTGTAGAAATCGCAGAATGGATGTGAGACTGAGGAAGTCATTGGCATCTTTCTGGTTTCCTAGAGAGCAGTTCCTTCTATTTTATGGTTGGTAAATTGTGTGAAATGTGCACTATACATTGGGTTCAATTCTTACCTAAATTTGCTGCAACTTTGAATAAAACTATATTATACAGTTCTTTTAGTGAGGCCAATTTAAATTTTAATTAGGTAATAATTTAGTAAAACTACAGAAGGATATAAAAAAAAACCATAAATTTAAATGTGTAGGAATGTAAATAAGTAGAAATCTGACCATAACAGTGTTTGGAAAGCCATCCACATCATACGAACTACTGACAGCCCACTTGCTTGAGTCTGAAAATGTAGTAGTCTGACTGTGATAAAAAGAACACAGCTCATGCAAACAAAAGAGAAATAATGCTTTTATGTCAATAGTGTGAAATCTTGACTACATCAGCAGTATGAAGTCTTGAAATTACCTGTGTACCTCTGATGAGTCTGCACATACTGTGACTATTATGAAAGAAAATATGATAATGACATTAACAGCATAAAAATACTTGAAAAAAAAGAGAGAAAAATCTAAGTCAATTGGAAACTGCATCTTTAAAAACAATACAATCTCCATCTGGTCATGGATTTATGTAACAGAGGCATTGGAATCATCAAAACTGGATGAATATTCCTAACAATTGAATGACTGTGTTCATTTTCTCTTGCAATCAAAAAAGGCATAAAATGATATCATGAATTTATCACTCATTGTGTCAGTTTTTCTTTCACTTCAATTCTCAAATATTTGCTCTGAAATCATCAAATCCACATAATGTGTTAATTGCCACTACTTTTTGTTAATACACATTGAAATATAACACTCTGTATTTCTGTTGACTAAATCCTAACCAATTTACAGTTTTGGTGGTGAGCATGAACTTACATGCCTAGCACAGAAGATTACAATGTCACTTTGCAGCGCACCCTTGACTTGTTAGAAGCCTTTTGTTTCTAATAACCTGGATCCACGTTACCGTTTCCTCCCTTTGGCATTTCTTACATATTCTGTGTTAACTAAGAGTGAGAAGATTATTTTCCATTATTCTCCTCATATGATTCCAAGTTATTGAACTGCTTTCCTGATCTAAACTCTCTAATACCGTGAGAAGACATGAAACAATCAAGCTGAGTACATAGGAAATACAGAAACTTAGGACTAAAGGTGAAGCCAAGGTTGCAGTATCTAAACATACATCTATAAAGTTATTAATTGACTATAAGAGAAATCTTATTATATCAACTAAAACCCAAGTCTTATAAACATATATTTACTCTTATTTCTACATACTCTTTTGCCTTTTAACTAATTCATGTTTTGGCTCTTGCAGTATTTTCTAAAATCCTTTGTTTTTATATAGCAAGATAAAAAGTGATCCCAGTTCTTATTTGAGCAAAGTCTATACACTGTTTTTTCTGGAGATTATACCACTCATGTGTACCATCCTCCTCTTAAAAAGCTCCCCTCTTTTCCATGAAAACTCATAATATTGCAGTCACCTTCTGCTAAACTTTATCTGCAGGTAATTTTCTTGTCTGCGATCCTTTTGATGATGACTTGCCTTGGTGTTGGTTCTGCGCACTCTTAGAACTTCCTCTACAACTGCTAGTGACCCCATTCCCATTTGCATCTTCTCCTGTACACTGACTATTTCACTGTATCCTGAACCCAGACCGACAGACAAGACTCCGCACTGCATGTTCCCACTCAACCTCCCGTGGACACCTTGAACTCAATACTCATACATCAGAACTCAAAATTTCAAATTGCTGGATCAGTATCCCCTGCCAAAATAAATATCTGTTAAACAATGAATACTTTCATACTTTTGAGTTCTCCATTTGAGTAATATCTTTTTTAGCAAAAAGAATGCTATGAGAAAGAAGTATATTTCAATATTTGTCAGTTTTTATGTTTTTTGTGCCCTCTTCTTTCTTACTGACTTATCTCATATTGGACTTCACATGTAAAATATAAATACTATAGATAGATAGATAGATAGATAGATAGATAGATAGATAGATAGAAGGATAGATATGCATGTCCACACATATTCATTAGGGCTGCCGATTCATCTTAGGTTATACTTAACAGTATATGCCTGACAAACCAGTTATTAAATTCTCATTACACTAGGTTTTAAGAGGATTCACATCTCGGCCAGAGATACCTAGTATACTTCCAATATCAAGAGGAACTCAAAAGGTATGTGTGTGTGTTTTTTTATTCTGAAGAAGTGACAGTTCTAAGAAATTTTTAGATGCCTCAGAATAGAATATTTCTCCTGCGTGAATTTGATATGAACATGAGTCCCTTAAATGATGGGAGCACTTTTATAAATGATCTGGATCCTAATACAAGTATTGAGATTTCTGAAGCCTGTAGGCATAAGTGGATGGCACATATCATCACTACAGGGTGAAGGGTCCAATGTTTGCCAGGCCTGGTGATAAGAAGATAATACTCAGTTTAATGTCACTACTAGAAGTTGGAAATACATTTTCCATCCTCTGTGTTGCACTTTATGAAAGCTAGTGGAATTACTGTTCTCAATTAATCTGAGGAAACATATTAGCCAAGCAATCTCATGGTTAACTCACTTGGCTTGCTAATTATACTGATAAACCATAGCTTAGCTTGTGGAGGTCTCTCTGTCAGGAAGGATTTTGCTGAGGTTCAACATAACTATGCAGTTGGAGTATATTGCTTATACACACACGGACAAAATTTTTAAAAATCATGTTTCTTTCTTCCACTCATGGTGACCTAAATTTCTATTTTCATTAGACAATAGGAATGTTAACTGATGAAAATCATAGAATCTTCTTCTAAAGAATAATGTAATATCTTCTTTTGAATAATGCATTACCTAGACAATTCATGGCATCCAACATCATAGAATGTATATAATAAGTTAAAGAGCAGAACGAAAGAAGGACATAGAGACTTTCCTCATATTTATGTTGAGCCTTGGCAAAATCTTTCCTGACAGAGGGACCTCTAGGCATGTATAAGCCTCCTACATATATACCTATCCTTTCTGGGATAGGTATAGGGAAAAACAAAACAAAAGAAAACAGATTAATAGTAAAACAAGAAACAAAAAAGACAAATAAATAACAATAGCAAAGAGCCCAGAACAATGATGATTTCAAAACACGGTGGTAGGCTGATATAACGGAACTGAGGCTGATATTTTACATAGTGATTTTCAAGAGTTCCTCAGGTCACTTGACACAAACATGCAAAATTGTTACAATCCTATGAATGTTAACTGCTTTGTTCTACAACTTATAGAATTTGTAGTACAATCATCTTAGATATCCTAAGTATGTTTAGATATTTTTCTTTTTCTTCCTTTTCCCTGAAATATTGTTTCTTTACCTTTAAGCAGATTCTTGCCCTTTCACTGTATTTATTGAGTTTTTGTGTCTTATGTACTCTTACAACATCATAGAAGGGAGACTATTTGGTATTTACTCATATGAGTTTGATTTATTTCACTTATGAGTATGGTTTCAAGCTGCATCCACTTACTCATAAATATCTCAATGTGATTATTCTTTGTAGCTGAGTAGTACTCCACTGTATAAAAATATTACATCTTTTTTATTCATTCCTCAGTTGATGGACACTTAGGTTGTTTCCAAGATCTGGTTATTACAAATTGTGCTTCTTTAAACCTGGGTCCCCAATATAACGGTGATATGATAATTTCAATTCTTCTGGGAATATGCCTAGAAGTGGAATAGCTGGGTCAAATTGGAATTCCAATTCGAGCTTTTTGGCGAACCTCCAGACTGACCTCCACAGTGGTTGCACCAGTCTTCACTCCCACCAACAGCTCAAGAGAGTTCCTTTTTCCCTGCAGCCTCTCCAGCATTTGTTGTTGGTATTTTTGTTTATCCTTCCCATTATTTCTGGAGTGAGATGGAATCTCAGTGCGGTTTTGATTTGCATTTCCCTAATGACCAATGAAAAAGGAAACCTATGAATTTTGAAAAAAAATCTTAGTCAGCCATCCCGCAAAGGACTTCTATCTAGAACATATGAAGAATTTTAAAAAATTCAATCCCCAAAATTCAAAGATTCAATCCAGAAATGAGCGTCTGAGATAAATACAGCTTTCAGATGAAGAAATACAAATGGCAAGTAACATGAAAAAATGTTCTGCATCATTAGTCATTAGAAAAAAAGAGATGTTTTCAAAGACAGACTCAAATTGAAGTCTCTGCTCTTCTGGAATTGAAATGTTGTTTGGTTATGAAATGTTTCTCTATAGAGAATATTTTCATCAGGTTTCCATTTTATACCTCAAATTTTAGGTTTTCTTCCTCATCCAATTATAAAATCATGATTTCTATTAAAAAATATTCTCCTGACGTCTGAGTATCTTTGGATTAGTAATTCATATTGTAATGCTTTCTAAATTTTTATTATCGCCTTGACAAGATTTTAGACATATGCAATGTCAAAATATATGTATTGATTCATTGATAAATTATATATCTGATACTTTACTAGTAGCTAAACATTTAATATATGATTCTAGATATTTTATATAAACAATTTCATCATCACACTGTACACTAGGCAGTTACTATTAAAAACTCTATTTAAAAATAATAAGAGAAAAATAACCTTGGGAAAGTGGCTTACTTTGTGCAGAATGAAAGAATGGTTAGGATGTAAATGACCAGGCTCCAGATGCACTTTAATGTATGTTTCATGCACATGTGCTGCTATGACCATCGTATATTTGTGTGGAGACATGAAAGTTCTAATGAAACAAAGCATGTATGAAAATAAATTTTGTTAATATATCTGAGCTGTAAATGCATTATCTTATATATCCCCATTTGGAAAAATTTGATTTATTTTTTAAAAGGTTGATTTCATTTCAATTTTAATAACAGCAATTCTATCTTCAAATATATTTTTGAGAAGAGATCTTTATGCTTTTACAAAACAAACGTATTAGGAATTTTATTTTCTTAAAAGGTTTGTTTACAAGACCTCAAACATATTTGGAATAAAAAAAGAGAAAAACATATAGAAATTAGTAGCAAACTACCAAAAGAATGATATCACAGAAACAGTGCACAAAATTTAAAGCCATCTGTGTATTTATTGGTGATGTCTATATTATAAATATACTTCATCAAAGATCAGCTGTGTTTGCATGAGTGCCTTTATCTTCATTATCTGATTGTATCTTCACTTTCTAAAGAAATGTTTTATGTTATGCACAGAATGTAATAAATAAAAAGCACTATTTAAATGTTTACCTATCTTAAGTGCAATAAATCTTAGCTTAATCTTCAAAAGGTGTTTGATTTTAAAGAAATTCATACACCAAAATAAATTTTAATAGAATAAACTACCATATTCCTGCTAGTTGTTCAAATTTTTCTTGTAGCAAAAAAAAAAAAAAAGTTTTAATTTCACTGTGCATTGGTGAGTGTTCAAGCCACAAGTAGACAGGTAACTTCTGCATCTCAGTGGGAGTGTTTTGAAGCAGGTTTCATGTGTGACTTCAGAGAATGACAAGAAAATGTGATTGCTAGAAGGCATCCAAGAAGCTAACTCTTCCTATTCAAAACCTCCACTTAAAAAGTTGAAAATCCACAAAGTATACAAAGCAATATTTGTGGTTAGAGAAAAAGAAATCCAGGGGCTGGGGATTTAGCTCAGCGGCATAAGCGCCTGCCTTGTAAGCAGGCAGTCGTGAGTTCGATCCCTGGTACCGATAAAAACGAAAAAAAAGACAAAAAAAAAAAAAAAAAAAAAAAAAAAAAAGAAAAAGAAATCCAGTTTAATCAATCTCGCCAGTAAAAATTCTATCATTTATTGTAGGTATCACTGTGAATCATCTTTATAGCAGAACTCAGCTAGTAGAAAAATGTCAGTGTGTAATTGTCCATTTAAATTGTCAGCCAACATTTTATTATCCTTCATCTAACACAACTAATAAACAAAGCATTCAACTTAAGTAAAAGTATTTTACTCAATATGTGTAATGTCCCTTCACCAAACTGGAGGGTATATCTTACTTCTCTACCTTTAGAAAAATCACTTTAGTATAGTTTGGTTTCTTTGTAATAATCTCATAATTTCAAAATGGAAGACTTATTCTGAGGAGTGTCTCTATTTATAATTTGTGAAACTCCCTTTTTTCCTTTGGGGTAGGATCAGGTAGTGGACTTTGAACTGAATTTTGCCCACCTTATTTGCATAGAAACCCAAACCTACAAAGCTAAATATAGTATGTATTTGTCTAGAAAGATAAGGAAGTTGTTATCTCCTAGAGAAGAGGACAATACTAAGAAAAGTGTAATTATTTACAAATGAACAATTTAAATTAATATATGTTACAGTAAGTATTGGATCAAATTAAGAGAACTTTGAATCAACCCTAAGAGAACTTTGAAATATACTTCCATGCTAAATATATCTACAGCAAAAATAAAGGTTCACCTTGTCTAGGTAGACACATTTTATTAATAGAAAAATACTAAACATAAACTGGAATCTCATTTAAAGCCAAGATCCCAAAACTTACTCTTTTTTATGCATTTTGAAATTTGATTTATAATAATTCAATCAGAAGAATGATCTATACAAACATCCCAACCCGCCTGCCCCAACTGCCCCACTTCCTCCTCTGCTTGGAAGACGTTGGGGTTTTGGGCCTCCAGAGCCCTAAATTCTGGAAACTTGGCAGCTTGAGGTGAATGTCCCTGGAACATCCCAAACCAAGCAGTTTGGAATCATTCTTCCCACCAGTCAAGGAACTTCACAGCTTCTTGTACACTCAACCTGCACCTAAGGGCTTTGGCCTGCCTGCCTCACCCTCCATGACCCTCTCTCAATCAGGGGACCTGGACGGCCAGAGTCCCAGGAGCTGAGGGAATAGAAGAGGATTTCCAACAGGCCTTGGGGAAGACTTGGAATAACACTTGAAACACAGAAATATAGGATAATGACAAAACAAAACACCAAATTACATTCTCAAACTTCCAGCCCATCCAAAGAAACCTTAGGAGCTATGTACATAGAAGAAAATATATGCCATATACCTCAAATATTGGACATAATAGCAACTGAAATAAAGAAGCAACTCCAAGAAGCTTTAAAGGAATTCAAACTAGAAATAATCTCCAAGGTAAAAGAAGAAATGATAAAATAAATGAAAGAGATGCTGAACATATCTAAAGAAGACACAGTTTAAAAATTGGAGGAACTAAACAAAAAAGTAGAATTCCTGGATGAACAATATAAGAAATAAACAGAAGACATAAAGCAGATGCAAAGAGAAAACCAAAAATTCCATTGAAAGTTGTCAAAACCATCTCAATGAAAGTGAAGATAGAATTTCAGACCTCAACGACAAGATTGCAGAGAATGAACAGGAAAGATCTTTTAAAAATAACAAGGAATCAGGAAATAACAATTCAACAGTTGAAAAATGATGCGAAGAAAAACAACATAAGATTGATAGGGGTTAATGAAAAAGAAGGGGACAACATAAAAGGATGTCAAGAGGATATTTGGAGAAGTAATAGCTGAAAATTTTCCAAACATGAGATTGGCAACTGACATCAGGATCAGTGAAGCATACAGAACCATAACCAAAATAAAACTACACCTAGACAGATAATAATCACCATCTCAGAAATCCAATATAGGAATATAATATTAAAAGCTGTCAGAGAGAAAAGACAGATCGCCTATAAAGTAAAAGCTATCAGAATCACAGCAGACTTCTCAGCACAAAAAATAAAGTCAAGAAGAGAATGCAGTGAAGTATTCCAGATCCTAAAGGAAAATGATTCCCAACCTAGACTGATGTACCCTGCAAAACTGCCCTTCAAATTCAATGTATAGATAAGATACTTCCATGACAAAGAACAGCTGAAGAACTTCATGATCACTAAGCCAACCCTGCAAAGAATACTGAAAGACAGGTTAGATACACTTAGAAAAAAACCACTAAGCAAAGCAGACAAACAAAATGGAATGATCAAGATGCAATAGTAAGATAACATGTCAACAATAAACCAACATATAACAGTTATAACCATTAATGTAAATGGTCTAAATGCATCAATTAAAAGAAACAGACTGGAAGAATGAATGAAGAAACAACATCCAACCATATGCTGTCAACAAGAAACCCATCTAACCCAAAAGGAAACTCCTAGACTGAAAGTCAAAGGATGGAAAGCGATACTGCATGCAACAGGAACAACAACAACAACAACAAAAGCAGGGGTAGATATTCTGTTGGCAGAAAATGTGAACTTTAAACCAATAATGATCTGAAGAGATAAAGAAGGTCATTACATACTGGTTAGGGGAAAACTTCAAGAAAAAGAGATAACAGTCTTAAATATATATTCACCAAAATCCAGAGCACCCAGTTATATAAAGCAATCCAAAAAGGGCATCCAAGATAAACACATAGCTCTCATATGAAGAAATACAAATGGCAAATAAATACATGAAAAAATGTTCACATCATTATTCATTACATAAATGCAAATTAAAACCACACTGAGATTCCATCTCACTCATGAAAAAATGGCCAGGATCAAGAAAACTACCAACAACAAATGCAGGCGAGGCTGTGGTAAAAAAGAATTTTCCTGCACTATTGGTGGGAACAACCATTGGGGAGATCAGTCTGGAAAATTCTCAGAAAGTTGTTATTGGAAATCCCATTTATTCTAGTTATTCCATTTGTAGGCATATTCCTAGAAGAACTGAAAACATCATACCACAGTGATATGTGTGTACCCATGTTTATAGCAGCAAAATTTATAATAGCCAGAACTTAGAAATGACCTAAGTGTCCATCACATGAGGAATGGATAAAAAATCTGTGGTACTTTTATAAAATGGAGTACTACTCAGCTATAAAGAAGATCACATTGAGATAATTTATAAATAAATGGGTGCAGCTTGAGACCATACTCATAAGTGAAATAAATTAAACTCATGTATAAATACCAAGTAGTTTCCCTAGTGTAAGAAATGGTAATACATAAAAGTGTGTGATAATCGTGATTCCCTATTATATTGTTTTGAAGCTTGATAGTGTTTTCATTCATTAATTGGAATGGTTTTATTCTGGGGTGTTTGTTTTTATTGTCTGTGATGGTATGAACAGTTATTTTGAAGAAAACAAGACATAATAGCTAGTTATGATTTAATATCAGCTTGTTTTAAAGTCTCATCAAGATTTTGTTCTGTCTCAACCGGTTTTATCATGTTGTGTCTTATTGGATTTTATTATATGTGATAGTATCAACAAAATTTTTATGGACAAGGAGATAATATATAAACCAATTGTTCATATTCTGTTAGTTGGTTCTAAATACCCTGTAATACTTTCACCCTCTTGAAACATTTTAAACTGTCTTGTTATGTTTGATGCTATAGTATACAACGGTATACTCAGTTCAAAGAAAGAGACACTATGTTAACTAATGTTATGTCGGGTTATCTTGTGTTAAAACACTATGTAGCTTAAATTGTTTTGTTCTGACCTGTGTTGTGATGTCCTCTTTTATCTTACTCTCCCTTTTTAAAATTAATAAATAAAATAACATATAAACAATCTCATCTACATCTCTATGACTACTAAAGTCAATATTTTGTCTCAGATATTTTATAGAGTTTTTAGTGGAGAAATACTGCATCCCCAAAATAAAAGCAATACTAAATGAGTTTTCATGCATGTGTGTGCACGTATGCATGCATTTTTGTATGGTACTAAGGGTCTACAACGTAGATGGTTTTAAAAAGAATATATTTTCAGGATGTGGATGTCTCCCTGAAAGTAGACACATAAGCTGTTATTCCATGCTTCATATATAATTTCCAATTGGCCTTAAACACTGCAGCAGTCAAATGATAATGGTCTAATTTTGAGGAACAAAGGGTCTATTTTCAATATTATGACATGATATTATCAGTCTTTTATGTAGTACAAAAGCTTTCCTCTCTCATGCAATGTGGAAAGAACTGTTTGTGCATTCATTGATTGATCATTTTTTCTATTCCTGTATTTTGTAATCTGAACAGTTACTTTAAACACAACACTATGTAATATACTAAGCAATGTAAATCTCCTATTATTTTGTTTTTAAATTTTGTGTCATCACTTTTATTCTTTTTGTTTTTGAAATAAAAAAGACTGTCATGCAACTATGAGTTTAGTATATGTTTCTTACAGAAATGTAATCATTGATATGAAGTATAACAAATAAGTTGTTTGATTACAAATATACACTAAATTCAAGGCAATGTTTACAAAAGCATTAAAGGTATTTAAACATTATATGGTACTTCCTTAAATAAATACCCTTTACATATGCTTAGTTCAATATGAAGTTATATTCAAATATTTCAAGGAAAAAGACAGACACTATGGTAATTACTATTAAGTCGGGTTATTTGGTGGTGAAGCACTAGGTTGCTGAAACAGTCATGCTTTGACCTGTATTGTTACATTGTTATGTCCTCTTTTATCACAGTCTCTCCCTTATTCATTAAAAAATATTTAGTTATTTTTTAATGGTTTTTTTAATTAAGGGGAAAAATTTTAAAAATTAACAGGATATATTATAGTAACTTTTTTTTTGATTCCCTACTAACTTGATTTGAAGTCCTGTAATACTCCCACTATCTTGTTTTGACTGATTAGACTCTGTTCCATTCTGTATGATAGTATCAAGTTTGAGGGTATAGGCAACTACTTTGAAGGCAAGAAGATTCACTAAATGCCCATTCTGGTTTGACTATTATCTCCTTTGGAAGTCCTGTAATATTTACAATGTTTAAGTTTTATTGGTCTTGTTCTCTACTGTTTTGTTCAACTTTATAATACCTAATGAGATAGACAATTCTTTTTAAGGAAGCAAGAGGCATTATGGTAACCATTGTTGATAATCTTTTACTCTGTTTTTACATCATGTACTATGTCTATCCTTGTTTTTGACTGAAAGCCATGTTTGACTTTATTCTCTTCCAAAAAAAAAAAAAGTAATAAGAACTAAGGAGTAATAAAACCCAAAATGTGTAAATTTTGTTGTAAAAAAGAGAGGTTAAAAAAAAAAGTTCTCTAAAGGATACAACAGCAAGTGTGTTTAGGGGTGTTAAATAGCTGACCATATTAATGTTTTTGGTTGGATCATTGAACACAACTGTTTGCAGTCTCACTATTTGAATGTCCACTTTGTATGCTTTGATACTGTGACTTGAGCAACTATCTCTAAGATGATAATATGTAGTCTATTAACTGGTGATTTCTTACTTTTTTTTTGTAGTTCTGTATTACTTGTATCCTTACACCACTTTGTTTTGCTTTGTTTTTTCTCTTTTTCCTTTTAAATAAAATATATATATATATATATATATATAATAATAAAATATATATATAATAATATAATAAATATAATAATATAATAAAATAATATAATAAAATAAAATATATATATATAATAAAGATTATATGACACACGAGAACTTATACTGAAAATTTTCTAGCACACGATCTCCCTGTTTTAGCAAGAGTTTACTTTTTTGAACACAGAGCTACGATGCTTTCTACCAGTACATGCAAGTTTTCCAATTGCTTCCAAGTTTTACCTGGCTTTGTCATTCAAACGCATTATTGTTTGAAATGTGTAACCACTAACTTTAATACACTAATAATATCCTTAAATTTTTCGCTAATTTGATTGATTTCATAGCATAGTAAGGAATGTTTATTGTTTGCTAAGGTTAAATCTTATTCAGATATTGTCATTTTATCATTGTCTTATTCATTTACCCTTTGCCTTTCTTCCTTCAGCTAGAAAAAAAAGAAAAATATAGAAACACTTTTTATATAGCTAATTTAAATGAATAAATATCAATATTTCAGCACACTTTAAGGCTGAATTTTTTGCAATATTTGGGAAAAGCACCACAATAGACAGTAGGTCCAGTCTGCTGCTCAACTACATTGCTGAAACTGTTCTAAATACAGAGAAAAACAACCTCTCTGTGAGCACCAGGACTTCTTGAGCCAACAAGACCAACTCACAAGGTCGAGTATGGTTTGCAGTGGAGGATCCTAGTCAAAATATGTATATCTTGCTCATAAAATGTCATTTACTCTTGCAAATCCAAGACAGCAGACTATAACTCTGGGTATATTTAGTGGTGCATATCAATGTCCTAGGGCCTTCTGAGACCAGGGCCTGAATGGAGACCCAGATCAGTCAACTGAAGAGTGATACTGAGCTCCAACAGAAGCTACCTGCAGTCCTTCTTTTAACAAAGAAGCTTAAACTACTTACTGTAATTCATAATGCATTGAGCTGAATAGCTAACTTACAAGAATATAATTCTCCAATTTTGCTACTAAGAATGAACAGCTTTTATTTTAAGCTTAATTTTAGTTCTGAATTTCAGGTAGGCATTTTCTGGCTAAAGCAATGCTATGATATGAATGGAAGAAAACTTAGAAATATTTAAGCATAGTAAATGACTTCCTTATAATCATACTGTTTTTATTAACCCTACACATTTCCTTTCTAGGAAAAATTTTCCATGACATTCATTGATTATCCTAGAATTTGGTTCCTTCAATACAATTCTAAACAGTTCAAAATTTTGGTTATTAAAGTACTAACATGTTAAGAGCAATTTGTGCCCAAGAATATGTGAGTGGTAAAACATTTCCATTTTCACAGCTTTTGTATAATGTTGGTGACTGATTATCTGTATTATTTCAACAAGCATTCAGTCTGCCTTATGTTTTGTGATGCACTAATGTAGAGCCTGGGTAATAGCACAAAACAAAACACAAAAGGATGATGTATATTTGCTTAATTAAACTAATTTTGCCAATCTTGCCTATAACCACAGGCTTATAAATGACTAACTGAAGACAGTTTGGTTACAATAGTTCAAGTCTGTCTTTACCAGATGGACTCTGTGTGCCGTATAGAACTCATTTCTCTCTACCTTCTTTCCTTTTCATGAGTGTTATCAATATCTGACCTCAATACCTTTTCTTTGAGAAATCATTAATGGATATATCTAGGAATATATGAGGTCAATAATTCATCTGCTTAATAAAATCCATTCACTTTAACCCTGATCTGGAGAATTTCACTGTGGTTTTGGTTTAACCTAGAGCGGTGGCTATCATGCTATAATGTACAGTTCATTTGTACTAAGATAACAAACAAATGGAAAATAGTAACAAATTAGCAAAGCTTTGAGAAAGTCTTAAATCATCCCTTTAAGATTTTAACTCTGTGGGAGGTCTAAGTCTGGACTGGTTCTGGAGTTACTGGAATACAGAAAAGAAACAGGGCAATTGCTTTTGCAGTGTATGTGATGCCAAAGTGAGCACAGGCCGATTGCTTTATAATATTTAAATTCTCTGGTCTTTTACTCCTATACTTTAAATCAATATTTTAAATGAACAACTTATATGTGATATAACACATTTCTACATACACAAATTTGCAAAATGCATATAACCATGAAGGCACCACAACAATAAATAAATAGAAGACTCTGTTCCTTCCCTTGTGGGTTATTTCATATCCAGTAAAAATAATTCTGTATCTCCTTGACTACAAAACCCCTCAGTCTCTTTAGACTGTTATATCTTAAATTTGTATTTTGTAAAGTTTAATTAAAGTAAATTATACATAACATTCTCTTGTGCATATGGCCCATTTTCATCAGCATAATTCAACATCACTCCTTGTGTATTAGTGGTTTGTTTCTTAATGTTGCTCAATTGCTGCATGTTATTGTAATTCACAGATATGGGTAGAATTGTCCATTCATTTGTTGACGAATATTTCAGTTGGGTCCGATTTGGAGTTACCAAAATAAATACACAATGGTATTCCAATTCAAGTTTCTTTTTGGACATGTTTTACAATGGAATTGCTGAGGTGTATATAATTAGAGTACAACTATTTATGAGACTGTAAAACTGTTTCCACAGTTATCAATATTAACTTTTACATAAAAAAGCAGTATGTAAGAGATCAACTTTGCTCTACATGCTAGTAAGAAACTGCCATTGACAACTATTATTAGTTATAGTAACTCCAGTGTGTGCATAATATCTCATTTAAGGGTGAGTTTGATTTACTAGTGAACTTAAGATAATTAGCATCTTAGCTTGTATTTATTGACAAGTCATATGTTCATATCTTTTATGTATATTTATTGCATTAAAGATTTGAACAGAACTTTAACATAAGAGATTATACAATGATCAGTATGTAAAAGGGTGAGACATGATATACTGTATTAAGCTCTTAAGTGGAAATTATACCCATAATAATATATTTATCATAGTGTGATATTAAAAGCAAAGTGTATATTGCAATTGTACTGGTCAAGCATCATTTATTAAAATATTTTTTCATCACTCTTAAATGAATTTTATTTTTGAAGCAATTTTAAGTTCACGTAAAATTTTAGCAGGAAGTAAAGGAGGTCCCTATGTCACCTGCTCCCTTAATATGATCCTCTTCCACCACCACAGTGTGATCTGTGTTATGATCCATAAACCTGTATTGTAAAATCATTACCATTCCAAGTCTGTGGACTATATTAAGACGTAATTAATATTTTGCATTCTTTAGGTTTTGTCAATTGTAAAATGGGATGGGTCTGCCATGAAAGCATTATATTTAACAGTCTCACTGTCTTAAAAATTCTGTGATCTGCCATTTACATCTTCCTCCCCATTAACCACAATCACTTAATTATCTCCCTAGTTTTGTCTTTTCCAGTACACCATATAGTTTTAATCATATAGTCTGTCACCTTTTAAGTTGACTTACTAGATGTAGTAGCAGGTATGAAAGTTTAACCCTTACCTACAGAGGGACATCCTCTACACTTTCTAGTTTCAACAACTGTAAGTAAAACTTGCAGATATTTCTGTGTGCAATTTTGTGTACATTTACATTTTTAACCCACATGGGTTAAAGAACAGGTAGAAACGTCTAAGTTAAGAGCACTCTTTAGTTTTGTGAAAGTACTAAAGTGTTTTTCCAAATGAATGTACCAATGTACCCCACCAACAATGAATGAGAGTCAGTGTTGCCTCTCATCCTGATTTTCAGTTAATGTGTTCAGTGCTTTTTGTATTTTTCCGTTCTGTTAGTATGCTGAGGTATCTTATTGTTTTAATTGCCATTTGCCAAATTATATTTGACATGGCACATCATTTTATATTTTTTTAATTTCTTATAATGTAATTTGGATAGTTTACTCTCTTTTCTTGAATATTAGGAGTTGTCATATCTTTGTTAAACAGTTTCTGTTCAAATAAGTGTTTTGTGGATGTTTTCCCTATTACACTGTTTTCTTGTTTACTTAATGGTGACTTCCATACAGCAAAGATATTTAATTTTAATGAGGCCCAGCTTGTTAACTCTTTCTTTCATGGATGAGTCATGGATTTGGTGTAATATTTGATCATCCAAGGTCATATTGGTTTTCTTCTATTTTATTCCCTAGGAATTATTCTAGTTTTTCCATTTGCAATTAGGTGTAAGGTATGTCCTAGATTAATTTAATTTACTTTTTAATGCTTTTGGTTTGTTTTGTTTGTATCAGGAATTGACCCTGTGGCCTTATACTTGCCAGGCAGGCTCTTACTGCTGAGCTGTATCTCTGACCCTTATTAATGTATTTTTGCATGTGATGTCAGTTTTTTCTAAAATTCTTTGCTAAGAAGACTATTTTGTTTTATTGTATAGTCTTCCATTGTCAAAAATCAACGACTGTATCCATGTGATTTAATTTCTGCACATTCCATTCCACGCCACTGTTCTCCTCCATATTTCCACTAGGATTTATTTGCCTTGATCACTATAGATTTATATAAAATCTCTCATTTAGGAAGTGTTAGTTCTCTGACTTTATTATATGCCTTCAGTTCTATTTAGATACCCTGTTCCTTTTGACTCTACAGATGGACCAATTAATCTTAACTGGCAACTTTACTTGTTTATGAGAGTCCTGGAGAGTAGCTTGGATCAAGGAATGCTATATTCCTGAAAATGTTAATCAAATTAGGCTTGTAGGTGGATGTCACTAGAAAGCTGGCCCTCGTTGGAGAAGGGAGGTCAAGGGGCCAGTCTTTGGAAGGTGTCTCTCAGTAAAATTAGAACAAAAAGTGTCTTTGTTTTGTAATGTGTTTTCCATTGATGGTCTTGCTGGCAACTACTAGTCCACAGACTGACTCTGCTGAAACCATGAGCCATGTTAAATTTCCCCTCTTTTAAGTTGACAGCATTGGGAATTTGTCTGAGGAAAAAGTCAGCTAATAGACCGCATAAACTTTGAATCTGTTAGATGTTATACTTTATATTACTCATGTTTTATTTTTTATTTGCATATATACATCAAGCATGGAAAAACTGATATCTTGACAATATAAAGTCTTGTGTTTCTCTGATACAGTCGATTGACATGAAAAGTGTTTTCCTGTACAGCTAGCTATAAGTTATACATCCAGTACTTTTTTGAAAATTTTATTTTGATACAAGGGTTCTTTACATTGGCTAGCTACCCTAAAACTTGTGATCCTTCTGTCCCCTGGAAAAATGGCATGGACCACTAGAGTGTCAATGTTGAGTCTCCTTCTCTATGAACATAAGACATATTCCCAGTTATAGTCCTTCTCGGCTATCTGAAGAGTAGTTTATAGTTTCACACATATTGATTGTCTAAATTTCATTAGATTCACTGTACATATAACCTAGGGGATACTAATATAAATTTTTTGTTTTTAATTCCAATTCTGCTTGGCCATTGTTGATACGCTGCAAGAAGGTTAATATTAACTTTACATCTTGCAATTTTAACAATTGCTTATTAGTTTTAGGAATACGTTTTGTCATTTATTTTGAATTTTCTAATAGATTGATATTTTTAATAGATGAAAAAGACAACTTAATTTTCTCTCCCAACCCAATGTCTGCGTAATTTCTGACAACAGGCATATATTTTCTAGGGTTCTAAAGATTTACTTGTGGAATTAAGGAGGTCTTGAAATTTATTCATTTGTGGATAGAAGTTTAATTATTTTCTTCCAACTCCTTTGTTGATGGATAGTGATAATGATAACTATATCATGTTTCTGTTATTTATTTTTTTTATTTGGAAATACAGAACTCACACATGATTAGATAAAAATTCTTAGAGAATGTTTTAAAGTCAAATATGTTATTCAGTTGACATTAAGTGAAAAATATGCCTACACATGTGCACACATAACACAGACATTCTTTCTTTAGAGGTACTCTGGCTAAAATAAAGTTTTGAGCTGACACCAGATAGAACAATGGAGTTTCAGATATTTTCTTGAAAGTTAGAATGTGGTCATTTGCAAACAATCTTCAGTGATCCATAAGAAGGCTTGAAACTTATCAGTGATATTGCAAATCTACAACTTGGCTGTACTGAATAGAAAAGCTTTCATCTGTCCACTCCTAATTTAATATAATACACTTCTCTAGTTTGGAAATCACCGGAGGTAATGACCTGAATTATACATCGCCAGCAGTATATTAGAATGAGTAAGAAGATGTTCTGAGGGCTGTATACATAGGACACACTTCACCCATTACTAAAATAACACTTCCTTTAAACTCTAACATCACAATGTTGATGTTAAACAATCTAGGCATCATGTGAATATAATAACTAAAATCTGCCTGGGAAAGCAAATACAACACTTTATTTTGATGGAATTCACCAGTCCCTATCCCATTTCAACTGAAACACAAAAGGTTGATGGTAGCAACATAAAGTAATATAGATAGATGATATATAAATAAATAAATAGATAGATATTCTTGATTACTGGAGAATCAATAGCTTGTGAGGGGCTCCACATAATTTTAGTATCTTGAATTTTTAGTTTTTTCTTAGCTATGCATTCAGTGTGAAAGAACCAACTGTGAAACTTCATTGGGCTATGGTCATTTAATGTAGAAATTTTCTCATTATAATGCTTTCAGTTACTAGGACAAACTCTATTCATTTTAAGGTAAGATTAAAGACAAACTATGATATAAGGGCACATTAGCAGCCTGGAGTATTTGAAGTTAAATTTGACTACATTATAATTCTCAAGCTTTTAATTAAAATGTTAGATGCACCTTATCTTAGAAATAATATGTTTTGTTTAAAATTGTAAGATTCATAGTTCTGGTATGGAGTAGCCAGATCTTGTTCATTTTGAAATTCTAGTTCCCAATGATATTTAGATGAAATCAGAAGCAAAGTCACTGGAGGAGCTCCTTGAATACATTGGCTTGCCAAGACCTAAATGTAAAACTCAACATTCATCTCAGATTTGTCATTTCATTTACACCTGACATTTGTCATATTGTACATTTTCCAACAACTTGAACTCTGAGGAAAGACCTTTTACTTTCATTGGTATAGGATAAAACAATAAAATATTTTGTAATACTCAAATATAAGGAAAATGACCATGGCATCTTTTAAAAAATGTTTCCCACATGAACCTTGTAAAATACTTTTATTCTTAAAATCATAAGTAGATTTAAACCTACTGCCCTGGCAGCCTTCTGCTTTCAAAATAATGGATACGCAAGCGTTTTATCTGATTTGACAGCTTGCATTCAGAAAAGAACCAGTCTTAGCTTTCGTTTTCTTCTACCTTCCCATTACAAAGGATTGCATTAATGCTGCATTTCATACGTTAAAGGAGACCTCATCGCTTCCTACAATTGATCTTGCTGTAGTAGTATTGCATAAGTGTTGTATATCAACTGATTTCAACCTTGTAAATAGGCAACTTAGAGATATTACTTATAATAAGCAAAAATGTATAGAAAAATGTACAAAAAAGACATTTATAACATGACTATGTGCTTTGATAGCATTCAGATATGTGCATCTATTTGCAGTTCTATTGCTGGGAATTCTAACTTCAGTGGTATACAAGATTATAAATTAAGCTCAACAATGAGTCATTTTCTGCAAAATAATCTAGTGCAACAAGGGGTTCTGTTGTCCTCATGTTTTTTCTTATTCATTGAGATCTTGCAAATAATAGCACAAGAAGAGTGCTAAAAGAGTACAATAATAGAGAAACTAAGTGTGCAAGACAGTAATGATGAACAAAAGACACGCCTCCCCTCTACCTGCTCCTGCTGTGCGTAGTCTCATTTCTCCCTTATTATATATACCCTGGTCCTAGAGCTTGAATGGGCTCCAAAAGATGCAGCTGGGGTTATTATGGGAAAAGGCACAAAATGATTAGAAAATAAATTTCTCCTTGACAAATATTATCATTTCTTCTTCTATCTTCCAAAGAATAAGGTTTAAAAAAAACATTTTTACTACTTATTGAATACTATATATGCCCCAATAGGGACATCTCAGCCACATGATTGATTATAATCATTGAAAATTAGAATAGAAAATAGGCTTCTCCATTTCCTGTGACTGGAAAAATGAAGTTATGCTTGAATGAGTGATACAATTGAAAGATTAAAAATAATATTTACAGGTACAATATTTAACCTTATTTCGACCTGATTGGCTTTAGAAATTCCCAGAGAGACCAGATGTAATGGCTACACAATGTGTTCAAGGCCAAAATGAACTACATAAATACACCCTGTCTCAAATAGAAGAAGAAGAAGAAGAAGAAGAAGAAGAAGAAGAAGAAGAAGAAGAAGAAGAAGAAGAAGAAGAAGAAGAAGAGAAGGAGAAGGAGAAGAGGAAAAACAAAGAGGAGGACGACGAGGACTAGGAGGAGGAGGAGATGGAAAAGAGAAGAAGAAAAAGAAGAAAAGGATGAGAAGAGGAAGTAGAAGAGGAAGAGGAGGAAGAATGGGAAGGGGAGGGGACGAGGCAAGAGAGAAATATGGATGCAGGACACGGAGAGAAAGGAAGACGGAGAGAAAGGAGGAACATGTGGGAGGGAAGGTGGAGGACAGTGGAAGGGAAGGAGAATGTAGGGCAGGCTGGGGAAGCGAGGAGGAGGAGAAGAGCAAAAGGAGAGAAGGGTGAAGACGAAAGGAGAGAAAAAGAACTTTCCAGGGGATTAGTGAAATACAGCTATGGGTGAGTCTGGACAGGTCATGGAGCACAGTTTTGGAAACTCTGTATAGATCCTGCCTGTCTCCCTCTTTGGCACCTTTTCCATTTGTCTACACCAAGGCGATGAACAAAGTATTTTTGGTTTTATCCAAGCAACAAGAAAGCGGAACACTACACTGAGGAGAAAGCTCATTGGTTGATTGCAATCTACCATTTATGAGTGCCTGGGTTTTATTTCCAGTACTAAATAAAAACAAAACATCTTTATGGTATTTAAAAATGCTCCAAAATGCCAGAGAACAGAATGCTCATTCTTTTTAAAGTTAACACATAAAAATCACAATTGTTTGTCAACTATAATATTAAATGTCAACTATTTAATCAATATATTTTGAGTGAGATATTTAAGGAATATAATTTCCAGTAGTGTACTCTCCAGTTGTGCTTTGTATATGTCATATATATATGTACATAGGTGTGTGTTCATGTTTTGTATATGAATGCATGTTGTGTTAAATATATGTTGTAACATATATAATATCAAAGGCATTTTACTTGCTGACATAGGTTGGAAATTACTCGTAAATGATTCATTTGATTTGAAAAATAATTCTAGATCTTGTGTCCATTTAAAATCATCTGCTTTTTCACAACAAGACTATTTAACTTCTGATTAATATATCTATCAGCCTATATCGCCTAATGCATTATAAATAATACAAAATAATAAAGCTAGTTCTGTAACACTAGACCTTCCTAAAATTTAATAAACATAGATTTTAGAAAAGAGATGCCACATTAAAATGCCACTGAAAAAAATAAATTTGTATAAACACACTTAAGATAATTAAATGATTGCGCTACAAATTCCATTAATTCTTGAAACAAAACAGTTAACATTCACAAGATTGGACCAATTTTGCATGTTTTTGTCTGGTAACCTGAGAAAGTCTTTTGAAGATCACTATGTAAAATTAGAAGCTTAGTTAGGTTCCTACCACTTTGTTTTGAAGGCCTATATCGTCATTGTTTTGGGCTCTTTGCTATTGTTATTTATTTGTCTTTTTTGTTCCTTGTTTTTCCAGTAATTTGTCTTCTTTTGTTCTGTTTTACCCTCTAATGTAAAAAGGGTTTATGTACATGTAGAGGCTTACACATATCTAGAACTTCTAAACAGTTTATGAGAATTGATTGTATTATACATGATGACATGAACAGCTACTTTGAAGAAAAAGAGACATTATGGTATCCATTGCTGATTTCCTATAGTCTAGCTGTGAAATCCAGTAATGCTTTTATTCTTTGTTTAGAGTGGTTTTAGTCCATTTTGTATTATTTAATTTCAACATATATGAAGGTATGGACATCTATTTTGATAACAAGACATATTACAGTAGCCATTGTTAGTTTTCCTATTGTCTGGCTTTGAAGGCCTGTAATGCTTTCATTATTCTGTTCTGATTAGTTTTATACTATTTTTTTGGTATGAATTCATTGTGTGTGAAGACATAGACAACTATTTAGAAGAAAACATGAGACATTGTAGTAGCTACTGTTGATCTCCTCATGTCTTACTTTGAAATCCTGTCACTTACATGGTTTTCTGCTGATCTGCTTTGTTCTGTTTTGTTTTATCCTCTTTAAAATAAAAAAGGTCACTGAAAATTTACCTTCTTACATTTTGATTGCTAATGATTCTTGGAAATCACAAGAAGCAAGAAGTTTTATTTTAAAATACTATTTTAAATGTAATGCAAAATGATTTCTACAAAATGCTGGTTAAAAAATGAATACAACTTGACCAAAATAAAGCTTATAAGTTGATTTTCCATAAACATAGGAAAACCCAGAAAAAGAAAATATATCAGCTTGATTATCTTGGGATAATGCTTCAGAATGCATTAAATGGAGTGTGTTATGAAACAAAGCTGTGTATCTGACACTTAGAAACTTTATTAATGAGCAGCCCATTTTTCAGTCCATGGTTCTATCAATCCTTTGCTTGTCTCCTTCATTGTTTAAATTCTAAACCTTTGCCCATCAATATCTTTCCAATGACATTATAAATTCTTAGTGCATGATTACTGTATCTTCAATTCATGTATCTTCTAGTGTATTTGAATGACATTTATCACATTTAGTAGCTCTATAAATACTAATTGTATAATTCCAAAAATGACACATAATATTGTGTAAAATGTATTTAAGTTAGCCATTCTCAGAAGAAATACAACACATTTATAAACCAAAAGAATTATGGTTTCATATATTGATACTTCTGCTTCTATGTGTGTGTTTTTTTTTTTTTTTTGATAACCACATCAAGTTCATGTGTTCCTTATCCTGTTTCTCAAACAGTTGATGATTCACTGTTGGACAAGAGTGCCAAACCATCAATAAATCCAAACATTGGCTACTTCCAGAATTTAAACACTGAAGCAAATTAAAGCAGCTTGGGTACATCAAGGAGAATAGGCAAATGAAATTCAAATGTAGATGCAATCTGAAGTTCTTTGATTTGTTGCAAAATAATTGAACAATTAACAAAATATTTTCTTTAAGAAATAATCTATTTTATCTAGAAATGTGTTACATATAAGCAGAGATACTAGTCTAAATCATGACAGATCTTGATATTAAAAGATTTATGCATATGTCATATAAACATTCTGATTCACCATTCCATTAGCTGAATAGGCAACTTCAACTGGATTGCTACGAGATGAAGTGGCATCATTTAGTCAAAGTCAATATATCAGAAAAAAATACTTATGAAAATAACAGGGATAAAGAGTCACTTTTTACTCACGTAACATTATGAACCAACTGAGCTTCTCATCAAAAATGTATCAATAAAAGAATGAGAAAGTTAACCTTACAGTTTTAATAAGGAGTTCATTTTATTACACAGACTAAATCTTTGCATGAATTAGTTTCATTTCATTATTTTACTTATGTCAGAACAATTAAAGAACTTATTTGAACAACTAAAACTAACTGAAACCTATCTACAAGACAAGAACAGATACGCAGAAAAGTAAATCTGCCCATCAGAAAAGAACACTTTTATGACCAAAATAGACATATTTCATGAAGAAAAATTTTAACAAGAAATAATTTTAATATAAATATACCATACATAAATATTTTGTATATATATATATATATATATATATATATATACATGAATATATATTTTCTACCAGTCTAAAATACATCTTCTTTTTTGAGGTTCCAGGAAGAATAATATGAAATAAAATCTTTTAAAAAATTGATAGTGAATTCTGTTAATAATTATGAGAACTGTTTATGAAACCCAGGAAAAGGTAAACAATTTAAAAAGCTAAAAGAAACAGTTGAAAAAAATAGGACAAAGTTAAAATTTCTTGACTGTTGAAAAATGTTATATATTAGTTTGAATTACTACACTTCTAAAAGTGTAATGCTAAAAATATGACTTTATTTGAAATAACATAAACTGAACTAATATTGTGTTATCATAAACTGAGCTAATGTTAGTGAAGTTTTTACCTTGTTTCAGGGTCATTACTCTGACCAAACATGTCATGGGTATAGACTAATATAGACCAAGGAAAATATTAGTCCAGCTCCTCTTTTGCTATGTATCCTTTTATCAATAGAGTACAATTACTTCTATTTGTCCTTACTTATAAAAATGGGAACAAGGGGTATTTTAAATTTTAAACTTTATAGGTGTTAACATTTAAGAATTTTACATTTGGTTGTAAATTGATTACAAATAACATGCTAAAATATGGAATAACTACTGGTAAGCAAATATGTTTTTCTTAACATTCTTTGCATGCACCATTTTACCGAAATATGTACTTTCTTTGAGATAAGCATGTCACTTATTAAAAATAGTTTGAAAATAAAATTACTGAATAAGACAGTTACCTTCATAAATACATATGTGTGTGTGTGTGTGTGTGTGTGTGTGTGTGTGTCTGACATACAAAGAAAAACTAAACACTAAAATATTAAAAACCATCCTATTTTTAAAATTCAGGCATGGCAGGGTGCTGCATAGTTGTAATCCCCGGACTCAAAGGCTGAGACAGGAAGATTGTTGCAAGCTTGAGTCCAGCCAGGATTGCACAGTGAGTTTAAGTTCAGCCTAAAATATACAGCAATACTCACTCCCAAAAAAATGTTTGACTTTTCTTAAGCATGTGTGATGAGTAACACAACACGGTAAATCCTACATGAGTTTTCAAAGCTGTGAGCGCTGCTCGGACTCTCTTTGCCTAGATTTCTGTTTATCTGTGTGGGGTGGGAGAGGGAAGCGACTGACACTTTCTGTTCTTTAGGAGCTTCTGCCCAAGGCATGAAACTAAAACCAACAAGCATTCCGATATTGGAGAACTACGAAAGAAAGGAGACTATTGGACAGGGTAATGTTCTAATGAAGTAAGTTTTCTTTTTCTATTTTACTGAATCCATGCCATTGCCAACGCAAAATGGAAAACTGGCAATAAAAACATCCATTTACATGAGAAGTTGCCCAAGTGCCCTGCACGTACTGCCTTCATGCACAGTATAAAGTGACTCCATTTGCAGGGGAGCATATGCTAAATGTTTAAGCTCAAAGATGATTCAGACAAAATGGAAAAGGCTTTTGTTAAATATTTATTTTACACTTTACAAGATTCATTTAGATGGGCAGATGTTCTGAAACTCACAGAAAAGTGGTTTAACCAGCTATTGGAAATGGCAATGTTTGGAAGGAGGTAAAGGGTAGAAAACAATTCCTTTATATTTTTCCACCACTATGAGAAAACATATAAATAAGCAAAATAAATAATAAGTCAAATGAGAGAGGAAATCCAACAGTTAATATACTAAAGAGATTCCAAATTCTTTCAGGTACCTGCAGCAAATGATGTATCGATTTTGCTGTTAAACTGCACAGCTGTAACCAACACATTAGACATGGAAGATAAAAGCAATGACTAAAAGCACCTTATTTCATCTGTCACACCTGATGCACGGCCTTCTCCAGACCTTTAGTGTATTAGCAATGAAAATCAATTAGGTAAAGAGCTAAACAAATGAAGTGAGAATAAAAAAGGCCTCATTCACAAAGTGTCAGGGATGTCAACACACACAGGTGACTTTGGTAAACTATAAGCTATCTGCAAATAATGCATAACAACCTTTCTGAACTTCTAAAAGTCAGCAATTAAGTACCACAGATTCCTCCAAGCCTCTGTCAGAAAGCTATCAGCCATTAAACAACCATCATAATATAAGCCTGTAGACAAAAATGAGCCTTCAATAAAATACACAAAGTCTTGTAAGTTTAAAGATTAGCACATACACATATCCTGAAAAATAAAAATTCTGTATTCCAAAATCACCAATTCTAATGTGGCTATTTTAAAATAGTTTCTCATATTGCTGGTGAAGGTAAAGTTTCCCTTGAAAGGCCACTGCTACTTACAGTGTGTTACTCTTGCTGTGCTTCTGCGCTGCCCTCAGATTTTCAGTGCAACTAACGTGGTAAATCTTCTCTGCCACTTAAATAGTCAATTTATACCCTAACGTTCAACAGGCTTCTTTCCATATAGATAAAGTGCGGGTCAAAACACCAGCCTCGTGAATTCTGCTAGCTTTAAATACCAGGATTTTTATCTTTCGTAAAGAATATTTTTTCCTAAAAGAAAATCATCCTGGCCCTTGAAAGATACTCCAAAAAGTGTCACAGGTAGTGCATGGAAACCTCATTTGGACACAGGTTAGGATCTGTGGACAATGCTGACCCCTTTTCAAAATTTACCTGGATTATAAAGATACTTCTTTGGATCACTGTTGCTTATACCACTTATACGTATCAGCTCATCCTCTGTACAAATCACTGTCACTTTATTTCATCTAGCTATAGATGTTCATATAGAATCCCTTTTTTTCTCTCTTCTTAACACAGTTAAATGTTCTCCCCAGAAAATCTTTCAAATCACAAAGATCCACAAACCAGCTCTATTCCATCCAAATTTTCTTTTAATCACCTCTTGAATTAGCTTGTGTCCTTTGTCTTTGCATATTAAAAAGCAATACTCAGAAACCAAGAAATCTTCAATTAAAGGCTCTTTCTTCCACTTTTCCTCTGACTGATTTTCTTCCTTCTCCTCAAAGCCACTGACAGCACTAAACTCTATCTTACCTGAGGTGGAAACAGATGCACACCTGTATTCCCTGGTATCTGCTATTGCATACAGAAATTTTTCACTCTTCTGGGTGTACAAGCATACAAAATATAGATATTTGAATTTTATAACTACCGTGTGACATTTTCCTTCACTTTTACCAATGAAAATGCAAATTCACAGAACATACAAAACTAGCTACAACCTGTTAGCTTCCCTCTAGTCACACCAACACTCACTGAAGTCTTGTTCTTTACAATTTCATTCTAAAAACTAGCTAGTTTTCTGTTTTTGTGTGCAAAGCTCATTTGATTATATCTGTGTATCTTGACAATTTTGAAACAAATTATGAAGGAGAAATGGTTTTATTTCCAAAATTTCCAAAGAGATGGAAGTAAAAAATGGTACTCTGGGAGGATAGTTACGACCTTTGATATAAACAGTAGGGGTGTGTGTGTGTGTGTGTGTGTGTGTGTGTGTGTGTGTGTGTGTAAGGGTGTAGGGGTATGTGTGTGTGTGTGTGTGTGTGTGTGTGTGTGTGTGTGTGTGTGTGTGAAGGGGGAGAGACAAAATATAAAGAACATGAAACAGGAGGTAAAGGAAGACTTAAGCCTGTGAGACTGAGAGTGTGTGACATGTCTAATAAATCAGTTTAGGTCAGCATTCTATAAACTAGCACAAAATGCTATTTACAGAGCATACAGGGCAAGAAAAAATTCTTTTTTAAGTTTATTTTAAAGAAATTAAGACAAAAGAGGACAGAACAAAGAGATCAGAACAGAACAATGTAAGCAACACAGCACTTCACAACAAAACAACTGGATATTAACAGTAGCTACCATAACGCCTCTTTCTTTGAAATAGGTGAGCATACCTTCACATAAAATAGTATCATACATAACAAAATAACATAAAACTATTCAAGAGAATGAAAGTATTGCAGGGCATTCAGAATGAAATAACAGAATATGAACAATGGCTACTATAATATCGCATTTTCCTTAAAATTTTGTTTATACATATTAAAATCCAATAAGACACAACATGATATAGCCAATGGAAATAGAAGAACAAAAGCATGGTAGGACTTCAAAGCAAGGTGATATTAAATCAGCAAAGGCTGCCATAATTTCTTGTTTTCTTCAAAATAGCTGTTCATACCATCACACATAATAAAATCAAACAAAACAGAATAAAACCATTACAGCTAATGAATGAGAACATTATACGGCTTCAAAGCAATGTAATGGGGAAGCATGATTACCATAAAATCTTATGTACTCTTACCATTACTTACACTAGGGAGACTATACAGTATTTATACATGTGAGTTTTATTTATTTAGCTTATGAGTATAGTCTCAAGTTGCATTCATTTACTTATAAATATTTCAATGTGATCATTCTTTATAGCTGAGTAGTATTCCATTGTATAAAAATACTACAACTTTCTTATGCGTTCCTTAATTGATTGACACTTAGGTTGTTTCCCAGATCTGGCTATTACAAATTGTGCTGCTATAAACATGGGTTCACATACATCATGATGATATGATGTTTTCAGTTCTTCTGGCAATATGTCTAGAAGTGGAAAAGCTGAATCAAATGGGACTTCCAGTCCCAGCTTTTTGAGAAATCTCCATACTGAGCTCCACAATGGTTGCACCAGTCTACACTCCCACCAACAGGGCAAAAGAGTTTCTTTTTCCCCACAGCCTCTCAAGCATTTGTTGTTGGTAGTTTTCTTGATGCTGGCCATTCTTTCTGAAGTGAGATGGAATTTCAGAATTATTTTAATTTGAATTTTCTAATGACTAATTATGGCGAACATTTTATCATGTATTTTTGCCATTTGTACTTCTTCATTTGAGAAATGTGTATTCATCTCAGATGCCCATTTTTTGGACTGGGTCTTTGAATTTAGGGGGTCTGATTTCTAAAAATTCTTTATATATTCTAGAAAGAAGTCTTTTGTCTGATGGACAGTTCACTAAGATTTTTTCCCCAATTTGTGGGATTTCTTTTCACTATGTTGGAGATTTCTTTCAATATTGAAACTCTTTAATAAGACCTGATCCCAGTTACTGATTCTGGTAAGTATTTCCCATGCAGTTTGATTCCTGTTCATGAATTCTCTACCTATATCTTAAGATATTTACCTACTTTGTCTTCCAAAAAGATTTAGCATTTCTGTTTTAATACTTATATCTTTGATCCATTTAGATTTTAGTTTAGTACATGGCAATAGGCATGGTCTACTTTTCGTTTTTGGCATATCGAGAGCCAGTTTTTCCAACACCATTTATTAAAGAGACTGTTGTTCTTCCAGTGAACCTGTTTGACCCCTTTATCAAAGATAGGTCAATTGAGTGTGTTTGTAGTTGTTGTGGTTTCTTTTAACCTGTTCCACTGATTTTAAGATTTGTTTTTATTCCAGTATCATGTTGTTTTTACTACAGTAGCTCTGCAGTGTAACTTCCACTCAGGGATTGTGATGCCTCCTGCCCTGTCTTTGCTTCTTAAAATTGCGTTTACTATTCTAGTTCTCTTCTGGTTCCAGATGAATTTTAGGAGTGATTTCTCTGCCTCTATGAGGTATGGTAGTGGTGTTTTCATTGGGATTTCATTGAATCTATATGACAGTTTTGGGAGAATGGCCATTTTTCACAATATTTATTCTTCCTATCCATAAACAAGGGATGCCTTTCCATTTTCTGATATCCTCTTTGATTTCTTTTTCCAGGATATTGTAATTTTTTCTGTAAAGATCTTTTACTTGTTTCATGAGATTAATTCCTAAGTATTCCATTTTTTTTGGATGCTAGGGTACAGAGTGTGTTCTCTTATTTCCCTCTCAGTGATTTTGTTGTTAGTGTACAGGAATGTTATTGATTTTTCAGTACTGACTTGGTATCCAGCTACACTCCTGAATTTGTTTATTATATCTAGGAGTCTTTCAATGGAGTTCTGGAGATCTTCTATGTAGAGTATCATGTAATCTGCAAATAATGATAATTTATTTTCCTCTTTTCCTGTCTTATTCTTTTTATTCTTCTCTCTTGATTAACTGCTCTGGCTACTATTTCCAGTAACATAGTGAATAGGAGTGGTGATAAGGGACATCCTTGTCTTGTGCCTGATTTTAAGGTAAAGGCTTTCAATTTTTGGCCATTTAATGCTGACTGTTGGTTTGCCATAGATGGCCTTTATCATATTGAGTTAAAGACCATCTATTTCAATTTTTGATAAGGCTCTTGTCATGAATGAGTTTTGGACCTTATCAAAAGCTTTTTCTGCATCTACAGGAAATGATCACTTTTTTTATTGGTATGGTGGATTACATATATTGATTTACATGTGTTGAGCCATCCCTGCATGCCTGGGATGAATCACACTTGGTCATGGTGTATAATATTCTTGATGATTTGCTGTGTCCTGTTTGCAAATATTTTATTGAGAATTTTTATATCTATGTCCTTTAGGGATACTGGCCTGTGGTTCTCTTTTTTTTAGTTAGGTCTTTCTCGGGTTTGGTACTAGAGTACCAGGAAAGTTAGGGTTTGCTTCCAGCAAAGTCTTAGGAAGAACTGCATCCCTTTCAATTTCATTGACGAGTTCACGGAGTGTTGGCATTACTTCTTTGTATTTTTTGTAGAATCCGCAGTGAATCCATCTGGGCCTCGGCTCTTCTTTGTACGTAAGGACTTAATTACCTTTTCAATTTCTTTAATAGAAATTGGGTTATTCAGCAGTTTTGCATCTTTTTGACTCAGCTTTTATAGTTTATATGTTTCTAGGAATCTGCCCAGTTTTTCTGTGTTATTTAACACAGAAGATGTTAGATGTTGAAATAGATGTTGATGAAAGAAACAATTCTTATCCACTACACAATTTCTCTGATATTTTCATAGCAAAATTTTATGTAAATACATATCACTCTCATCAAATTAACTACTGGACAGAATTTAATTTTTATCAATGGTTAAAGTATTACTTTGGATATACTACATAAACTCAAATTTTGTTAGATCAAAACAAATATTGAGGGGCTGGGGATTTAGCTCAGCGGCATAAGCACCTGCCTTGCAAGCAGGCAGTCGTGACTTCGATCCCCAGTACCGATGAAAATGAAAGAGACAAAAAAAAAAAAAAAAAAAAAAAAAAAAAAAACTTAAAAAAAAAAAACCTTAAAAATAAATAAATAAATAAAAGAATAAATATTGAAAACCACAGTTTCATATACATTTTTGAGGAAATTCTTAAAGTTCCTTTACTAATTTCTTTAACTTTACGCTCTATCAGCTATGAAGAAAGCACTTATTCCATTAGCCTCTAAGAGAAATTATGTAGGAAGATTTTTGGGGAATGAACGCCATAAATTTTCATGATGAAGAGAAATTAAAATCAATAAAAAATATGTTCAACAAAGTAGCGCTAGATAGATTGCCCTAAAAATCACTAAAAAAGGTATATTTAGAAAGCAAACAGAAAGATAAAATCTCCTATACTTCCATTTCTTCTATAAAATAGGGAAAGCACTAAAAGATATGTTCTAGGCAGGGTTAATACCATTGATAATTTATCCAGAAAGCACATGAGGAGAGCTTGGCTTTATGATATTATTAACGTGGAGATTCTTTAATGTTACCAAGGTGTATCTTGACACATTCTCTATTGTGTTTATAAATAAAATGTTAGTTCTCTGTCTCTCCCTCTCTCTCCCTCTTTCCCCCTCTCCAATATATGTGTATGTATATATATATATATATATATATATATATATATATTCATATTCCAAAGAGCCACTATTTTGCAAAAGGAAAAAAATAGAGTTTTGTTTTCAGCCGCATGATCAAGGGGCCCTATTTTGTTTTCTCACTGAAGTGGTTGAAATCTTTCTTATTTTCAAAATGAAATTCAAACCAATTATAAGTAACTGTCCTCAATTTGTATTCCCAGCAAATGAGCATGCTTTCAAATGATATTACAGGCTGTTTTCACATTTCTAGATAACTTTTTAAGGTACTTCTCATTTTCAGGAAATAAGAGCTCTTGTCTCAGTTCCAGTAAAATGAGCATACACGAGAGTCTCCGGGAGACCGACAATCTCACACATTTCACTTGTCAGCCCCTGTAGCTTACGAGCTTGTCTACGAGCGGGCTTTACCTGCATGAGGATTTTAGGATTCGGTTTTTCTTCCTAATTTCACTGCTTAATAATGGGATTCTCTGGGCACTTTCTCAATTATTTTTACTCCCTAGTGCGAGGATACAGAGGTAAATGTAGAGATTTATGTACTTAATTCCCTACAGATCAAAATGATTCTTATTTTATTTTTTCAAAACTGGAATTCCCTTCAATTCACAAAAAAATACAGTGTTTAACTTTTCTTTCTGTTTCTCCCCCCCTTTTTCATATTTTTCATCTTCTTTATTTTTCTCCTTTCCTCCCTTTCCCATTTCACTTCTTTTTCTATTCTTTCTTGCCTTCTTTCCTCCAGTCAGGAAATAAGTATCAGTGTTTAGTTGTTTTTGCATTTTCCTTTCCTTTTGAAAAACAGCTCATTTCATGTGTTTGTGTTGTCTCGTTTGATAAATTTACACAGAGATTCACACAGAAATAGACTGACACAAAAAAGGAAATACTCAAATAACTAACCCAAATTAGTTGAGTGTTAGTATATTTCCCCTTTTGCACTTAACTATAGACATTTAAATATGCATGTCAATATCCTAGTTATATGCAAATGGCTTTGTAAAAGCATGCTACAGTGATGTGACCTTCAGCACTCTGATTACTGTCATGTCTATTTAAATATGGTAGTAGTCATCAGTCAGTCTCTTTTGACTCTAACTTCTTTTCTATCACTTATCTCACACTCCTGTAAAAATAGAACAATTTCTTAAATGCCACAAAGATCTTTATCAGGTTCTTTCCTAGCTTCAGAAAAAAAGGGAAAAAATAGAATCAAATGGACCTGCTATTTGATGCTATCAACTAACCACTCTGTTTCTTAGTCTTTAGTGACCATTATTCCATTCTAAAATATAAGGTTTAGTTAGTGATTTACACAGTTAATGGGGACTGTGTTATTTGTATTTCTATATGTAGTTTGTTTCACATACCATAATACTCTCCAGTTTATCTATGTTGCTCCAAAAGACATGATTTTATTTTTTATGACTTAATAATATTCCATTATATAGATAAATCACAATTTTTTATTAATTCATACAATGAAGGACATTAGAGTTGAATCCATATGTTTACTATTGTGATCAGTGTTGCCATAAACATGGGAGTTTAAGTATAGTTTTAGTGCAATGATTTTCTTCTTAGTATACAACCAGCAGTTTAATTGTAGATAATATAGCATCCAATTATAGTTCATGAGGGAATTTCATCTGTTTTCCATACTGGCTATACTAATTTACATTCCTACCAATAGTACATAAGAGTTCACATTTCTACACATCTCCTTATTAACATTTATTATTTCTTCTGTCTTCTTGTGATAGCCACCCTAACTGGGGTGAAGTGATATCTCATTGTGGTTTTGATTTCTAGTTCTTTGATTTCTATTTCATTATGAAATCAAGCATTTCCATCTGTTTTTTGGCTATGTGTATGTCTTCTTTAAAAAAATGTCTGTGTAGTTCTTTACCCATTTTTAAATTAGATTTGTTTTGTTTGTCTTTCTATTTCATTGTGTGTGTGTGTGTGTGCATTTTCACATTTTAGAATTCATCATATATTCTAAATACAAATCCCTTGCCGATGGACCATTTGCAAGAATTTTCTCTCATTCTACTGGTTTTATTTTAATCCTGTAGATGATTTCCTTTACTATATAAAAGATTCTTGGCTTGAAGTAATTTCCCATATATATATATATATATATATATATATATATATATATATATATATAAAATCACTGTTGCCTATAACTTTGAAGTTCTATTTAAACTATTGTTACCTATACAAATGTATTAAAGAGAATCTCCTGTGTTTCACTATAGTAATTTTATAGTTTTAAGTTTGAAATTTAGGTCTTTGATATGTCTTCAGTTGATTTTTGAGTATGTTATAAGAGAAAAAAATCTAGTTTCTATCTTCTGTATGTGCATATTCAATTTTGTCCATCCCATTTATTGGAGAGACAACTTAAGCAGAAAACTAGAGGAAAACATTGATTTCAGGGTTATCTATTCTGTTCCACTGTCTATATATCTGTTTTATGATAGTATTCAAAGACTTTGTCTGCTTAATGTCAGTTGTAAAAGTTATGAATATACAGTAATATTAATATTCCCTTAATAAGTTTGATGTCAACAAGATCTTTACAAAGCCCCATTCTAAAGTTTTTTGGAAGTATACTATTTTTATGATTAACTTTTCTAATTGTTCATCTTTAACATTAAGAAAATTTTAGTTTTCTTAATTTTTTCCTAGTTCAACTGCTATTTTAGTGATATGCATTATCTTTATTGCTTCCTATTTCTATTCAATTTTATTTGTTGAATATTTTTCTAATATCTTAAAGTAGACACTAAGAAAAATTGTTTGAAACCTGACATATGTCTAATATTAACAATAGATATTACATATTTTCATCTAACATTATTTTAACTATGTTCCTCAAAGTATTTTATATTTTGCTTTTCACTCAATTCAAGGTATTCATAATATGTTTTAGTCTTTATCTGTTCTGCATTTATATATATTCGCCATGCATAGATAATGTGATTTATAAATAGAAACAGATTTCATGTTATGCTGCTTGATTGATTTCTTTTCTTTTTTTTTTTTTTTTCTTTCTTTCTAACTTCCTTGTGGTTGTTTTTGTTGTTATTGTTGATGTTGATTTGTTGAGACAAGCTCTTGTTATATAGTTCAGGCTGACAATGAAATCACTACATATCATTTCCAGGCTGGCCTCCAACTCATGGTGAGGTCAATGTTTGAAAACTGAAACAATCAAATCAACCACATCAATAGATTATATACGTATGTATGCATGTATGTGTGACGTAACTAGAAATAATCTTCCTTAATGTTTCCTTTACATCTCCCATATACCCTTTATCTCTTTGCTTCAGTTTCTCTCATGCAGTGACCAGTCTACTTAACAGTAGTCTTTGCATTTGTCTGAACCTCACAAATTCTCATTTTCCTGTTTCACTTTTTTTTCTTTCTTTATTTATTTCTTTTAATACATGGGCAGAAATTCTTTATATACTCATTTGTTTTCTGCTACTCCCCAAATATAAATAGCTTTTGACACTAATCAAGAACCCTTAAAATAGATGCTGAATAAATGCAGAAATAAAAAAGAGGGAAAACACAAGAATCAGAGCAAACTGAATATATAAACAAAAATATGAATCAAACTTGAGAATAACAACAGGAATCTTAAGCAGAATATTAAGGGATTATTAAATCAAGAAAAATAAAACCATTAATGAAAGACAAAGATCACACAATCGAAGGGTCTATACTTTAGTTCAGAACGTTGGCACTGACATGTAGTTCTAATGTCAACCCATGGTGTTACATTTAGAACTTCATGCAATGCATGTAATCTAACATATTGCAACATCATTTGGTAACCTAGGATCAGTATTTTACCCCTTTCTGGGAAATTACATTTTACCTAGTTAATGAAGATTTTGTCCTGTCACAATGGCAGTATGGGGAATTTTTCCTAGAATAAATGGCAAGATTCCAGGTAATTTTGTGCTCTTTTGCATGTATGTTTATAAAAGATTTTTCACATTTTCTGTTAGAGAACAATTCAATAGTAGAGGAAAAAATGTGTGTACCATTGAATAGAGAATGAGCTGATTCAAATTCTAAATGTTTCAAATATACAATTTCATGACCAAAATCGGACTACCAATTTTAGTTTTGAAAATGTAGAATGTTTTGATTCTTACTTGAAAGGAACCACCCTCAAACATTCTCCATTTAAGGATTCAATGGAGTACTCCATAACTGCCTACTCCTGTGCACTCTGTAAACAAAAATTTGACAAAATAAAAAGGGTATGATAAGAGGCTAAAACAAAATGGTTTGTTCTATTTTCAAGTGTCCTGAGAGAATACATATACTATTTTTGTTTTATTCCTGCAAATACATGTAATACTTATCCCAAGAAAAAATTCTGCCAAAAATAGATTATGTTCAAGAAACGTGTTAATATTTTTAAAGATGAAGGATTAATGAAGTTTGACTGACCAAGATGTCATTATTATATTGATATATAAAACTCTACTTAATTGTTGTATTCTATGATATGTATCTACTTTTTTCAAGAGTAAAATGTATCATTTTAAACATAGACACTTTTGGAGACTTTGACTAAAAGTGAACAGTACATTATTATAACTCAATTGGAGACAAAACAAAATCTATTGATCATGCCACCATAAAAGAACTTCTTATTACCGAAAAAATAATCACTTCTTTTTTTTTCAAATGCATTTCTTAAATCTCCAAACAAATAGGAAAGCAGATTATTTGTAGGAGCATACTTGATTTTCAGTGACATTTTAAAATTATGATTAATAGGTTTGATGAAAGTCCATGAATATCTAAGAATTTACTCCTAAACAGAGTTTACTCCATCTTAACAGAGAAGATTATTGCTAAAGTATATTAGTCTTTTTGTCCACAGTAAGTTCATGAAGGTGAAGATAACTGAATCACTGAGAAGGAAGGATTCACAATGCCTAGAGCTCATATGCCAAACATTAATTCTCATTGCATAGTAGTAGAACTGACAGTAAAGAGAATGTGCAAGGGTCTGGACGGACAGGGATACAGCTCAGCAGCCCAGGGCCTGCCTGGCAAGTGTGAGGTGCTGAGTTCTATTTTTGGTATAAAAAAATAAATAAATAAATAAGAGGAAGTGGAACACAGTCACCTTAGTGCCTACTGACCCAACAATAAGCCCTTGAGTTTTTTGACTTTGTAGCGTACGTCTAAAACCCAATTTTATTTATTTATTTTCTTATGCAAATGTGAAAAAGTGAAAAATAATTGCTTCCTTTAAATTTCTAGTTAATTGACTTCTGGGAGAACATGGTGGACAGATAGCAGCAGCTACGGAGGCTCTCTGAAAGACCCAGCTTAGACTTCAGGAATAGTGCTGAGTAAGGAATCATAAGCAAGAGAAAATACGCCCCAGTGACCCAAGAATGAACTGGGCTGAGAGAAACCAACTGGGAATGCAATCCTGGTGCTATAACAGGAACAGATAAAGCCTGGAAGCTGGAGCCTGCACCATTGGAAGCCACGATTTGGGTTACCTGCCCCGCGGCTGTGTCTGCATCAGCTTGACAGGGAAAGAGACTCGTGGAAGCTCTGAAAATGGGAATCGGGGAACGGAGTTGAGAGCAGGATGGGCAGGGAGCTGTGCATCCACCTCCAGTGAGTGAGGGAAAACTGGGACTCTTCAACAGTCTAGGAGACTCTAACAGAGGACATTCTGGGACCCGGCAGACTTGCGGGAACAGAGCGCTTCAATGACTTCAGTCACCAATACCCGTCTCAAGTGGGATTGGTGAGCAGTGCCTAGCCCACGTGACCCTGCTGGGAGATCCAGTAGGCTAGCACAGCCCAGGTCCCAGCACCTGAAGGTAGATTGACCTGGAGGGGCCGGCCCTGCATAGGCTGCCTGGTCTGCAACTTCCTGGTGTGCTGCTGTGGGCGGGAACACCTAGCGGGGGCAATTCAATCAGACTGTGACTGACAGGGAAGGAAGCTGGGCCTCCTATATATGCTTGCATATATAAGAAACAAAGAATATGGGAAGAGGTAGCAACAAGAAAGGGTCCTCGGCCCCCAATCCTGGGAAAGAGGCAACAGCAGACACAGCACCAATAGACAAAAAGTGCTATCTCGAGAGCCTCATAGACAAGTTCAGAAATGAAGTTATTAATGACCTGAAGCTAGACATAAGCAGAATAGTTAGAGAAATGCTAAGCAACACCCAAGAAAAAACAGATGGTGGAATGGAAGAACAGAAAAAGAGGGAAAATTGTTTCATGGAAAAAATAGAGAAAGCATAGAATACGTGAAGCAGGTTCAAAGAGATTACCAGGAAACTAAAAAGTCTATCAAAAACTGGCATAACAGCTTGAAAGAAACTAAGGACAGATTATCTGAGCTGGAGGGCAGATTTGTAATATGGGAGCATGAAATGAAAAACTTCTTAAAAATAACAAAGAAACAAACAGCATAATACAAAGACTAGAAGATGATAAGAGGGACTATAACTTAAGAATTAAGAACATAAAAGAAGAAGTAGGGACACAAACAAATGAACTACAAAAGCTACTCACATAAATAATCCAGGAGAATTTTCCTAATTTAGCAAAAGGTAAGATACTCAGTTGTATGAAGCATACAGGACCCCAGCCACCTACAACCCAAACAGAGCAACACCCAGGCATATAATAATTAAAATTCCAGAAATATAATACAAGAACAGAATACTAAAAGCCGTCAGAGACAAGAAACAGATCACTTACAAGGGAACACCCATCAGAATTACAGCAGACTTCTCAGCACAAACCATCAAATCACGAAAGTGTGGGGGGAAATAATTCAAGCTTTGAAAGATAATAACCTCCAGCCAATATTGATATATCCTGCACAACTATCCCTGGAAATTGATGGAAAAACCAGGTGCTTCCAGGATAAAGAGGAACTAGGGGAATATGCAACCACCAATTCAACTCTACAGAGAATACTGCAAGATATTCTAAAAAAGAAAAATACGCAGAATCCAGAAGTGGCAGCAGAAAGGCCACAGTGAATGGAGCAGAAAACAAAATGAAGAAGACAAACTGACAACTAATGACAGGAAAAGAGCTCAACAGAATTGAGGCAGAGAAGATTGGATGATAGGAACAGCTATTTTAGAGAAAACGATGTCTTAAGAGGTAATACTGATTTAGTATCATTTTGTTTTGAAGTCTCATCAAGCTTTTGTTCTTCGGTCTCCATTGGTCTAAACAGGTGGTATCTTATTGGATTTTATTATATATGGTAGTAGAAGCAAAACTGCTTGTAGACAAGGAGATTATACAGAAACCATTGTTCACTTTCTGTTAGTCTATTCCTAATACCCTGTAATACTGTCATTCTCTTAAATGGTTTTACATTGCTTTGATATATTTGATGCTACAGTATACGAACTTATACTCAAAGATTTCAAGGAAAGAGACAGTATGGTAACTACTTTTATGTCAGGATAATCTTGTGGTGAAACACTATTTTGCTTAAATGGTTATGTTTTGATCTGTGCTGATTTGCTGTTATGCCCTCTTTTATCTCAATCTCCATGTTATTATTTACTTTTTTTATCCTTTTAATTAAGGGAAAAATAAATTTAAAAATAGCAGGATATATTATAGGAACCCACTTTGACTTTCCATTATCTTGATTTAAAGCCCTGTATTGCTCTCACCATCTTGTTTTGACTGATGTTCCTCTATTCTGTTTTGCTTGATAGTACCAGGTTCGAATGTTTAGGCAACAGCTATGAAGATAGTGGGATTCACTATGACGCCCATTCTGGTTGACTATTATCTACTTTTGAAGACCTATAATGTCTCCAATGTTTTGGTTTTGTTCTTTACTGTTTGTTCAATTTTATTATAACTAATGATATAGGCAATTCTATTAGAGATAGCGAGAGGCATTATGGTAACCATTGTTGATCACCTAGTATTATGCTTTTACAGTATCTATTACATCCACCCTTTTGATTTGACTGACTGTTCTGTTATGTCACATTTGGTTCTACTCTCTTTCAAAAAAGTAATAAGAACTGTGGGAGCAACAAAACCCAAAATGTGTAATTGTCATTGTACAAAAGAGAAGAAAAGAAAGTGCTCTAAATGATATAACTGCATGTATATTTAAGTGTGTAAGATAGATAATGATATTACTGAGTTTTGTTGAATCATTGAGCAGAACCATTTGCATTCTCACTGTTGGAATGTCCATTTTATAAGCTTTAATTTTGTAACTTGAACAATTATTTCTAAGATGACAAAATGTATTCCATTAACTAGTGATTTCCTACTGTTTATTTCTTTCTGTAAATCTGTACAACTTGTACCCTTTCTCTGCTTTTTTTTTCTTTTTCTCCTTAAACAAAATTTTAAAAAAATTTCTAGTTAATCATGCTTAAATTCTTCTTCATTATAATTTTCCTTTTATTTTGGAAGCTGGAGAATATGTGTGCTCAAAAGAATATTTGATGTATAACAAAAAACTAAGTGTTAGGAATGCAGAAGAAAGCCTTCATTTATTTTTCAGACAAAAGGTTAAGATATTTCTTGATATTTCCAAAAGCAAAATTTTCTTACATATTAAAGATAACGTACTAGTAACACATATTGATTTGTTAATTACCTATATGAAATTTTCAGTTAGCTATTTCAAAAATATACTCAGCAATTGCAAATCCAACATTTCTTTCTAAATCAAATTACAAAAAAGAAGCATTTCCAATTTAAGTTACACAACAGTGAGGTTTGTGATTCAAGAGAAGACGATTAAGGCAAAATCTGACCCTCACACCTTACCCCATTATAAATATTAGCATTGTGCCTAGAACAACTTTTTGAGAACTATATGGAGTAGATAACAGCAAGTACATGGAGAAAACATGAGACGTCAAATTCTCACCAAGTGTGCACAGCTGACCATGTTTCCTCTACTTTTGCTTCCCTGCAGCCAGAGACCAAGTGAAACACTTGGTGCGTACCAGATGTGAACACAAAGAAGGAGCCGCCTTCATCACACCAGGAGTGTGAGAAAGCGTTCCCATATAGTAGGTAAGTTATAGGTATCCTACTTATGGTTTGTTTCCCTCTCTTTTTCTTTCTTTCTTTCCTTTCTTTCTTTCTTTCTTTCTTTCTTTCTTTCTTTCTTTCTTTCTTTCTTTCTTTTCTTTCTTTCTTTCTTTTCTTTCTTTCTTTCTTTCTTTCTTTCTTTCTTTCTTTCTTTCTTTCTTTTCTTTCTTTCTCTTTTTATTTACTCCACATCACTCCCAGGTAATAACTGCAACATTTGTAGCCAATAGGTGAAGCAGAAGTAGCTAACTCTGAGAGGTTAAGAGGGCCCCTTATCTTTCTGAGGAATCTGTGGGACCTGTAGTATACAGAAAATTTATGTTCCCCCTTTCCAGCCTCCAAAAATGTGGTCTCAGGCACATTAGTAGTGGAAGAAACTGTGTGACAGATTGCAGAACTCGATACTCCAGAATCCTGACTGCAAGACAGAGAACAGACATACTGAGCAAAACAGGAGTGTAAAGGAGACTCTGAGAGAGGGTTTGGGGCAGAGAGATTTGGGTACTTCACATCTCACTTCCAAAGGGCAGTATCCTGATTCCTAATTGACAAAATATAGATTTAGGGACAGAGACAACATCTTAACAGAGAAGATTATTGCCTAAATCCCAGACTGTTCTTTAAGACTGTATGCACATAAAGCATGTGTGAATAACACTGCCATGGCTTTGAGCATAAACTGGAACTTCACGTCGTATCCTAGAAAATGTACATGAAATTTGTGTAATGAATCTAAACAGTCAAATTGTTTATAAAACAGAATAAACCAAAACCATAATTCTTAATATTTAAACATCCATGACATATAATTAAAATATTCAATATAGAATCAGTTGAATTTATTTATTGTATGAAAAATCAGTATATCTTAGCATGCAAAAGAAAATGCCAAAATGTGTACCAAACAAAATTATTCAAGTGTTGGAATAGTTAAACACAGTGGCATAGTTAAACAAAAATGATTTCTTATGAAAAAAAGAAAGATTAATATGCTCAGAAAAATGATGATAAATAATGAAAGCCAAAAGAAGATATCATGCATGAAAATATAAAATAACTAAAATAAGAAGATTAATAGTAGAATAAGAAGACAAAGAGATGTGTCTGTAAACCTGAAGATGGATTAGTAAAAAGTAGGCAGTATGAAAAAAAGACAAAAGAAAAAATATGCATGGTTTTAGGGAACAAAGGCTGACATTAAAATATCTAATAGAGATTTCATTTGAGTAACAACAGGAGAACAAAGAGCATGGAGAATATGTAACGCTTGAAATATTGCCAAATTTACACATTATAGATAGATAGATAGATAGATAGACAGATAGATAGATAGATAGACAGACAGACAGACAGATAGATAGATAGATAGATAGATAGATAGATAGATAGACAGACATGCATTTTAGCATTGAGAACACCACCAACAACAAACTGTATAGGAAATACAATAAAACATCAAACTATGTTTTGAGTGGGTTAATAAAAATATTCCCTTGATCTAAAATAAAGCAGATTATAAGAAAATGAGCAGATACAGATGAGGGAAGGAAAAACATGATGGACCTATATGAAAACATAATCATAATAAAAGCAAATATATAAACAGAAACTAAAAGACAAAAACTATGTTGGCAAAAAGAATTTAAAGAGATGCAACCATACACTACCTACAAAAACATGTTTTATTTATAAAAATAAAATGTGGAAGTATACATCAAAAGAAAACTGGAGTGACAGTATTAATACTGTGCTAATTAGATTTCAGAATAAGGAATAGTATTAAAATAGAGACATTCTATAACGATAGAGACAGAAATTCACCAAGAAGGTAAAACAATCTTGAATGTTCCTACAACAAAATTTGAGCCTAAAAATGTTAAAACGAATCTCATAAAAATGAATGGAGAAGTGACCAAAATAAAACATTTCATTTGAAGATTTCTAAACCATCTGAAAATATTTCATGGAAAAGTATATGTAAGTTATAATTACATAGAAGAATTGAACAACACCATCAACCAACTGGATCAAGAAGACATTTATAAGACATTTTATATCAGAACATGCAAATGCATATTTGCAAGTACAACATAACATTTGTTACAGTATATTCTATATCCCAAGTTACAAAACACATCTTAACATGTTTCAAATGCAGCCATATAAAGTTATGATCTTTTTAATCAGCAACTGAAACAAAACTGTAAATTCTCCAAACAAATGAACATCTAAAACCCTAGAGGAAACTACAAATGTTTCCTACTGAATGAAAATTAAAACACAAACTTGTAGAACAGTTAATGAACCTCAGAGGGGAAAATTTATAAAGTTAAATGCATATAATAGAAAAGCACAGAAAGAGTTCCAGAATTCAAGATTTAATTCCAAAAAATGCGGAAAAGAAAAAAAAAATAAGCAGGAAGAATGAAATAATAAAGAAATGGTGGCAGAGATCACAAAAATGTAGAACACAAAAGAGTGAGAAGTCAGATAAAATTACAGCCTGGAAGTTGCCAAATGATCATACAACTGAAAAAAATTAACTGGACTAACAAAAATAAAAGAATGAAATACAAATTACTAGGAAGAGGTGTAGGGATTTCAGTGTAGAGTCCACAGACAGTAAAATTTTCTATAGGAAGAATTAGAGTAATTTTAATCTTCACCAAATTGGAAAAAGCACATAAAATCTTTCAAAGTCTCCAACTTACTAAAGTAGTCAGAAAGATAATTGATATTCTAAAAGCTATATATTTACTAAATGAGTATTTTAGGAAATAGAGATATAATTCGGGAGCATTTCCTAGGCATGTACAAGGATTGGAGCCCAATATGTAGAATCCAATAAAATAATTAAAATAAAAACAAAACAAAAAAGAAAAGAAATAACTTGCTATGAAATTTACTGTACTCTCAAAAGAACCTTCAGGGTCCAATTGTTATACTGGCCACTTCTACCAAACATACAAGGAGAAATAAAACCAACTCTATATAACAGCTTTAAGAAAATGAACTATGAGGAAACATTTTGCAATTTATTTTATGGGGCATGCATTAATCTAATGCCAAACCACAAGATTAGAGAAAAGAAATTCTTTAAAATTTCTCATTTATCTCTGTGCACAAATCTCAAAATATATTGTAAACTACAACCAAGCAATGTATGAAATGAAAAATACATCTCATATGAGCGGAATTTATTCAAAGGATGGTTACAAATTTATTAATTAATCAATATATACTAAATATTAAATGGTAAGTAAAATGATTCCATCAATTTATTTCAAAAATGTTTGACAAAATTAAAATAAATTTAAATAAAGTACATTGGAATATAATCAGTCACCTCTCTCAGTTACTCCTTGCTGGAACAAATTACCTGACAACCACATCTAGAAGCAGGAAAGCAAAGGTTTTTTTGGCTCATCGTTCAGGGGTTTCAGCACAAAATTAGTTTTGTCCAAGGCAGGAACATCATGGTGGAAGGATGTGACCTAACATAACTGCGTAATTCATGGGTGCCTGAAAACACAACAGAGAAATAGGGCCGGACAGAAAGGGACAGACAGCAGTATGCAAGCTCGCTCTCCATGACCACCCTGACACAACTGAAGTATTGGAAGCACTCAGTAAATCAAGTAGATCACCACAGGGAAACTTTGCCAGCACAGGGGAAATTTTTATCTCTTTAGCCTGAGTTTAAAGAAATTCTCTTTTCTCTCCCTTCTTCTCCCTTTCTGCCTCCCTCACATCTCACATTAATACACTTTCTGATCCACGTGATGCATTTCCAGGAATGCCACATCTTTTCTAAACATCATACTGAAAGTGTCTTCTGGTAGGTTTTCAAGAAAAAGACTAACAGTCACACACATTAAAAAGAAAGAATGAATGAAATTATTGCTATTTATAAAATCTCATCTCCCTGAAAACTCCTCTAGATTTTGAAACAGAAAAAAAAGTCCTTACAATTTGTAGGTGAGGCTAAAGGAGGTACAAAAAATATCAATGTGCAAAAAGTGTTTTATATATACCACCAGTGAACAGCTGCAAACCATGCACTAAAACAGATGGGAGTGGACGCCAAAATGTGTCTATTCTGAGTATTAGTGGAAACCTCACCAATAGAAGGGAGAAAAAGTGTTTATTACAATCTGGAACTAACATGTTCTCTGAAAGTCATTTGCTAAATCAGAGGTCTTCAACTCACAAACCACAAGTGGTTACAGGTCAAGGACTGATTAGGACCTGGACAGGAGGGGAGCAGCCCAGAAGTACGGGAAGTTTCACCTATGTGTACAGCTAATTCTCACAGCTTTCCCTCCTGTCCGATCTACACCTTTGTCAGTTCATCAGAGGCACTATACTCTTACAAGAGTGCAAATTCTACTTCGAGTTACCAATGCCCAGGATCGAGGACATGTGCTCCCATGAATCATTCTAAAGCCTCCATGTCCGTGCAACTTGTCTTCCAGGAAACATGTCCCTGGTGCCACAAATACGGAAAATAGGAAGTTGGATCTAGCTGGAGGGACCAGTTCTTTGGAAGGTCTTGTGTTTGCCCTGATAACTCTTTTCTCTCTCTCTCTCTCTCTCTCTCTCTCTCTCTCTCTCTCTCTCTCTCTCTCTCTCTCCCTTTCTCTTTCTGTGTCTCTCTCATCTCTGTTTCCTGTCTGGCATGTGTTAAGCAGCTTATTCTGCCATTTTCTCCCTGCTGTGGTATTCTACTTTGCCTAAGGCCCTATCGAAGCAAGAAGCAGGATTGATCTTTAACACTGAAACTCTAAAACTGTAAAGAAAACTAAATCTTTCCTCTGATCAAGTGAGATCCATTTAGACTGCAACTCAAAAAGTTCTATGGATGAGATTGACCAAGCCCCCTAGAACTCACATGTCACAATTCCATATCCAGGATTATAAGCATGGAACTGTAGGAGTAAATGTTTGTCCTGCTGATTTTTAGTCTTATTTTGCTGTAATTCATTTTTGTTCTGGATTCCTCCTTTTGTGGATGAGTATGTTCATGCTGTGCCATTGTATACTGGAATTATGTAACCAAGCAGATGTGTAGGTTGGTCCGTCTCTGTGGGTTGTTTTAAGAACTTGGGAAATGTATTGTTTTGTCACTTTCTCTCTGGCACTGGTCCCTTGCTCTTAATCACAGCTACCATAAACTCAGCATCTTTGCTCTCTATACCCTTACATCATAATTTTTCTGTCTTGGAACCAATCACCCATGGAATGAATAATGAGACATATTAGGCATCCCCTATAATCTGTGAATGCAGGGTATTTTGCCCCAGAGGAAAAACTATCCAATATATGCAGTTTTTCCTTAAGTTTACAAATACTCAGACCAGTTTGTGGTCTGTTTCTGTATAAAATAAGATTATGGATTTTTGAGCAATACTGGAATTGTCAAAACTCTATGAACTCCTGGAGATGCCCTAAATTTCGTTTTTGCACTGTAAGATGACTTAGAGCTTTTGCTATCCAGAAATTGAATATTAGGAATTGAATCTGAAATGTCCCCCAAAAGGCAATGTGCTAAATAAAAGTATAGTTGCCTGAAGATGCTACTGGCAGTTGGTAGGAACTTTGGAAAATGTGCCCTGTTGGAATGAAGGAGGTCATGGAGGCACACCGTGGGGCCATGGCCCATTTGTCCATCTTGCTCCTGCATTTTTTTTCTTTAAGAAAAAAGCAGAATTTCAAAATAAAATAATAAGAGTAACAATAAATGCATATAATAAACCGTATTGTTATCTTCAGAGTAGGTATTCAGGGTACAACATATAGGTATAGATCCAGACAATATTAGCACAAATCATTTTTTTCAATGAACTAAGAAAAACTAGCAGTGTAACTATCTTAACTATCTTAGCTATCTTGTTTCCTCCATTGTTGTTTCTCTCTCTCTCTCTCTCTCTCTCTCTCTCTCTCTCTCTCTCTCTCTCTTTCTCTCTCTGTCTGACAATTTCTTTCAAATTCACAACTTGTACACTTTGGACCCTATTTACTTGTTCAACTTCTCACTCTAGTGAGACTATGTGATGTTTACATGTGTGCATCTGCTTTATTTCACTTGGAGTACAATCTCAGGTTGCATCCATTTACCTATAAAAGAATCAATGAATTGAAAAATTGGTTCTTTAAAAGAATAAATAAAATTGATAAAACATTAGCCAATCTCAGCAAAAAGAGGACATGAAAAAACAGAAATTCCGGGGCTGGGGATTTAGCTCAGTGGCATAAGTGCCTGTCTTGCAAACAGGCAGTCATGAGTTCGATCCCTGGTACCGATAAAAAAGGAAAAAGACAAAAAAAAAAAAAAAAAAAAAAAAAAAACCGGGAAATTCAAGCTATTAGTAATGAAATGCACAAAATCACAATGAATCCTACATAAATCCAGATCATTAATACTTATTTAAAGAACCTGCACTCTACTAAGAGGAAAACACAGAAAAAACGGACATATTTCTAGACACAATTGAATTACCAAAACTAAATCAAGAAGACATAAAAATTCTAAATAACTTAATATCAGTTAATGAAATTGAAAATGTGATTGAAAACTTAACAATTAAAAATGCCCAGGGCCTGATGAAAACACAATTGAGTTCTACAAGAACTAATGCCACTAATGCTGAAACTCTTTAACAAATTTGAAGGACAGGTAATACTCACAAAATCATTCCTGGAAGCAAGTATTACTCTGATTCAAAAACTAGAGAAGAACCCAACCCCCAAAGAAAACTACAAGTCAATCTTCTTAATGAACATAAACATAAAAATCCTCCAAAAGATACTGGCAAACAGAATGCAACAAATCATCAAGAATGGTTATGGTTATCATACACTATAACCAAGTTGCAGTCATCCCAGGTATGCAGGGATGGTTCAACATATGCAAGTCAGTCAATGTAATGCACCATTTAACTAAACCAAAGATGAAAATGACATGATCATCTCAATAGGTGCAGAAAAAGCATTTGACAGAGTCCAACATACATTCATGATTAAAAACCCTAATGAAAATTACAATAGATGATCTGTGCCTCGGCCTTCTGCTTTGATTTGTCACGAGGAGAGCAGCCTAATCCTCTTTCTCTGAGGCTCAAAGCAAGGGGACTGATGACCATTTAATGAAACCTCTAAAACTGTGCTCTAAAAGAAATCTTTCATTTTCTCCAAATTGTTTATCTGAGGTGTTTCAGTCACAGAAACCAAACCAACACAGCAGCATAATATTTAAAATATTTTTGCTATATAAAATGAATAGTAAAATTCAACTTTTGTTCTTAACTATAAAATCAACTAATTAAAACTTCAGATGTTACAGCTATATTTAAAAGAAAACACTATTGCCACACAGAGTTATAATTTGTGAAGGTGATTAATTTTAGCCAAGTTATCCCATGATTCATTGTTTTCCCCACAATTTTTGCTAACACATATTAAATATATCGCATTAATGGAATTCTGGGTAATGTTTCCAGAATTCATATAAAATGCATTGCTCATATCCAATCACTTATTTTTTTCAAATGCTCCCCACTAACCAGAAACCTTCCTCTGTGTTTAACAACTACGTTATTTTCAGGTTGACTCGTTTTGCTTTCCACATATGAGAGAGAATATGTGATTCCTGTCTTTCCAAGTCTAGCTGATTTTGATTCACAAGATACCCTCCAATTCACTCTATTTGTTACATGTGACAGAATTTCATTTTTCTTTATGGCTGAATAATATACACATGTACTGATTATATATGCATGTTTATATATAAATATATATATATATATGTTTATACATATACACACATTTATACATAACTATACACACACATACACACACACACACACACACACATATATACATACATACATTTGTTTTTTCATTTTTTTCTTGATTAGCCATTGTGAAAGTGCCATAATTAACAGAGATATCTGTTGTATACTCTGGCCACATTTTATTTAAGTTTGTAATCATATTTTAATGTTATCTAATAAATAAAACCTGAATGTTGCACGCAGTGATGAAGCATTATGTGAAATTTACATGTGAATATATAAAATTTATGTGAATACATGTAAATGTACATTTTCCTGTGAATTCATGTGTAATATTTGAACTTTTAAAATTAAGATCAAAACTTTACATTTTTTTCTAGTTTTGTGAAATATTCTGTACATCATTCTTTTTACTATGATTGCATTGTCTAATAGCACCTTAAACTTTTTATTCTGATTGAATCATGATGCCTGATCTACCCATACCCTTCTCTATATCCCTCATTTCTTCACTGCATGCATTAATTTCTAGTAACAACCACTCTACTCTCAATTTGTGACATTGATTTTTAAATTCCACAAATACATGGGACAAAATATCTTGGATATGGACCTTAAAAGAGGAAGTTTACTTTAGTTCAAGGTTTCAGTCCATGGCTGCCTGGCTCGAGGGAGAAACATCATGCCACAAGCGTGGAGAAATGTTGCTGATGTGAAGGCTGTCAGGGAACAAGAGAACAGAGGCAGAGGCAAGGTACCAGGCACGCTTCCACAGTAACAGCCCATGACCCGCCATACAGAGGCAGGACTGTGGTGAATTCATCTCCCAAGTGCTTCTCAACCCAATACAGCTAACAGGGTTAAACATCTCATCTGTTAAACTTTTCTCAGTATTATATGAAGGAAGTATTGAAATGTGCATCTGTTGCCTACAAAACACCTTTTATGAGAAACATGTTTACATGTCCTCAAAGCTTGAGAACAGCTTACATGTAATATACACTTAATAAATATTAGCTGATAGGGTAATGATTTTCTAATGCTGTAATATTAGACTTATAGCCTTAAATATAGCCTTAAATATAATATTAGAATCATAGCCTTAAAAAGCATGATTTTAGATTTAAAAATGATTTATGAATTTCTGGTGGTTATGTTCTTGCAAATGTTAAAATCGTAAAAAACAATATATTTGTTTTTTATTTGTAAAACGAGAATATCTAATTCATTTCTTCAGAAAAACACAAAACTATAACAAAAATTTTGAGTAAGTATAATCTTTTAGGAAAATAACAGCAATAAAAAGCAACCTTGAGCATAAAAAGTATCAAAATAAAATTTAGTTTTAAAATAAGTACCAATGTTTAAATAATGTGTCTGATGAGAGAATTTGAGTGTTTGTTACAGGCTACAGTACTCATTCAAAAGAAACAATTCTAAGGAGATTAAAGTAGAGTGTTCACTTCTTCACGTACTCTTTTAGTTTAGTGTATATTATGTTTTGGATACTACTTTGGGAATTTCAGACAAACAAACTGGGTAGGAGGGACAAGGTCTCTCTTTTATGAGTATATTTGCTATCATAAGAATAAGTGAACAAAAAGAAAATGAGAGCTTTGATGATTAGTAAAACAAAGTAGTCCAATGAGTCACAGAGATAATCAGGGATTTTTCCAGTAAGACCTCATCTGAGAAGAATCGTAAAGAACTGGACACGTAAGAGGTTGGCTCACGTGCAGGGAAATGTTTCAAAATGAAGAGAATGAAGGCCTTGTTTACCACGTGTAAGGAACAACTAGGAAGTCAAGACCGCCATGAAACAAGTTGATTAGAATGACCGGATGTGCGGGGGGGGGGGGGTGTAGATGAAGAGGCTTGCAGACCATGATAGGAGTTCTGGATTTTACTACAGCCAAGAATGTGGAGGATTTTACATTGCAGGTAGCTTGACTTACGTTTTGGCAGGTAAAACAGCTTTCTGTAAAGGTGAGACTAAGATGAGTTGGGTTGTTACTGGGAGAAAAAAACTACAGAGCAAGTTAAATCTGTTCAGTTAGTGATCACTGTGATCTGAACTCTAAACTTGTTTAGACTCTTTAAAGTTTGACTCTTTAAATATAAGAAATAATTCAAAGAAAATTATAACCACTTTTATTGTCCTCAGAAAAATCATATGCATATTTTATATGCAAAGTAAATTTTATTTTATATAAAAATTAAATTTGTATAGTAGATTTATATACTATACTCATACACTGCTAGATGGATAAACATATAAAAATACATATGTGATAATTATATATATATATATATATTCACTCTACATGTACAAATTCATATACATATCCACTCTTATGAGGCATACTATGAATATTTGACCTTAGCTTCAAACACAGAGTGACTCAGACATGTTAGTTCCTAATTTCTTTATTTAAGGAGTGAAATCTCTCACTTCAATAAATATGTTGTACATTTCTAAATATATAAAATACATAAAATGTAGCCATGAAAACTTTATTTTGCAGATATCTGAATAAACTTTATCCAAGGAAGTAACCATTCTAATCCAGTAGTTTGAGAAACTGACTTATAAATGATTAAAACTTAGCAAAAATTTCTGTAGCTTTGACACCCTCTTTTCCTTACCCAGGAGAAGCAATAAAGGTAACACCCAATCAAAAACAAATCAACAAAAGCTCTGTCATATGTTTAAGAATGAAAAATGTATCCTGTTTGGCAAAATTATATTTAGGAAATACTTTAAAATTTCACTAGCTCATAAAATGTTATATTTACTTTTATACCATCTGAATTGTATTAATATCTGTGAAAGTTTGAAGTACATAGACAGCACATAAATATGGACATGTATGAAACATTCCCTATGAAAATAGAGCTAAATTTTAATCCTCTCTACTAATAATAAAATTTATATATTGAATCTTAATTAAACTTTTAGTCATGCACATAATTTTTTACAAAACCAGAATTATAAACCAAGCATAAGTTAGTTAATTACCAGTCCAGCTGTGGAAAGGAAAAAAACAGAATATTTATATTCCTATAATCCAGATTCATGATTTTCCATCATAACTTTACACATAAGCAAACATTTTCTCATTTGAATCAAGAGAGTAATAGTATTATTATTTATATTATTTATTATTTCACAGTGTGAGCATTGTAAAGATCAAAAAGTGATTTCCAAAAAATCATTATAAAGGCAACATGTTCTATCATTTTAATGAAGACAAATCATAAGATGAAAAATTTAAAAGCATCATGTAATCACTAGTTTGCATTTAATGTGGTAAACACACATTTTATTTTATAGATACAATAGAAAGTGATTCAGGAAAAATTGATTTTATATGTGTGCTTAAATTTTATTCATTTATATTTGGGTTAGCCAAATATAAATTTATCATTAAATTTTTTGCAAACTGGCAGCAAGGTGAAATTTAGAAATATTTGCACTAGATTATAATATATGAGGAATTAAATTATATTTTAGTATTTTCAAAACACAAAAGTACATAACCTTCTAGTCATTTATATTTGATAATTCTCAGTTGGCATTTTTAATAAGCAACTCTTTTTAGCTACTTTAATTGTCAATTTGCATTAAATTAATAATATATACTGGCAGTTTTCTCAAATCCATCCTCAAAAGATTCAAAAAGGACATTTTAGCTATAAAGTATTTGACATTAGAGTTGCAGGTACATAGGGCCTCGGAATATTAACTCTCTCATTCACTGGAACCATTTTAGATATACTGATGGAAAAACGTCATTTCATGATTCATTCAACTCTCAGTTGCCCTTGGAAATGGAACATAGCAGAGTCTGGATGAATGGAATTCTCAAATAATCCCTGGTCTCACTGCAGTCATTAATGCTGACACCCTTAATAAACTTCTGGCTAAACTTTCCACAAAACAAGCAAATGATAGGCTTAAAGTTCACTGCACACCTGTTTTCTTTTCTACGAGCTGTGAGATGGAGGTAATAGTTACTTCTACTGTTAAAAGAGTGGGAATGCTTCATTTTATACCAATTTTATGCTGTTTTGCTTTACTCGAATATTATTTCATTTTTTAATCATATGCACCATATAAATGCTAACTCATCAAAGACTAATTTAGAAAATACCACAGGCAACACAATATGAAAATATCATTCATATTAGGCCAAATCAAAATATCTCCGTCAATTCATTCACTGTCGTGAGACATTTTCTGATGTGTAGAAATGATGTCTAAATGACTTATTATTTTACCCTGAGAAAAATGTGTTATTTTAATTTATTCATGAAACGTTATCCTGGACATTCCATGAGATTAAAGATATTTAATCTAAAGTGCCCCGTTTCAAAAGGTGTATGAACTAGGTGGCATACACATATTTCCAAAGAAGATATTCTCTAACCACATAAAGAAGCGTAAGCAAACAGAAAATACTACTTATACGTATTTGCAACGCGCATAGCTGAGAAAAGCTAGAGAAGAGATAATATTTTATCTGAGTTTATATGTGTTAAAGGGGTTTTCTAAAATGATATGCAGTGTAAAGAACATTCAAAACAAGGATATACAGAGACATGCAATTTGAAATATCGTGGTATATCTAGTTGATATCTTGTTGCATCATGTTCTAAAACATGAATTTTTAAACCCATCCAAGTGGACCTCATAATTATTAATATGTGAGTTTATTTCTTCTACTACAAGATTTAACCACTTTACAAGTAGTCATTAAATATGCTGCCTTTTCCCTTATAGTATAGACTACTTGGTATTGCTCCATTACCAATCTATCTTTGTTGCCGATACTAAATTTCTAATGCTGTTATAACAAAGTGCCATAAATTTAAAAGTTTAAAGCAAAAAAAATTATCACAATTCTGGAGGAAAGAATTATTAAATCACATTTTCCATAGGACCATGTCATTTGAGAAAGTGCTTGGGAAGAAATTATTAATTTTCCAGATCCTGGTACTTGATAGCCAAGTTTCTCAATATACTGGTATTCTTCAGTCTACCTTCTCATGTATATAAATACACACACGCGCGTGCACACACACACACACACACACACACACACACACACATTACTTTTCCATGTTGTGTTTAAATTTACTTTTAACTAATGCATAAGTGCATATATATTTTTAGAGTAACCATGTTGTATTTCTTTTCTTTAAAGCTGAAAATTGCATGACATCAATTCAAACATCACACTACTTAATTCCCCAATAAGACAACAGGAAAAGGCCTATCAGTGTTAATACATTTACATGCAAAATCTCTAGGTTACAAAAACCTATGTATAAGTTTTTGAAACAGTTTTGAGGTACATAGACTATTTTGAATCTACTAACAAAACAGATTACAAAATATTAAAGGCTCCTTTTCATCTGTTACTTGAAGTCAGCATGATCGCAGAACACGCTGATGTACCCCTGTGCTACCTTGTAGCAGAAGTCATACTGTCCTGGTGTCTGGATTCTGTTTGACTTCTTGACAGTCTGAAAGACATCCAAAATGACCTGTGCCTTCACGTTTTCCAGGATTGTCCGTCCTACCCCAGATCTATAGTGGACGATGATGAGGTGCTCCCTGGCTGCAGCTCCTGTTTCTGGACCGCTATGATGGTGCTGATCAGGATTGCCCTTATTGGGTGCTACCTAAGGACAGCCATGGACGTGGAACTGTTGGATCAGTTGGCTCTTGTATTCCTCAGTGTTGGGGACAAGGAGGTCTCAGACAGTATAGCTTTCCTGTGCCTCCTCTGTCTTCAGCTCCAGTACAATGTTACCATAGGATACCAGGCCATCAGATTGCCTGTACTGGGCACACTTCTGTCTCTATCCTCCAGGACCATTATTACTAAGTATCACAAGGAAACAGGATTTCTACTCTGATAAAATTAAGCAGAACTCCTCAAGTGTGGAACAGAGGGTTCTGGCTGGTAATGTAGGTGTCCTTGTGTCGGTAGTTATCAATGGAGAATGCCTTCCGTTAGTCTGTGTTCTCTCTCCCTCCCTCACTTACCTGGAGAGATCACTCTATTGAATTCATGGAATGATTTACAAAAACCAGTTCTTCTTCACATCGGTTGGAAGGTTTTCAGTCTGCATCTTGTCACTCTGAATTTTGACTAATGTTACATTCCTAATTTCTCCTCTAATCATTGCTGGTCCCTGGAATTTGTTGCCCATTTTCTGCAAGCGGGTTTCTAGAGAGGTCCTTTTCAGTTCTGTATCCCCATAGTGGTAGTGCACCTAGAGGGATTGGTATATGAAAACATAGTGCAAGTCTGTTTGCATCACCTGGCAGTGCTGAGTATGTATTTCCACTTTCCATCCTGTATGTGCCACGCTCAACATAGCACTAATAACAGTACAGGTACCTATGCATCTTATATATATGCTACAGTGGACCAGGAGGACCTCTGCATCCCGAGGGGTACAAGGCTTCACCTGTTTGGGAGACTAGAGCATGCCAGTTGGGATGACCCTGAATCTGGTCAACTAGTAAAGTGGAGCTGAGTATGAAGTGCTATGCACATATTCCCCACCTGCTGAATATAAAATTTTGTACTCTGTAGTACAAGAGCTCAATAACATTCCGTGGACCTAAGACTTTCCTCAATGTCCAGGAGCCTTGGTTTGGTACACTTGTCGATTGGTCACCATGATGATAGTGGCTGGGAATTGTTCCCTGATCAGCCTCCAAAACTCATTCAGTGCTATTTCTTTGGTCTTGTGTAGAAATAAATTTGTTATTTTCTTGGAAGCCATTGATGAATAGAACACTAATGTAATCAAAATCTGAAATACTTTCAGCAAGCATCAGGTGTACTCTGGAGTGGTCATAAGACGAAGTGTTTATGTAGCAATTTTCTTCTTTATTTTCTTCCTTGGCGCAGGCTCCCAGGTTTCCTGCAAAGAACAAGTGGGGAGAGCACTGAACTCATCTCTGCAGAGTGTAGAATCTTCAGCTAGTCTTCTGTTCATCTCTTCTTCCAGCTTGTCGGGCATGTGCACTTTCCGTTAGTGCTTGGGGAGCTGGCCAGGAGCGCCGCTCAGGCTCCACATCCTTGGCGTGGCCATTTGATAAATGGAAGGATTTGGAATGCCTCCCAGCTTGCTTGTATTTCCTAAATATTAAAATGTACAAAATTGTGACAATAAATGTGACTCCTATCAGGGAGGGCAGGACTACTGTTCCTGAAGTAACAGAAGTCTCATTTCTTTTGTCACTCAAGTCAGAATTACATGAAAAAGTGGTGTCCTGGAGTGTTTGATGCATTGCCTGAAATCCCCTACCAGGGTTGTGTTCCTACACTCGTGGACTGGGTGTGTGGCAGCCATGTGGTTTTGGTGAGATGCTAGAGCTACAGAGTTGATGTTTACTGGTCACATGATTCTACAGTGCAGCATGAGTCATTGACAGTAGTTAGATCAGGTAGGTTCCAGGACTGGATTTCGGTTGAATGTTGGTGTCACAGAAACAAAAGTCAGGTTAGAAACATTCTTTTCTTCTTCATATATTCAGCTTTTGATGTTTTAATTGATCCTAAGGGAGGTAAAACTCATACCATTTTGGGTGCATGTATCTGTCTACTGCCTTAGTTATTTGAACTGCATCATCCCTCATCACTCACTGGAATGTCATAAATATTTTTTTTCAGTTGTGTAACCATGTCTAGCTGGGGAAACCATCCCCTGGTCCCATACTAATGTTTCATCTGAGATCTGCTTTTTTGTCCTGGACTTCACGCCATTTGTAGTCAGAATCCTCAATGATTTCAGGACCCCACAGCTGTTGTGCTGACCTCAACTCCACGGCACGGGGAAGAAGCTGAGGGGTGACTGGGCGAGCGTAGTGATGAGCAAGACGGATTCGGGCTCAGCGTGTTGTTTTCATACATGGACACGTGATACGTTTAAATTAATTTAAACAAACTGTCTCCTTACACATTTATTGTTTCTCTTTTATGAAAGCATTCAGAACTTTTCTGCTACAACTCTTTGAAGTATGCAGTCCATAATTAGCATGTATTGCCATCCTGTTAAAAATAGCACATCACAAGGTCCTCCTCCTAACTGTAACTCATACCGAGGCTCAGCACGTCTGCGTTTCCCTCCTTTCTTCTTGTTCCTGCATCTCATAACCAACGCCCTACTCAACTGCTCTGGATCAACAGTTGTATATTCCACACATGAGGAAGACGACCTGGTAGTTGTCTTAGGCAACTGGAATTGTTTCCCTTGACAAAATGAACAGGAGAAATTTTCATCCAACATTATGCAAATGACAGGATTTTGTCTTTCTTTTAGACTAATTGACTAAATTCTCATAGAATGATTTATAGGACCGATAATAATTATGAAGTGTATTATTATCTGATTATGTATATATATGTATATATTGTTTACACATGTATATGCTTATGTATAAATGTCACATTTATAAATGTATGTCATACACAAATAATTAGTAATCCCTCTACTGGATCACTTACATATAGTGATGTCATAAAAGATTTTCCCTTTTGGAACCATTGTTATAAGTGACTGGAACTTGCAGTTGAAGAAAGTTATAGACAAAAAAAAAAAAAAAAAAAAAAAAAGATCTTTAAGTGTAATAAGTACAAATGGATGCAAACTCTAAAGAAAATATGCATAATTTATATCAGTTAAAATTTATAGGTTGTACACCGTTTTCTTTTTTAACTTTTATTAGTACCTGTGTACTGTAAATAATGACTATAATGACTACACTCACTATAAGGAATTGATATATGCATGTAACACATTTTATTTTTTTATTTCCCTTTCTGTTTACCCACATTTTATTTTTTCATCTTCAGATTCATCTGTCTATCCTATAATAACTTTTAAAGTTAATTGCTTTGTATAAATACTGAAAACCAGACTAAACACCCCAAAGAACATACAAAATATTTAGGATAATTATTCTAAATTAAGGTTCAATTTTAGATACGTTGTACTTGCTAGACCTCAACACATATCATCACTTTTATCCTATTATCTATCTTTTATTGCCCTCTCTCTCTTTCTCCTTAACTATCTATGAGAAATTATGGTATATTTAAGCTTGTGCGTCTGACTTACTCTACTTAATATTATGATCTCAAAGTGCATCCATTTTGCAACAAATGACTTCTTTATGGCAGGATAAATACCTCATCCATTGTGATTAAAAAAAAACCTCATTTTCTTAACCCATTCATATGATGATTTTAAGTGTTTATATGGTCTAGACATTAGGCCTCTGAGGAGTAATTGGCAAAGCTTTTTTCTCATTCTGTGTGTTGTCTCTTCACTCTGTTGTGCAGAACATTTTTAATTTGGTGTGATTCAATTTGTTGATTTTTAGTATTATCTTCTGGGTATACATGCTTCCTGAGCTTCCAGTTTAGGAGGCAAATGCAGGAAATTGCTTGAGTGCACAAAACTGAAAACAGCTTGGACAATATTGCATGATCTCATTCCCAAAAAACTCTAAAATTTAATTGGTTTAATATATGCTCTAAATAGCTTTTGAAATATGTAATGTATCAGTATTAACAAAAGTCGGCAGGAAGAAAGGTACACTTTGTTTCATACGGAGCTACGTAGGTCATTGAAGAATGAAAATCTTAATGTTGGCACAATAATGAAAGTGAAAAGTCAATTTCAATATGAATAGATGTCTTTCAAAGTTATTTCCTGTCAATACAAAAATCTCACTTTTATGCATTCCACTTATTCTAAAATGCAATGTTACCAGACACCTGTGTCTTCTGCCCTATCAGAAGAACATAGTAAGCCCAAGCTTGTATCATTATCTTCAAATACGAGTTACATCTAACTTTTAATTCTCAAACTGTTGTTTTAAATTTATGGAGTTTATTAAATGAACTACAAAATTTGTTTGTTATTTGTCACATAATTATATTTATAAAAAAGAAAAGAAAAGATGGATAAATAGGCAGACATTTTGAAATTATGAGCCATCTTCAATAACATAAAATACTAACTCATGAATGAACGTGAAGTTTTGCTTATTCATGTACTAAAATTTTACTGTATATTTAAATTACTGATTCCCTTAACTTTGGGATTTTGGAATTAAATTTGATCCAAAGGTGTTCAGCCTTCAATTTGCAGGGTTTTTATCATTGTTTATTTCCAAAAATATATATATATATTTCCAAATCTATTTTTCTCTAGATTAAATGAATCTACTTAATCAAGAGTTCTCAAATTATGGTTAATTGTCTATATTTTGAAAATAAAATATTAATTTCTCTTTGGTTACTTTTGACCCACAACATTGAATGGAACAGCTATGACAACCTTATGAATATCAAGATTAGAATATTTACTGATCCTTTACAAAATTTAAAACCTCATGATTCTTACATTACTTTAAATTTCAATATGGAAAATTCTGAGGATTATTTTTTAAATCAGGCATGCAAAAGAGATTAAGTTATTTTTTCACTATATACTCATAGATGAGTTTTTGGTGTATTGAATGATGAAGGTCATGTATAACAAGCTTGCAGTCATATGACAGCTATCATGTGATAATAAGTGAGGAGTACCTGCAAAACTTCTAAGATCTAGAGTAAGAAAAGAAAACACAGTTTAAACTCTTTTATCCAACTCACTATTATAAAACCCAGCCAGAGAAATTAGGCAAAAGAAAAAACAGATAGGCAAACAAACTAGAGAAGACAAAGGCAAATTTCAACTTCCGTGTGTGACTTGATCATCTACATAGAGAAGTCCAAATGTTTAACAAAAAATATCATTAAAGGTGATGAACAAACTCATTAAAGCTGTAGGAATCAAAAGAAACATGTAATAAGCAGTACCACTGGTATACGTCAATGACTAATTACCAGAAAAAGAAATTATTAAAATGATCATATTTATTGTACTTACAATAAAATAAAACACATAGAAAAATTATACTCAGCAGTTGGAAAACCTCTAAGGAAAACTGCAAAGCATTGATTACAGAAACTGTTGAGCACACACACACCTGAAAATGGGAATACTTCCCACGTTCATGGTTTGAAAGATCATTACTGCCCAAAATTAACTACAGATTCAATGTAGTTTGCATCTAAATATCAATGGCATTCATCACAAACCTAGAATAAACTTACATAAACTACAAAAATTAATGATAGTTAAAATCTGAGTAAAAAAAGAAAAAATATCAGGAGACATGTTACTAGCTTCAAAATATGTTACAGTGCCTCAGAATCAAAGCAGAATGGTGTTTGCACATTCACTTTAAAAGGACAGTATTGGCATGATGCCAAAACCAGATAAGAAACTACAAAACAAGTAAATAGCCTATATCTTTGATGAATACTAATAAAATAATTCTAAAAAAATACTATCAAAGCAAATTGAACAAAACATTAAAGGGTCATACACAATGATTGAACTGATGCATTCTGAAAATATTTTGACATAACCTGCAAATGAAAAATTGCAAATATAATAATAATAACAGAATGAAATACAAAAAAATATTATTCCCACAGCTGGGGGAAAAGACAATATCCTTTGATTTTAAACACAACAAATTATGTAGAAAGGGAACATACATCAGTACACCAAAACCACACGTAACAAACTCACCATTAACATCATACTACATGATTAAGTGTTAAATTATTTTCTTCCAAAATAAGGAACAGGACAACAAAATCCACTTTTGCAATTTACACTCAACATAGAGCTGGAAGTTTCAGTAACATTCCTTATTCAGTAGTAGTAAATAAAGGATATCCATATTGAAAACGAAGATGTTAAGTTGCTTCAGCTTGTAGATGACTAGATTCCTTGTGCAAAGGCCCCAAAATCTGTTAGGAACAATAGGTGAATTCGGCGATGGCTGAGAATACAAAATAAACACATAAAAATTGGTAATATTTGTGTATGTTAATGCTCTTTTCTAAAAATCAAGAAAGCAGTATTTCAAAAACACATTTTGAGAGGCAAGCGCCAACCGGTTCAAGAGACCCAGCAGCCTGGTGTAAGTGCCCTGTGCACTTTCCCCCAAGTTCAGCTTGTTTGGGACCCTCACAGCTTCTGGTACACGGAGCAGCCTGGTGGGTCCAGGGCGCCAGCATCAGCCTCCCCGTGCCCCACTGTGCTTGGAAGACTGTGGAGTTCTAAGCAAGCAGGCAGGTGCCACCAGTTCCAGAGGCCCGGAGGCCTGGCATAAGTTCCCCATGCAGTTTTGCCAGAGTCCAGCTAGTTTGGGACACTCTCTCAGCCCGACAAGGGAACCTCATGAATTCTGAGTGCACTGGAGCAGCTCAGCAGGTCCGGGGAGCCAGCATCAGCCTCCACTCTCCAGCTGTGCTTGGAATACTGTGGAGTGCTAAGCAAGCTGCCAGGCACCATCTGATCCAGAAGCTGGGCTTTAGCCAGCCTGCTCCGTCCCTAGTGACCCTTTATCAATCCAGGGAACTAGGTGCCAGAGTCCCAGGAGCTGAGGGCATAGAAGAAGATTTCCAACAGACCCTGAGCAAGCCTTAGAATAAAACATGGAAATATAGTAAAATGACAAAACGAAACCTAATTACAATCTCAAACTTCCAGCTCAACCAAGGAAACTCTTGGAGCAATGTATAAAGAAGAAAATATATGCCATACACCTCAAATATTGGACATAATAGTAACTAAAATAAACAAGCAACTCCAGGAAGCTTTAGAAGAACTCAAACTAGAAATAATCTCCAGGTAAAAGAAGAAATGATAAGAGAAATGAAAGATGCTGAATATATCTAAAGAAAACACAGTTTAAAAATTGGAGGAACTAAACAAAAACTTGGAATTCCTAGATGAGCAATATAAGAAACAAACAGAATACAAAAAGTAGATGCACAGAGATATACAGGAAATCAAAAATTCCACTGAAAGCTGTAAAAACAGCCTCAATGAAAGTGAAGATAGAATTTCAGGCCTTGAAGACAAGATTGCAGCTAGTGAACAGGAAAGAAAGATCTTTTGAAAATAACAAGGAATCAGGAAAAAACAATTCAATGACTGCAAGATGACACACACACACAAAAAAAAAACATATTAGATTCATAGGGATTAATGAAAAAGAAGGGGATGACATAAAGAACGTCAAGAAGATATTTAGAAAAGTAATAGCTGAAAAATTCACAAACATGAGAATGGAAACTGAAATCAGGATCAGTGAAGCATGTAGAACTCCAAAGACGCATAATAAAACTACACCCAGACATATAATAATCACCATTCCAGAAATCCAACATAAGAATAGAATATTAAAAACTGTCAGAGAGAAAAGACAGATCACTTATAAAGGAAAACCTATCAGAATCACAGCAGACTTCTCAGCACAAACAATAATGTCAAGAAGAGCATGGAGTGAAGTTTTCCTGTTCTTAAAAGAAAATGATTTACAACCTAGACTGATATACCCTGAAAAACTGTCCTTCAAAATCAATGGTAAAATAAGATACTTCCATGACAAAGAAAGGCTGAAGAACTTCATGATTACCAAGCCAACCCTGCAAAAAATATTGAAAGACAGTTTAGATACACTGAGTAAAAACTCACTAAGCAAAGCAGACAACTAAAGATAACAGAAAGATACAGATGCAACAGCAGAGAGATGACATGTCAACAATAAACCAACATATAAGAGTTATAACCATTAACATAAATGGTCAAATACACCAATTAAAAGAAACAGACTGACAGAATGGATCAAGAAACAAAATCCAACCATATGCTGTCTACAAGAAACCCATCTAACCCAAAAGGATATTCACAGACTGAAAGTCAAAGGATGGAAAACAATACTTCATGCAATGGGGACCCCCAAAAAATCAAGAGTAGCCATTCTGTTTACAGACAATGTGAACTTTATATTAATAATGTTAAGAAGAGGTAAAGAGATCAATACATACTTATTAGAGGAAAACTTCAAGAGGAAGAGATAACTATCTTAAATATATATGCACAAATTCCAGAGCACTCAGTTATATAAAACAAGTATTAACCGAAAGGAAAAAAATCAAATTATCAGTAACATAATTGTAACAGAGAGACCTTAACACACCATTTACACCAAGGGACAGATCAACCAGACAGAACATCAGCAAAGAAATAACAGAACTGAATCACACATGTGAACAAATGGACTTGGTAGACACATACAGAGTGTTCCATCCAACAACATCAGAATATACATTCTTCTCAGCAGTACATAGATCATTCTCTAAAATAGAACATCTATTAGCTCACAGAACATATTTAAATAAAGCCAAAAACGTTGAAATTATCCCTTGCATGTTATCAGACCATAGTGCTTTGAAATTAGAAATTAATGCTAAAAGATACTGCACAATTCCCACAAACACATGGGAACTGAATAACACACTGTTGAGTAATCAGTGAGTCACACAGGAAATTAAAGAAGAAATTAAACAATACCTACTAGCAAATGAAAATACAAACACAATTTGCTGGAATCTGTGGGATGCAATGAAAGCTGTCCTCTGAGGAAAATTTATTACACTGAGTTCCCACATCAGGAAAACAGAACGAATACAAATAAAAAAACCTCATGCTACACCTCAAACATCTAGAAAAAGAAGAGCAAGTCAAGCCCAAAGCCAAAAAAAGAGAGGAAATTATGAAAATCAGAGCAGAAATCAATGCAATAGAGACTAAGAAAACAATCCAAAGTATCAATGAATCAAAGAGTGGGTTCTTTGAATAAATAAAATTGATAAGCCCTTATCCAAACTTTTTTTTTTTTGTCTTTTTCCTTTTTATCGGTACCAGGGATCGAACTCACGACTGCCTGTTTGTATCCAAACTTATTTTAAAAAGGGAAGAAAAAGCTCAAATTCATGCAATAAGAAATGAAAAAGATAAAATCACTGCAGACTCTAAAGAAATATAGATGATCAACACCTATTTTGAAAACCTCTACTCTCAAAGGTTTGATAACACAGAAGGAATAGACAGATTTCTAGAAACACATGAAGTACCAAAGCTAGGTCGAGAAAATGTAAAACTGCTGAATAATCCAATTTCTATTAATGGAATTGAAAATGTAATTAAAGTTTTACGTAAAAAGAAAGGCCAGGCCAAGACGGATTCACTGCAGAATTCTACAAGAAAAACAAAGAAGAACTAATGCCAACATTCCTCAAACTCTTCAATGTAATTGAAAGGGTAGCAATCCTTTCTAAGTCATTCCTGGAAGCAAATATTACTCTGTTACCAAAACCTGAGAAAGACCCAACTAAGAAAGAGAACTACAGACCAATCTCCCCAATGAACACAGATGCAAAAATCCTCAATAAAATATTGGCAAATAGGATGCAGCAAATCATCAAGAAGATTATACACCATGACCAGGTAGGATTCATCCCAAGCATGCAGGGATGGTTCAACATACGTAAATCAATAAATGTAATCCACCATATCAATAGAACCAAAAGTAAGAATCACATAATCATTTCTATAGATGCAGAAAAAGTTTTTGATAAGGTCCAACATTTATTCATAATAAGAACTTTACAGGAAATTGGAATAGATCTTCTTTACTTCAATATAATAAAGCCCATGTAGACAAACAAACAGCCAGCATCATACTAAATGGCCAAAAATTCAAGGCCTTTACTTTGAAATCAGGCACAAGACAAGGATGTCCTTTATAACCACTTGTAGGGAGCGACTCAGAATGGCAGCTGCTGCCCTGCCCCTCCCAGCTGAGGGCATTTTGTGTGTCAGCCTACATTTTCCATGATCCTCCCCTTGCCTACAATGCGCATCATGTAAGCAACTTCCCACTTCAGCCTACATTTCCCATGATCCTCATGTCTGCCTACATTACCCATAATCCTCTCCTGCTTACATCATATATCCAGATGTGACAATGACCTATCAGATAACACTCTGTGCCCTCTTCCTGCCCCATTGACCCGTCTCCACCCTATATAAGTTATAGCCATTTTTTAAAAAATGAGGCTTGAATGGAATCCCGCCAAGTCTCAATCTCTCTTTTCTCTTGCCCTGGCCCCCATCTCTGTCCCCTCTCCAGGTGAAGGCCCACGGACTGATCCACGGGATGGATCAACCACTCCTACTTAATATAGTATTGGAAATACTAGCCAGAGCAATTAGACAAGAGAGAGAAATAAAAGGGGTAAATATAGGAAAAGAAGTAGTTAAATCATCGTTTGCAGATGACATGATACTCTACATAGAAGATCCCCTAAACTCCATTGAAATACACTTAGATATAATAAATAAATTCAGAAATATAGCTGGATACAAAATCATTACTCAAAAAATTAATAGCATTCCTATACACTAACAACAAAGTCACTGAGAAAGAAATAAGTGAAGCCACAACCTTCACATTAACAACCAAAAAAAATGAAATATTTAGGATTTACTCTTATGAAAGAAGTGAAAGACCTATACAGGGAAAATTATAATACATTGAAAAAAGAAATTGAAAATTATCTCAGAAAATAGAAAGACATCTCTTGCTCATGGATAGGAAGAATAAATATTGTTAAAATTGACATTCTCCCAAAACTCTTATATAGATTCAATGCAATCCCAATACAAATACCATCATCATGACTCATAGATCCAGAGAAATCACTCCTAAATTTAATCAGGAGCGAGAAGAGAACTAGAATAGCAAAGAGAGTTCTAAGCAGCAAAAGCAAGGCAGGAGGCATCACAATCCCTGACTTGAACTTATACTACAAAGCAACCGTAGTACAATCAACATGGTACTGGACTCAAAACAGAGCTGAAGATCAACGGAATAGATTAGAAGATACAACCACAAATACAAACACACTCAACCACCTTATCTTTGATAAAGGAGCCAAGCAGGTTCACCGGAAGAACAATAGTCTCTTTAATAAATGGTGTTGGAAAAACTGGCTCTCGATATGAGAAAAAAAACTAAAAAACTAAAAAAACTAAAACTAGACCCATGTCTATCACCATGTACTAAATTAAAATTTTAATGGATCGAAGGTCTGAATATTAAAATGGAAACACTAAATCTATTGGTAGACAAATTGGGTATTAACCTTGAAGATATTGGGGTAGGTAGAGAATTCATGAACAGGACTCAAACTGCATGGGAAATACTTCCCAGAGTCAGTAACTGGGATCATTTCTTATTAAAAAGTTTCTGCATATCTAAAGAAATTTCCAGCATAGTGAAAAGAAAACCCACAAACTGGGAAAAAAAAATCTTAGTGACCTGTCCCTCAGACAAAGGACTTCTGTCTAAAACATATAAAGAATTTTTTAAAAAATCCAACCCCCAAAATTCAAAGATTCAATCCAAAAATGGGCATTTGAGATGAATACACACTTCTTAGATGAAAAAATACAAATGGCAAATAAATACATGAAAAAAATGTTCACATCATTACTCATTAGAGAAATGCATATTGAAACCACACTGAGATTTCATCTCATTCCTGAAAGAATGGTCAGATTCAAGAAAACCATCAACAACAAATGCTGGAGAGGCTGTGGGGAAAAAGGAACTCCCCTGCACTGTTGATGGGAGTGTAGACTGGTTCAAACATTTTGGAGGTCTGTTTGAGATTTCTCAAAAAGCTGGGATTGGAAGTCCTATTTGTTCTTGCTATTCCACTTCTAGGCATATTCCCAGAAGAACGGAAAGCATCATACCACTGTGATATACGTGTACCCATGTTTATAGCAGCACAATTTGTAATCGCCAGATCTTGGAAACAACCCAAGTGTCCATCAACTGAGGAATGGATAAAAAAACTGTGGTATTTTTATACAATGGAGTACTATTCAGCTATAAAAAAGGATCACATTGAGATATTTATAAATAAATGGTTGCAGCTTGAGACCATATTCATAAGTGAAATAAATCAAACTCACATGTATGAATACCAAATAGTTTCTCTATTGTAAGAAATTATTCAAATATATAAAAGTATGGGGTAATCATGATTCTCCATTATGTGGCCTTGAAGCCTTATAAAGTTTTCACTGATTAATTGGAATGGCTTTGTTCTGGGCTGTTTGATATTTTTGCCTGTGATGATATGAACAGCTATTTTGAAGAAAACAAGACATCCTAACACCTAGTGCTGATTTAATATCATCTTGTTTTGAAGTCCCATCAAATGTAGTTCTACTGTTACCATTGGTTTTATTATGTTATATCTTACTGGATTTTATTATATGTGATAGTATAAACAAAAATTTTTATAGGCAAAGACACAATATAGAAACCATTGTTCATTTTCCATTAGTTGATTTTAAATACTCTGAATCCTCTTGAATGATTTCACACTGCCTTGATATGCTTGATGCCATAGTATACGAAGTTATACTCAAATATTTCAAGGAAAGAGACATTATGGTAACTACTGTTAAGTCCGGTTATCTTGTGATGAAGCACTAGGTTACTGAAATTGTTATGCTTTGACCTGTATTGTTATGTTGTTATGCCCTCTTTTATCTCAATCTCCCCTTTTTAAAAAAAAAAAAAATTGCTTATTTATTTTTTATTATTTTTTAAGATAAAAAAATCAAAAAAATTAGCAGGATATATTATAGTAACATTTTCTATTTCCTATTAATTTGATTTGTAGCTCTGTATTGCTCTCACCATCTTGTTTTGACTGATTTTACTCTATTCTGTTCTGTTTGATAGTATCAAGTTTAAGGGTTTAGGCAACTACTTTGAAGGCAATAAGATTCACTATGATGTCCATTCTAGTTTGACTATTATCTTCTTTTGAAGTCATGTAATGTCTCCAATGTTTAGGTTTTAATGGTCTTGTTCTGTACTATTTTGTTCAATTTCATTATACCTAATGATATAGGCAATTCTTTTTAAGGTAGCAAAAGACATTATGGTAACCATTGTTGATTACCTTGTACTCTGTTATTACCTCATGTGCTATGTTTATTCTTTGTTTTGCCTGACTGCTTTGTTTTGTCATATTTGGTTTTATTCTCTTCCAAAAAAATAATAATAACTATGGGAGTAATAAAACCCAAAATATGGGCCTGGGGATTTAGCTCAGTGGCATAAGTGCCTGCCTTGCAAGCAGGCAGTCATGAGTTTGATCCCCAGTACCGAAAAAAAAAAAAAAAAAAAAAAAACCCAAAATGTGTAAACATTGTTGTAAAAAAAAAAAAAAAAAAAAAAAGAGGAATAAGAAAGTGCTCCAAAGGATACAACTGCAAGTGTGTTTAAGTGTGTAAGATAGATGACCATATTACTAAGTCTTTGTTGGATCATTGAACATGACTGGATGCAATCTCACTGTTTGAATGCCCACTTTGTATGCTTTAATCCTATAACTTGAACAACTTTTTCTAAGATGACAATATGTAATCAATTAACTAGTGATTTCTAAATTTTTTTTGAAATTCTGTAATACTTGTACCTTTATACTGTTTTGGGATTTTTTTTTTTCCTTTAAGTAAAAAAAAATGAAAAAAAAAACACATTTTGAAATACACTTAACCAATGGGGTAAAGGTTGAACAGTAGTTGTGACAAGTCATTGATAAAGAAATTGAAAGTGACCCATGCAATTCAAGATAATATTATATGATTGCAGATAGGAAAAATGTTATTAAGATATACATACTACACAAAATAGACAGTATATTCATTAATGCTTCTGTCAAGATTCCATAGAAATCTTTACAGAAATAAAAAAAAATTAATCACTAAGATCAGAGTAAAATACATAAATATAACAAATGTCCCAAGCAATCTTAAACAAAAATAAACAGCCTGTAGACAGCATACTACCTGATTTCAAATCATGCTAAAATGTTGTGGTAGTACATCTTTATAGTACTGGTCTAAAAGTAGACCAGTAAGTCAGTGTAACATAACATAAAGCTCAGAAAATAATGTGCACATTTGCAGTTGTTTGATCAACATATGCTAAGATCACATGATGAGCATTCTCTTCAATATAGTATTGAGAAAACTTGACATGCACATGAACAAGAATACAATTTTACTATTTCATAGCAGTGAAATCCAAATGGATTAAATATTTAAAATGAACCTTGGAACTATGAAATATCTATCAAAAATGTAGAGGAAAATATCCATGATGTTGTTCTGGGCAGATTTTTAGTTATGATTTGCCAAAGCAAAGGAAACCACAGCAAAAGTAGACAAATGAATTGCATCAAAATAAAAAAAAAATTAACTCAAAAGAATGTAATCATCAGAGTGCAAAGATATCCTGTCAAATAGGAATAAATATTTCCAAGCCATATATCTGGTATGGGGAAAATATCTAAAATATAAGGAATTTAACACTTATAAAACAAAATTCAATGGAAAATGTAAAAAAAGAGCCCATAAAACAATTCTCCAAAAAGACATACAAATAATCCACAGACATACACAAAATTTTGACCATCATTAATCATCAAAATGAATATACGAAGAACTATTACATCATACTTGCTAAAAAAACAAAAGGCTATTGTCTATGGACAAAGATAACTTTTAGCCGAGATATGAGTAGAAGGAAACTGTGGTACATTGTTGATTATTTGGTCCTGACCTAGATCCTGGATCTCCCAAACAAGTGTACAGCAGAGGTTTCAATAAATTGAGACAAATTATATGATTTTAGGGCTCCAGGAGGGTCAAAGCCCTTTAGTTGAGTTCGAGACTGTGAGAGCTAAGACAAAGACTTTTCTAGACCAGCCCACTTTCATTAGATCTGACACCAAAGGGCGGGGAAACTGAGGAAAGTCAGGAAATGAGCAGGACCTTGGGAGTCATTTCCAAGACTTCTCCAAGTAGTAAATTATGCCAACTTAGGAGAACTGTTTTATCTCCAAGATGACATTTATGGTAGAAGTGTGACTGCAGGAGTAAAATTCCTTCAGCTGCAGTCTCTATTTACTTAATTGGTGTTGGAGCCAAGGTGTCTTCAGCCGTGGCTTTATCTTGCCCTTTAAGGTATCTCCGGCCTCACAGGCCACTACCGGCCTCAGCCAGGACTAGTGATTCATAGAGGTTCACTCTCTGTGAATCAGCTCCTATGCCAGGCATGGGGCCAAGGAGGCCTAGGACAGACTCACAGACAAACATAGAAATCCAATTAGTAAAATTTAAATCCTGCTCAGAGCTGCTTCGTAGTGCTCTCCAAAAGTTGATGTAAATGCAAATCAGTATGGCCACTGTGGAAAGTAATATGAAGATACTCAATGTTTTAAAACAACTTAATTAGAATTAGTTTATGATCTAGCAATCCTATAGCTTAATACAAATGCAAAGTAAAGAAAATGTCAATGACATTTTTGCACCTCTAGTTTTTATTGCAACAGTATAAACAATCGTGAAGATATGAAAATAGTGCAAGTGTCCATCAATAGATGGTTGCATAAGAAAATGTTTTCGTATAGACCCACAAAGTACTATTCAATCTTTAAAAATGAGAAAATGCTGTCACTTGCCATCATATGAGTGAACCTGTAGAGTATTATGCTAAATAAAGAAGGCTGGAACTGATGGAGATAAACACTGCATTTTTCAAAACTATGAGGGATATTTCTTCACATTAGAAGTAATTTCCTTTCTTTTATATTTTTATCCTATCTTTTTAACTCTAAGACAGGTGTGTAAAAATCAGCATTGCTAATTTCATGTTGAGTGATTCCTGTCTGAATTTGTTCTAAATTTCTCTCAAGGTAAATTCAGTTACTAGAGCCTAGATGACTATCATGCTTGTAGTTATTTCTTAAGCATGCCATCAAATGCAATTCCAGCTTTCTTTCATGTCTTCATTAGTCCCACTGACAAAGTAAATGCAGAAAGACCATGATGAGAAAACCCCATTAGTATAATGAAGAAACACACAGGTGGTAAGATTTCTTCACAAGGACATTAAAGAACTATGTCACATTGTGAAGAGAAAATGTTTTGCAAATACCATATAGAAAATCATCAATATTAAGTCTTGAACATAGAAAAACAATGGGAAGCTGCTTCCTAGAATCAGAAATCTACTGTCAAAGAAAATAAAGATGGAGATACAGGCAGAGCTGTTAGGAAGGCTATAATATTTTTTCAAATTCTTCAATTGTTTGGTGTACATTTATCTGTGGTGATAAACTTCTGGTTAAAAACTAGCCATCAATTTTCTTATTATAAAGAAATAGAGAAATAGTACTTGTTAGTCAACTACATCAAATTTTATTTGTACTTAAATTTAAATACTTTTTAATTGATTCATAAATGGTAGCATTGATATATGTTCATTGTATTGGTCAGGGTTTTACTAGAGAGAACAGATATAACCCAGGATGTACAAACACAACAAGATTGGCTTACGATAGTCATTCACAGAGTCCGATTAGGAAGCATGCAGTGGGTGTCTATGCACTGGAGGCCGAAGGATTCAATCCACGGTCTAGAGTTCACCCTAGAGTTTTGTGCAAGTCAACACCAGCAGGCTGATGGGTCCGTGACAGAAGGCCGAAGGCTCTGTGATGAAAGGCTGAAGAGTCTACGCTGGAAAGCTGAAGAGTCTATACCAGAAGCCAGGAGGCAAGGTCCAAACCAAAGGTGAAGACTGGAGCTTCTCCCAAGAGTGGAATGGATTTGTCCTTCCTCTTCCTACCCTTTTATACCTGGAGGTGATGACCTACCCTAGGGTGGGTCTTCTTCTGCATCCTTGGGTGTAGAATTGCTAAAGCCATTTAGTTAGCTTCTAACTGTCTCAAGTTGATACAATCAATCATCCACTACATTCATAGATACCACTCAAAACAGTATATATTGTGGAATGCTTAAGACAGTTCAAACACATTTTATTTCCTCAAATGCTTAACGTTTCTTCCAGGTGAAAAGAGCCTTATCATTTCTTCTCCTTTCTTAAATATAGAGCACACTATTATCTGTCATCACCATAATGGACAGACATACAGCAGAATATGGTACTCCTGTTGAACTGTAGCTTAGCATCTATTGATAAATCTTTCCCTTCCTCTCCCAATTCCCCACTCTCCGAACCTTTCTACTATCATCTCTATGAGAGAAACATTGTGAGATCATGTAGTGCTTATCTTTCTGTGTCCAATTTATTCAATGATCTTTAATTCTATCCATTTCATCATAAAAGACATGATTTAATTATTTTATAGATGAATATTATTCTATCACATGTACGTGTATGTGTGTATGTGATATTACATTTCTCTTCTCCAGTCATTAGTTGATAAACACTAAGGTTGTTCTCATTTCTTGACTATTGAGGCTAGTGCTGTAATAATTATAGGAGTGCACCAGTTGCTTCAAAGTATGATTTCATTTTGTCAAGATAAATATGCAGTCTTTTTTATTTTAAAGATTGATTTGTCTGAGTCTTTGTTTAGGGAAATTCTTTAAGATTACAATCCATGAACACTAAACAAAATAAGAATAAACTTGATATCCAGAAATATTTACTATTTAGGCCGTAATGTAATCTATAATTAAACACGTTGCTGTTTATTTCAAATATCTTTTGAATCAATTCATCTCAATGATACAATATTCCATATTTTCCAGTACTATATTGTACTGTATGTTATTATTATAATTCAGTCATGTTATTATTATAATTCAAAAACTCTTTTTTTCCTTATCTTACTATTTCACAAGTTTTTAAAGTACTATGGTTATATATTTTTCACAACTTTTCAAGGTACTATAGTTACTATTAACTGCCTTTCTTTTTTAAAAAAGCAAATAATGAAAATTGATTATTCCAGATTCCTGAGAGAAAAGATTCAGCTCTTAATAGTGTAGCAGTGACATAAATGCCTAGCCCTCCTGTATATTTATTAAAAAATTAAAGAACACCCATCGGAAGACAGTGAGATAATACGTAAATTGAAAAGATCCAAGATGTGGAAGATAAAAACAGTTCTGAGTTTCTTATTTAACAGTTTTTACCTGATGCAATTCGGCAGCTACTATTCCTGACAGAGATTTAGAACTTGGACAGAGTCGTCAGTGCTAATGGCTTAAATAATTAGATGACAGATATCAAGTGCAGCGCACCAGCTGTGAATGGAAGAAGCTTTGCAAATGCCGCATCCGCATCATCTTTTCAGTGCAGACAGAGAATACTGCTGCTAGCATCTGAAACCGCTGTCGAAAAGCATAAAAAAAAAAAAAAAAAAAAAAAAAATGGAGGTCAAAATAGGGTTTGGGAAATTTAAAACATTTATTCTAATTCAATTGACTCACTAAGCATTTTCTATGTAGTTTTAATAAACTTTTGTAAAATGGAGAATACAGTACAAAGGAGAAAGTCACAGAACAGGGACATGAAATTATGCATATGAACTGTTCCCAGTTCTTTAGCTTATCATTGATCTATGATTTCATGGGCCAGGCTCAAGCAGATTAGCGAGTTGCAAATCCTGAACAATTAACTCAATGTCTCTATTCTACATGTAGGATTTGAAGTGTGAGTTCAGCCAAGGTCACTCTCTGCTTAAAGAACCAATCACTCCCTTTATGTTACTATTTGAAGAAGGTTGAAATTTCTTTGTTTAAACTGATACAGCTCTCTTCTCTAGTCTTTGTGTATCAACGCTGGAACAGAGCCTGGGATTTAGAGCACCATCACACACCCTCCCTTCCACTTCTTGTGGCAGGCCTCGGAGCTCAGACTCAGTTACATCGCTGGCTTCCCTGACTCTCTGCTCTGCAGATCGCTGACCAGGGGACTCCTCAGCAGTCATGTTAGCAATACCCGTAATAAATCTCCTTACATATGAAGGGCTGTAATAAGGTTACTGAGGTAAAATACTAGAATATAAAGTCAGAGGGGACTCACTGAGAAGCCAAGGTCAAGTGACACCATTAATTTTTTTTTTTTAAACAGCATTGTTATATAATATTTTTTCATTGAAAGGAACTAATCTTAGTTGTAGATTACGATAATCTTTAAAATTATTAATAAACATAATTACATAGTTAAACATGAAGAATATTTAAGGGACCCAATAAATAAAATTTAATCATCTCACATGTGATCTGTATTTTATTTTACTTTTTTCTGCTTTTCTATACCCATAAATTTGTCAAGGCTTATACTGAGTGGTGGAAGTGGTTAGAAAATCTGTCAATAAGTCACCTGTTAAGGTGTATTTGTTTAATTTCCCTCTTCTAGGAGGCCTCCCCACAGATATTGTAAGGCTATTTTACATTAAATATATCATGTCGTACAAAATGTTCCAGGAAATAGAAAAAATAATTTTTCATGTAATAATTTCCTTTTCCTCTTTATACTTGCTTTCTCCTCTTCTTCCAGGAGGTGTTATGGTCTCTTTAACACAGGTCAGTTTTAAAACATATTTGTCTTCTGTAATAAATTCTTCCAAAGTATTTTTAAAACTTCTAGTCCTTTATCATGACTCATGAATAATTATGAAAATTTATTTTTATTAATTAATTTTATTAGTGCATTTAGATATATGAAATTATCACTTTTGTCATAAGGAATTTGTACCTGTACAAGACACACTTTGATTCTTCTTTTTTTCCCATTCCCTTGTCTTAATCAATTTTGCTTTATTAGGACACATTGTATCTCATAATTTATGAAAGATAATGATAACTAAATATTGCTTACAAAATGTTATATATTTAGTAAGCACTTATGGAATTATATGTAAGATTAATATTATAAAAGTTACTTACACATATTAAGTCAGTTAATCATACTGTTGCTATTCAGTAGTGTCAAATCTGAGTTATCATAACTAACCTCAAGGTGTCCATGATAAATTACTACAATAATAAAATTTAATACAATATATTATAACATAAATTTTTACTATTATTTTCTTTCATTGAATTTTTTTAAAAAAATAACTCTTTACAAAACTTGAGAACAGAGTGACACGGCCGCTTGATTCCCAACCATCCTACAGCATTGTCAAATTTTTCAAAGGGTCAATTTCTGGCTTAGTATACTGACTACAATAATTTAAGAACTCTAGATGATGCCAAAACAGTTCCAAAGTGCCAACACTGGTTTCACGTTTTCTTTTTCTGAAACAAGTGTTGTGAAAATCTTAGACACCAGAAAAAAAAAATCTGTCAGCTTCCTCATCAGCAACTGTCACCCCGAGGTAATTTTTTTATTTCTATCTATTTACTCCCCCTCCTACCAGCCTGCTTCCCACACCCCACCATGCCATCTGCCACCATATTTCCAGTGGTCCAGCTGACCCCTCCAAACACGGTCTGGCCAGCACTTTCAGTAAGTCAGGCATCACTAAGCCAGTGATGGCAATATTTTCTGAAATAAAATGACCTGTATTTTCTGGCTGAATGAAATGAATTTTACTTTGTGGAAAGAATGAATTTTGTTGTTTAGGTGGAGTCACCGGAGCTAAGGGGCTCACAATATATTCTAGTGATTAAAAATATATTTCATTTTAAAAGTAGCATTACAAGAAATAATGTGTGGACTGTTTTTTACAAGCATGTATACAAAAGTAAAAGAATTAACTTAGAGACTGATGGTCAGTACTGTAGATGGTGTTAAATTAAAGTTTTGCATTTATACATATTTGTGTCACCTCTCCTCTCATGAAAATTACACTTTTTGTTTCTATCTTAGTGTCTTGTGACCAATTCTGATCAATTCATCCCAAAGGCATACATGGCCTTCTGAAATGGACATTTGTCTTTTGGAGTGCTCCAGATCTTGGGGATAATTTAGCTACTTTAGCATAATCTAGTAGTGAGGGTGAATCTTTCAGAGTTTTAAAAATAACATTCAACCAACTTCACCACACGTACCACAGTTTTACCATCATTGATCTAGGCTATCTTGATACTTCTAGTCAGAAACATGAGGTGAATGCTCTTCACTATTTCCTTTTTTGCCCCACAATGAGAATGCAATGATGGGCTGTTCAGTTTTTTCAAGCAGACCGGATGTGCCTGTTTAGTAAGAATGCCCTAAGTTTTCGCTATCTCAATTAAGCAAAGGATTTGGCTGCTTCCACATCAGAGCTGACTGAAGGGATATACGCTTTCATAATATTAGAAATAGAATTTATTATCAGATAAATAAGGAATATTTTGGATAATAGATACTAAGAAACTTTTATAACACAGAATTACATTATAATTCACACGTTTATTTCATGCATGCTAGAGTACTATTGAATATTTAAAATGAGGTGGTTTCCCTTAAACCACTCAAATAACTTCTTTTTTTGTCTTTTTCCTTTTTGTTAGCACATATTTTATCATATGAAATAATGCTCAGAAACTTCCAGAGTGTATAGAATTAATATTAATCATACAATATCAATGATACGTTACATTGTTCTAAGGGTGTTACAGCACTACGTCAGTTGACAAGAGCAAGTTTCACTTCTGCCTTTAGAAGGTCACATTTTATTTTTTTGTTAATGAAATTTGTTGGTACATTTTAAAAACATATAATGCTCACCTTCATCCTAGGAACTTCGTATCTCCCTGTAAATGACTTACCTCAGTTCCCCCTGTACCCCCCTTTCCCTTGCCCTAACGTTAAGGCTCTTCTCCCTGTTATGTGTAAGAGTTTTGTTTGCATTTTTTCTTCTTTTCTTGTTTTATTTTTGTTTTTCCTTTCTTCCTTTCCCTTCCACCATCCCTATTTTTCCTCCCCCTTTCAATATTTTCTTCCTATTTTATAATATCCAGTATGCATTCTGGTTTCTTGTCCGGTGAGGCTTGCACACTAACATTTTTGGGGCCAGAAATCAGACTCAGTAATCCATGCTTGTCAGGCAGGCATTGTGCTGCTGAACTGTAGCCCTGGCCCTTGCATAACCATTTTTGGAGCAGCACAGCTTGTAATAGCTAAATCTTAGAAACAGCCTAAATGCCCATTAAATAGATGAAGATGAGAATGCAGTATTACTCTGACATACAGAAGGATAAACTCTTTTATAGGCAAGTGAATGGACCTTGAAATCATACTCTTAAGCAAGAATGTTACATTTCAATATAGAAGACAAAATGATTTCATATATCTTTTTTAAAAATTTAAAAAAGGGTAATTAGTATTAAGTATATCACCTTAAAATTTTTGGTGATTTTTTTGAAAATATACAAAATTTTCTTGAGTTATTTTAAAATAAATGGTAGTGAACTATATTTAATGTGTTGTGTCAGTCTTCTCAGATAGCATTCTACGTACAATTTGTTCTGACTACTAAAATTGAGGGGACATATTATAGAAAACATTATGTCCTGTCCTTTGGCCCTTTGTTTTCATTCTGATATTCACATCATAACTGATGGAGTTTGTATAAGCAAGAATGGGCAGCACTGACCTGTAAGAGAAAGGACCACACAGATGCCTGCAAGCCCAACTTTCCACACGGTGATGGGAGAATAAAATGTAACCACAGCCTTTCAGAACACTAGCAGAGACTGTATTGTTTACTGAAGACAATATTTAATACTGTTCTTTCCTTGAAATGCAACTAAATAAACTGAATTTGGATGGATTCCCAGACTGCACATCTGCCTGTCTAAATTACACCTGAGATATAGCAACAGAGCAGGTGGAAGTGAGGAGGGCTGGAGAATGGCTTTCTCTGGATTTTATGTGTCTATAATCACAATGGCGTACATTCATTACAACAAAGGGTCTCCGGGCTGTCAGATCACCTCAGAAATGTAGAGAGTAACACCTGTTTGTCAACAAGCAGACACAGGTGCATCGGTGGACTCCCTCAGTAAACAGGATGAACTTTCTCAATTTAGACACATATACAGAGTTTCAGATTCCCACGCTTGCTTCTCTTAGTCATTGTAATGCAGAAAAATAATACAGAGAATACTGGTATCAGCTAACTTCTCTTTGCCACGGTGGGCAAAGCTAGTTTTGTTACTGAATTCCACATTTTCTCCAGCTCTGCTTTCCCTTCCCTTCTCAGGTTTCTCTGACTGAGTGGAATTTCATTGAGTGGGTTGAAAATGTTAGGCAGAGTTAATGATCAAGATGTATTTCTTTCCTCTTTTTAAGGTTCCAATAACACATACTGCATTTGTTGAGCTAAGCAGTTAACAATGTGTCTGTAATTTCCATATTATATAACTCTCAAAATAAAATTGAAATAATTAACTTAGTACATCTTCCCTGTAAATCAACAGCAGCTAAAAAATTGTTTGAATTTGAAAAATAACAAAGAAAGAGTGCACTGTAGCAAGTATACACTTAAAATCCATAGTAAATGGTAGTCATTAATTTTGAAGAAATACACTTCTGTCAAACAGGAGTGATCAATTATCTAGGTGTGTCAGTGTAAATGTATTTTTTAAAATATGAAATATTTCATCACTGCAGTGAAAAAACAGTTTACAATGATCAGATGGGGAGCAACAGAGCTTAAGGAGGGCTATAAACTAGCTGAGGAGGTGGCATGACCTGCTGGCTGAATCAGATCCTTGATAACTGTCCACCTAAATCATATATGTAGTATTGGTTAGCATTAGTGGATCTCATTCTCTCAATTTCTTGAGATTCTTTTTCTCCTTGGCCACAGATTTAGTATATAAAATATACTAGAAGAGTTAAGTTCAAAAGGGACATAAATACATAAGCAAAGAGTATTCTGATTAATCGTGTCCATGAAATCTACTTTATAAACAGAGAATAATGTTTTGTGACTGTCTTTATATTACGAAATAGTGTGTAGAGAGATCTTTTTAAAGCAGGTATCAGCTGATTTTTAGTCATGAACTATTGTGCTCTGAAAAAAATTTCTAAAATAGTCATTTTTACATCATTCTCTCATGTGGCTGTTGTATTTTCTAACAAAAAAGAAAATTAAGTTCTCTAGCAAATGATTAAATTTAGCCTCAACATTCTGATCTTTTGGTTAGCATTCTTACAGATAGCCGATTCAACTAAACGTCTGATAAACTAAAACTCGATTTACCATCATTTAGAGAGGGTCTGTATGAGTCAGACAGGTCAGAGAAGATTTTATTGCAATTTACCACAGCTCATTTAAATTCCATGGTTGTGAGAAAAGACAGGGAAGTGTAGTCTCATCAATCTCACTTACTACATACTTGGTAAATTTGTTTGAATTAAATAAAATAAAGGCACAACAAATCAAAGTGACTTTTTTAGAAATTTCAGTCACAAAAATGCATATTTACAATGTGAGCCTTCATATGACTCTCAGGATACAGCTCAGATCATAAGTACTCAAACAAACACAAAAACACAACATGAAATACATACATGCAAGCTCAACTGACAGGCCCTACCTATTACTCTGACTGTTCTGATTCTGCAGTAAAATTTATGTATCCCAAGAAAAATCTTACTCCTAGAAAAATTGGTAAAGCTATTACCATAACATACCCGTACTCACACCACACAGGAACACTGGACTGATTTTTGAAAAGTTTGAAAGAGACCTGTATGTTTTTGACCAACATGCAACTTACTATTACTAATAAAGGAAATAAATGAAACTTGCATGTGTAAACATCATATTGTCTTCCTAATGTAATAAACAAAGAGTAAATAAAATATGAAATTTAAAATAAATCCTGTGAAAGGGATAGAAACTGCTCAAAAGGAAAGTACAACTGAGATGGAGTAAAAGAGAAACAAAGTAAAGAAAAATAATATACATACATATATATATATATATATATATATATATACACACATATATACAAGCTAAGATAATTGTACTACTAATTTCTTTCAGTTCATTGAAAACAACAGTTGGTGCCTGTATTGTCTGATCAATTTTACGTGAATATATCTTGCAATCTGAGCGATTATTTTGAAAATAGTAATATGCAATAATCATTGTTAGTTTCCTATTGTCCTGTTTTGAAAACCTTTATCATTGTTTCTATTGATTTTGCTCTTTAAAAGAAAAAAAGAAAAAAATCAAAAAGAAGTACCTAAAATATACAAAGTCAACAAATTTATGAAATAACAATTTATATGGCATTGTACGTTAAACAAATAAGAGTATGATTCCTAAACACAAGGAATAAATAAATTGAGTTTTATGATTATCCGAGCTTACTCCCTTGACAGAGTCTTCAAGCCAGAGTAAAAGGAGGGGGAAATATAAGCATAGGTTTCTATAAAAGATTTTCTCACCTGTGACCAAAACCCACTGTATGTCCAGTTTTCCCCTGGGTCGCTTCCACATCACATATTCAAGACTTGGATAATAGAAAAAGTGAGGACATTTTAAAAATTTTTGTGAGGGTGAGGTGCTCTGTTATACCATACATAGCAAATATCTTTGGTTCTGCATGAGGAGTCTCTGATTTTCTTCTAGCACCTATGAGTTAATGACAATCTTATTGTGTTGGCTCACAGATAAGATAAAATCTCAGACACTTTACATTTCTTGACATGAAATGCACACAGAAAATTTGAAAAATTAGAAATCATGAAACGCTTTAGAAGATATAGTAAAAATGAAGTCCACAATGAAGGACAGATTATTTGGTTAAGATTCATCAGCATTATAAATTATTTTCCATGAAACAACATTTTAAGCAAAATTTTTTAAATAATGTACTTGAGATAATAATTTACAAACCATATATTTTATTCACTACTTCAGTACAAGATATGCAAAGAATTCTCAAATCTAAACAATTGCAAACGTTTCAGTGTTGAAAATGAGCAAATGGTCCTCAAGGTCCTACCTGGTTAAGCATGGATAGTCAATATTCACAAGGTATTTGCTGAACATAGTCATAGAAATAAAAATTCTATCACAATGAGCTATAATCATGTACTCATTAGAATGACACTTTTAAAAATTTTATTTAAAGAAAACACAAAACAGAAAAAGGGTAGAAATAATACATAATTTCAAAAAGATAAACAGTAAGAAATCACTAGTAGATAAACTACATATTTTCCTCTTAGAAATAGTTGCTCAAGTTACAAAAGTAAAGCACACAAAGTGGAAATTCAGTGTGAGTGCAAACAGTTCTGTGCAATGATCCAACGAAAACCTAGTAATATGGCTATATATCCTATACACTTAAACATACATGCAGTTATATTGTTTAGAGCACTTTCTTTTCCTCTTTTTTTTACAATAGCAATTACACATTTTGAGTTTTATTACTCCTACATTTCTTATCAATTTTTACAATAGAGATACAATATGATATTTATAAATATGATTATTATTTATTTCACTAATGAGGATAAGTTCAAGTTGTCTTCAATTTTCCTATGAAGGCCTTAAGATCATCCTTTTGAGTAATAGTCTATTGTATAAAAATACCACATCTTTTCATCCACTCTGCAGTTGATGGGCACCTTGGTTGTTTCCAAGATTTAGCTATTACAAATTGTGCTGCTATGGACATGGGTGCACATATATCGCTGTGATATGACCTTTTCAGTTTTTCTGGGAAAATAACCAGGAGGAGAATAGCTGGGTTGAGTTGAACTTCTAATCCTAGTCTTCTGGGAATTCTCTATACTGATTTCCATAGTGGTTGCACCAGTCTATACTCCCACCAACAGTGGAGCATTGTTCCTATTTGGCCACAGCCTCACCAACATTTCTTAGCAGTTGATTTCTTTCTTTTTTTTTTTTTTTTTTTTTTTTTTTTTTTTTTTTTTATTGGTACTGGGGATCGAACTCACGACCGCCTGCTTGCAAGGCAGGTACTTATGCCGCTGAGCTAAATCCCCAGCCCTAGCAGTTGATTTCTTGATGGCAGCTATTCTTTCCAGAGTGAGATGAAATCTCAATACTGTTTTAATATGCATTTATAGAGATGGTCAACATTTCTTCATGTATTTATTTACTATTTGTATATCTTCATCTGAGAACTATGTGTTCATCTCAGATACCCATTTTTCGGTCTTTGATTTTGTGAGGCTTGAAGTTTTTCAATTCTTTATATGTTCTGGATATAAGTCCTTTGTCTGAGGAGTTGTTGGCTAAAATTCTTCCCCATTCTATAGGTTTTCTTTTCACTCTGTTGGTGATTTCTTTTGAAGTGCAGAAACTTTTCAATAATATGAGATCTCAGTTGTTGATGCTTTGAAGTGTTTCCCGTGCCTTTTGTGTTTTGTTCATGAAATCTGTGCTGACCCCTATGTCTCCAAGACTTCTTCCTACTTGGTCTTCCAGTAGATTTAGTGTTTCTGTTTTAATGTCTAAACATTTTCCCAATACCACTTATTAAAGAGGTTATCCTTCTTCCAGTGAACATGTTTGTCAAATATCAGGTGCTGACTGTCTTTATAGTTGTACTTGCATCTTCTAATCTGTTCCACTGATCCTCAGGTCTATTTTTTGTCAGTACAATGCTGATTTTATCACTGTGGCTTTGTAGTATAGTTTCAAGTCAGGAATTGAGATGCCTCCTGCCTTGCCTTTATTTCTCAGAATTGCCTTTGCTATTCTAGGTCTCTTCTATTTCCAAATGAATTTTAGGATATTTTCTCAAGATCTTCAAGGTATGTTAATGGTATTTTGATTGGGATTACATTAAATCTGTAGAACAGTTTTGGGAGTATGGCCATTTTCACAATGTTGGTTCCTCCTAGCCCAAAGCAAGGAATATCCTTCCATTTTCTAATATCCTCTTCAATCTCCTTTTTTAGCATAGCACAATTTTCAGCATATATATCTTTTATGTTCTTAGATTGAATCCTAAGTATTTCATTTTTTTTAGATGCTATTTTGAAGGGTGATATTTTCATATTTTCTATGTTGGTGACTTTTTTGTTTTTGTACAGGAATGCTATTGATTTTTGACCATTAATTTTGTATCCAGTTACACTACTGAATTTGTTTATTATTTCTAGTAGTCTCTTAATGGAGTTTTTTTGGGGTCTTCTATGTAGAGTATCATGTCATCTGCAAATAATGATAATTTAACTTCTTCCTTTCCTATGTTTATTCCTTTTATTTCTCTCTCCTGTCTGATTGCTCTGGCTAGTGTTTCCAGAACTATGTTGAATAGGAGTGGTGATAGTGGACATCCTTGTCTTATTTCTGATTTTAGAGTAAAAGCTTTCAGTTTTGTCTATTTAGTGTAATGCTGGCTGTTGGTTTGCCATAAATGGCCTTTATAAGACTGAGGTAGACACCGTGTATTCCAAGTTTTTGCAGGGTTTTTATCATGAACATGTGTTGGACTTTATCGAAAGTTTTTTCTGCATCTTTTGAGATGGCCATATGGTTTTTGTTTTTAACTCTTGTTATGGGTTGATAACTGGTGGTCAACTTAACGCCAGCTGGATTACATTAGCATGCATTGAGCAAAGATGCTCCACCTGAGGAGGGTTGCCAGGATAAATAGGTGGAGAAGAAGGGAGGTGTTGAAGGGTTGAGGCATTAAAGAGGCATTGTGGGTTCTCCTATGAGTTGCTGTCTGAGCTGTTGGTTCTCCTGGAGAAGCTTTAGTCCTAACTTCGATCATTGCTTCCTGGCTCCAGAGAGGAAGACATATGCTGCTTGGTCTCCATGGATGAACTTGTCATGCTGCTTCCTAGCACATACCCAATTGTGCTTGTTGGAGGAGGAGCTCGGGCCCTCAGTGTCACTGAGGACAGCTGTGGTGCCTTTCAGGATAGCCCTGGTCTTTGTTGTGAGTGGAACTTCTCGATTCCAGTGTAGAACCCTCATCCCACTAGCAGAGCTCCTTCTTCCTGCTGGCATAGACTTTCTGGCTTCCACCATTGACTGTAGGGTCTTCCCGGCACGGATCCATAAAAGAGCCTGGCATGAGTCCTTCTTCTGGGCACTGGACCTCCAGTTGGACTCATGGGAGGCATTGTCCTGAGCTCTGGGTTTTTATCTGGATTCTGTGGGACATTGCTGTGGGGTTTAGGCTTTTGACTAAATAATCTATGTCTTTGGGGTTGTGGATAGATATCCTGCATTTTCCCTTGTTAACTTCTGGTGACTACTATAAAAATATTATAAACTCCATGTCCTAATCCTAGTTGTTCTCTGTGTACAACCCCTGACTGCAACAACTCTCTTTGTGTTGTGTATTACATTTATTGATTTGCATATGTTAAACCATCCCTGCATTCCTGGAATGAATTCCACTTAGTCATGATGTATAATCTTCTTGAGGATTTACTGCTCTCTATTTGCCATTATTTTATTGAGAATTTTTGCATCAGTGTTCATTAGTCAGACTGGCCTATAGTTCTTCTTTTTGGTTGGGTCTTTCTTGGTTTTTGTATAAGAGTAATATTTGCCTTCAGGAATGATTTAGGGAGGATTGCTTCCTTTTTAATTTCATTGAAAGGTTTAAGGAGTATTGGCATCAAATCTTATCTAAATTTCTTGTAGAATTCAGCCATGAATCCATCATGACCTGCGCTATGCTTTATTGGTAAGTATTCAATTATATTTTCAATTTCAATAGCTGATATTGGGTTATTCAAGATTGTTATATCTTCTTGGTAGATCTTTGGTAGTTCATATTTTTCCAGAAATCTGTCCATTTCCTCTGCACTTTCCATTCTATGTGACTAGAGATTTTCAAAGTAGGTATTCATTATCTTTTGAATTTCCATGGAATATGTAGCAATTTCCATCTTTTCAGTCCTTATTGTGTGAATTGGGGTTTTTTTCTTTCTTTTTTTTATAAGCTTAGCTAGAGGCTTGTCAATTTTATTTATTCTCTCAAAAAATCAGCTTCTTGATTCATTAATTCTTTTTTTTTTTTTTTTTTTTTTTTTTTTTTTTTTTTTTTTTTTTTTAGTTTCAATTGCACAAATTTCTGCCCTAATTTTTACAATTTCCTCTCTTCTATGAGCTTTGGGTTTAACTTGCTCTTCTTTTTCTAGAAGCTTAAGATGAAGCACTAGGTTGTTTATTTGTGCTTGTTCTCTTTTTTGATATGAAAATTTATGGCTATATATTTCTCTCTTAAGGTTGTTTTCATTGCATGCCACAGGTAACAGTATGTTGTTTCTGAATTTTCATTGAATTATAGATCTTGCTTTATTTCATCTTTAATTTCATCCCTAACCCATTGGTTGTTCAAAAGATTATTTAATTTCCACATATTTATACAAGTTTTGCAAATTCTTCTGCCATTAATTTCCAATTTCAGTAAGCTATGGTCACATATTATGCATGGGATAATTTCAATACCTTTGTAGGTACTTACGAATGTTTTATGGGATAATATATGATCTATTTTGCATGCGCAGCTAAGAAGAAAGTGCATTCTTGTGCTGGGTGAAACATTCTGTAAACATCTACTAAGTGCAATTACTTGCAAGTATGATCCAGTTCTATTATTTCTTTGCTGAATTTTTATCTAGTTAATGTATCTCTTTGTGACAATGGGCTGTTAAGGTCCCCTGTTATAATTGTGTTCTTATGTATTTGTTTTTTAATGTCCATTAGTATCTGTCTTATATAGCTGGGTGTTCCTGTATTTGGTGCATATGTATTTATAATTGTTAGTTCTTCATCTTGAACTTTTCCACTAATGAGAATGTGTGACCTTCTTTATCTCTTTTAATCATTTTAGGTTTGAAGTTCACTTTGCCTGCAAATAGAATAGTTATCTCTGCTTTTTTCTGGGTTCTTGTTGCATGGATTACTGTTTTCCATCCTTTGACTTTTAATCTATGAGTTTCCTTTTGCGTCAAATGTGTTTCTTGCATACAGAATATTGTGGGATCCTGTTTCTTGATCCATTCTCAACCTATTTCTTTTGATAGTTGAATTGAGGCCATTTACATCTACGGATATCACTGTTATGTACTGGCTTGACTTTGCCATGTTGTGTTCAAGTTGTTTGCTTCCTGTTTTTCATCCTTGTTTAATTGCTTGTCATACCTGATGGTTTGTTTCTGTTGTTGTTCTGGGGATTGTAGTCATTTTTATCTCTGTCAGTATGTCTTTCAATACTCCTTCTAGGGCTGGTTTGTGGACATGGAAGTCTTTGTCATGGAAGTCTTGTTTCTCCACTAAATTTGAATGGAAGCATTGCTGTGTACATCAATCTGCATTGAAATTTGTTTTATTTCAGGGCTTGAAATATCTCATTCCAAGCATGTCTTGACTTGAGAGTTTGTGCTGAAAAGTCTGCTGTGATTCTAATGGGCTTTCCTTGATAGGTGAGTTGTGTCTTTTCTCTAACAGCTTTTAGTATTCTGTTTTTATGTTGTATGTCTGAGATCTTAATTATTATTTGTCTGGGTATAGATTTATGTTGGTTGTGAATGTTTGGTGTTCTATATGCCTCACGTATCTGCATATTAGATTTTTTTGCCATGTGTGTGAAATTTTCTGCTATTACTTCTGTGAAAAGTTTAGTTATGTGATTTGCATTGACTCCTGCATCTTCACTGATGCCTATTAATCTTATATTCTTGCTCTTGGCATCGTGTTGAAGCTATTGGATGTCATTTCATGCTGCTTTGTTATTTTTAAAAGTGCTATCCTTTCATGATTACTAATTGTCATCTTGTCCTCAAGGTCTGAAATCCTATCCTGAGCTTCTTTTAAATGGTTTTACCAACTTTGAATAGAATTTTTGTTTCTTGGATGTCTCTTTGAGTTTGTTTCATGAATTCTGCCGGTTTTCTATATTGTTCATTCAAGGTTTCAGTCAGTTTCCCATGGTCCTGTACTTTTTCTCTATTTCTTCTTTAGGTGCACTCAGCAACTCCTTTACTAAGGTTGTTTTTTCTGTCTTTACATGGGAGAGTACTTCTAATTTTATTTCCTCTATAGTCTCATGGGGATTTTTTTTTATTTCACTTGCTATCTTTTCAGAGATTTCTGGTGTGTTACTTTTAATTTCTCTATTTCAATGTCTCCTGTATTTGCCCCTGGGGACTAGATATTTGAGACTGCATTTTGTTTTTTCATTTTTCCATTTTCCCCTTTCTAGTTAATATTTGGTCCTTCAATCCCACTAGTGTCAACAGTTGGTAGTGCGTGTCTTAGGGTCCTAATGTAAGGTTGATGTTTATCCAATTGCTGGGTCCCAGAGTAGGTGGGACAGTCACCTGACTTGCCCCTGTAGGGCCTGTTGGGTAAGTCCTGGATTCTTCTTGGGCTGACAAGTCTGGTAGTACTAATGTAGGTCAGCTTTTAGTTCCAGCTGTTATTTTATCTCCAGGTCACCAAATCTCCCTGTCTACAGTGTTTGTGTCAGCTGAGGCCCTACTTTGTCCTTAATATGTGCCTGTATGTCTCATAAACTCTTTTGATTTTCTACAACTTTGGGGAGTCCTTATTGGCACACTCCTCACCTACCTGATGTTTTCTGTGTGCAGGAAGGAGTCACCCACACTCTTGTCAGACTCACCAAGGTCCTACATTTAGTTGGAGGGAGCTTTACTACTGGCCCTATTTACCCATGGTATACATCTATTTCAGGGGCACTCACCACACTGACTAGAGCCTGCTGAGATCATCTGTTTGGGTGAGACAGTTATTCAATCTTCCTTCAAGACAGCAGAGTTAATCCACTGTAGTCCAAGGTTCTGAGAGAAAGGGTGGGAGCTGAAGATTAATAACAGTTTTAGATCCACGAGTTAGGGAGTATCCCTGAGAGGCCAGCAGATGTCCTGGGTCCAGGAGTCTACTGGGCATGGGTCATAGTCCCAGGGCAAGGAGACATTTCTCATTGCTGACTAGAGTCATGCAGGAAGCAGGCAGCTGCGTGGGCCAAGGTCCAAGGGCAGCACACATTCGTCAGGGCTGGCAGGATTCACACATAAAGCCTGCAGGAGTGCAGGTCAAGGTCCCAGGGCAGTGTGGCATTCCTCAATGCAGGCTGTAATCATGCCTCTTTCCAGATTTTTAGCAATGTTTCAAAGCTTCCTTGGCACACTGGGAATCACGTGGCCCACTTTTGGCTCCCAGGGCAGACTGCTGGTAACTGTTTGCCACTTGGAGCTCGCTGGCTGTGATCCAGTTGGGCCCACAAGAACTTCGTGTGTCCTCTGGTGATTTCAGACACAGGGTGTGATCTTACTGCGTGGAGGAGAAGTTCCAAAATTTCTCCATGCACTGGGATTCAACATGTGCGCAGTTAGGTGCCCGGACTGAATTCCAGACTTGCTTGCTGCTTGGAGTTCACTGAGCAAAGATCCTTTAGGCTTGCAGGTACCTCCCATGCATTTTAGGGTGATTTCAGGTGCAGGGTGTGGTCTTACCACCTGGGAGCAAAGTTCCAAGGTTCCCCTGTGTACTGGGATTCCTAGAATGACACTGTTAAAAATGACTGACTATGAAAATATCTTGTCAGGATTTAAAGAAAAATCATGTATTGCTAGTTAAAATGTTAAATGGGACCATTTTAGAAAGCATACACCTACCACATAATCCATATCACTTCACTTCCACATTTTTTAATGGGAAAAACATGTATTTCCATCTAGAGGCTAGTACATATTAATTACACAGCTTTATTTATAATGTTGTTTTTCTTTGCATCATCTTGCAGCTCTTGAATGTTATTTAATGATTCTTTTTTTATTTTTAAAAGATCTTTCCTTTCCTGTTGACAAGCTGTGATCTTGTCTTCAAGGTCTGAAATTCTACCTTCACTTTCATTGAGGAGATTTTGACAACTTTCAATGGAAATTTTGATTTCCTGTATATCTCTTTGAATCTGCTTCATTCTTTCTGTTTGTTTCTTATATTGTTTATTGAGGGATTCTATCGTTTTTTTTTTTTTTTGTTCCTCTAACTTTTAACTGTGTCTTCTTTAGATGTGTTCAGCATCTCTTTCATTATTTTTATCATTACTTCTTTTACCTGGGAGATTATTTCTAGTTTTAATTCCTTTAAAATTTCCCAGAGTTTCTTCTTTATATCAGTTGCTATTATTACAGGTATTTCAGGTGTATGGCATATATTTTCTTCTACATACATGGCTCCTAGTGTTTCTTGGGATGGGCTAGAGGTTTTAGATTGCATTTTGGTCTTTTGTTTTGTCATTTTCCGTGTTTCAAGTGTTGTTCCAAGGCTTCCCCGAGGCATGTTGGAAATCATCTCCTCTGCCCTCGGCTTCTGTGACTGAATGAAAGTTGCTGAGCACGGTCCAGTCAGGTCCACAAGACCTCCTGTGTCACTTCCAGTGTTCCAGGGAGCTGGGAAGGCACCTAACCACTGTGGATGATGGTCCAAAGCTCTCCCTGGGCAAGAATCAGTGCGCTGGAACTGACTTCACATGCTCTCACTCCCCTGATTGAAGAAGGCCACTGGATGTATTATAGTTGAGCCACAAAACCTCCCGAGCCTAGTCTAGTGTAGCTGGAAGCTGGGCAGGTGCATGATCTCTGGGATCAATGATAAACTCTCCCAAGGCTTGGGATGGTGTGTAGGAACTCACCTCCCCCAGCCAGAATCCATGTATCCTACATTTTCAAAAACTGAGCATGCATTTAGTGATGTTACCATTGTTCAGGATAGGTGTGTCGGCCTCTGGAAAATGTTTCTAAATACATTTTAAAAGTCATATATGATCAGACTTGTTATTACATATTCATATTTAATTTTTACGTTGAAAACAGAATTACCATCAAATTATTTACTTAGTTGTATATGAATAACATGCTTTCCACCTAGATCCAATAACTGTACATCATATCCTCAAAAACTTTCATAGTGTGAACTTGATGTGTTCTGCAAAGTCCATGTGCTAGAGGCTTGGTTTCTACCTGGTGAGTTGGGACAGACTCATGAGAGAGATGGAAGGCTAAACTCACTGTTAGATTAATAGATCAACATACCTATTAAGAGGTAAGATGTAACCTCATTGGCTTAACAGCTCAATGAACTTATTAGAAGGCAGGGTCTAACTGGGTGAGGGACACCTTTGGAGGTCATGACTTTGAAGGGTATGTTTTGCACCTGGCATTTGTCTGATATCCAAATGAAAGAAAAAAGTCACCTGTTTTTCCCTAAAATACAGAAAGGATAGATATACATGTAGAAATTCACACATGGGAAGAATTTCTAAACTATTTATGGGAGCAGGTTATATAATACACGATGTAATGAATAGATACTCTGAAGAAGAAGAGAAACTAAGAAACCCAGTGCTAATTCTGTAGCATTATGATATAAAATCTAGCAATACTGCTATTCACTGTTCAGAGTGATATTAATCTAGTCTTTTATGTTCAATTTCAGCATATGTAAAGATAAAGAAAGCCACTTCAAAGAGAATGAGAGACATCATGGTAGTCATTATTGACTTCCCCCAAATCAGGTCTTGAAGACCTAAAAAGCCTTCATCATCCTATAATGATTTGATTAGTTCTATAATGTTCAGTATATATTCAATGTATGTGAAGATGGGGACAACTATTTGGAAGAAAATAAGAGACAATAAGGTAGACAGTGAAGATCTCCAGTGGACTTATTTTGAAATCTTGTTTCTTTAAATTGTTTCCTTATGAACTGTTTTGTTCTGTTTTGACATGCTTAATCTTACCCTCTTTAAGATAAAATACAAGTGTGTAAAATACCATATTACTAAGTTTTTGTTGGATCATTGAGCAAAACTGTTTGCAGTGTCATTATTTGAATATCACTTTTTATGTTTTAATTTTGCAACATGAACAACTATTTCTAAGATGACAATGTGTAACTTATCAACAAGTGATTTCTTACTGTTTATTTTTCTTAAATTCTGTACGATTCCTATCCTTTTTTTCTGTTTTTTCCTCTTTAAATAAAAAAAATCACCTATACCTGGTAAAATTATGTTAGAATTTAATTTTTATTTTACTTTTTGTAATGCCTTTGTGTAATATCTTTCTATAATTTAGTGGCCCCACATTTAAATATTTAATGAGAGTAATCTCTAAACATAATTTGATATTGTATAGTTCAAGGAGAGTACACAAAAAGGATGAAAACAGCTTATCTAAATCGTTTTTCTCTCCCTACTGTATCACTATCACCTAAGCATTCGGCCTTTGTTATGAATACATACAAAATTATATATGTCTTATTCTATTATAGACTATTTCACAAAAGTTATATTTTCAGTGATCTCATGAATAAAATCTAGTAATAATGCTTATTTCTTCCCAAATGGAGCTCAGCTTTTTCTTATTATCCCTTCTTTTTTATATTTCATCTTATTTGGAAATATCACACAGTCACTTACTTCATGTGACTTACTTCAATTGCCTTTTGTTCAATGCTCAATTGTTGAAATTGTGCAAAAATTCTACTCTCCACAGAGTACTGTATTTCTCCATTCCTGTTGTCTGGTACTCAGTTCAGTCATTGGGTCTATTCTGTATTATAGTGTAGGAAAAGTTTATATAACAAATTCAATGTATAAAGCATCACTTTTGATATTATACTTTATCGACATCCTCCTTCCCTCTTCTGCCTGATTTGACTGAACAATTACAATACATTGGCAACTGCAAAAAGCAAGTCTCTGACTTGGCTGCACATCACTCTTAACAAATCCTGTATAAAGGATTATCTTAGCTTAAGTTTTCTGCATGAGAACCACATTTATTTTCAGCATTTATCTGTTTTAAATTTGTTTGGAAACTACTATCTGCAAATCTGAAATTCTTACAGCATTTAAGATATAACAATCAAATATCAGCACAGTAATGTCATTTCTATGCGTGATACTTGATTGCAATGTGCATGTAAAAACAAACAATAAGTAGAATTCACTCTAATTTTGATATTGGCTTATCACTTTTTTCAATATGTACTCTATTCACATTGTACTGTAGATTTAATTAGAGTGTTGAAGAAAATATTCCTGAGAGAATACCTTGACTCTTCATAGGTAAAAGGGCAGAGTTTGAAAGTCTGTTCTATTAAAAATATGAAATATGATATAAATGGTTTAAGTTTTGTACTTCTCTTGAGACCTCCACTTTTAACAACCTCTAGGATCATAGATAAAATTGAGGTAGTGATCATTACAGAAATGGATTTTCTGGCAGAATTAGACATCACCTCCAAGAATCAATAATCATTTGACGCTAACAGGGTGATTAAATGACCTCCTTTTATTTTACCTCATGTTGAGTTGCTTCTTAATCTTAATTTAGAGTTATACTGCTAAAAACAAAGATAAACCAAGGACTTAGAACATTAGGGCAGCATCTTGAGGCCTATTCATTATCAAGGTTAAAGGCTCCTTTCCCTCAATCAAGGCATTTCTGGTTAATCAATGCATTCTAAAGAAAAGCTGAACACTTGAGGTGCAGACTCTGAACACCATCACCTTAGGCTGCATCTACTTTTTAAAGATCTGCACCATTAGCTTTGTTATGTCAGGTGATATGTTTTTTATTTAATAATTTACCATTTCAGTGATGCTTGAGGTTATTTTTATATTGACTGATAATGTTGTCATTAATTCTTTTCATCCATGAAGTTTATAACCCCATGTCTTTACAGTCCAGCAAAGAAGCACCTTAACTAGGCAGCAAGTTTATATAGCAGCCAACTATTTTCTACCACATGTAGGAAATATAGCCAATTCCCAATAAAATTTTTCAGTCTGAGATGTCTGTTACTATGCAAAGATACTGCTCACCAAAACCTTAGTGTGTATGCATATCCTAATACAATATGAAAATAAAATGTTAATGTTTTCACATGCAAGAACTAAAAATACTAAAATGAAAGAAATAATGAAATTCATTAATTAGAAAAAAGGATGTTTTATCACTTATCCCAAGGGGAAGGCGCAGACAATGCATATGCACAAACACATGATAGCAAAAAGAAAAGGAGAGAAAAGGAAAGTTGCATTTATACACAGATGCAATAAAAATGTTGAGATTCATAATCCAAAGGCATGGGAAACGGTGGCGTATGGGATTAATATATGTATAATGCAAGAGTAATAGCACTTTAATCCATTGTAGTTATATTTATATTTGGTATTTACATTGTCACATTGTAACTAACGTGTCTCTCAAAATTTTGATCTGCTTCATTTAATATGATCTCCTGGGTCTTTATAGTCTCAGTATTATCTTAAAATGTTTCAGGCTTTTCCAGCTCAGTGTTTTGTTTGCCACATGGGGAATGTTTCTCACGAATTTGATTCTAAGAATTAAATGTCTCTCTACAGTACAACCAGGACACTGGATTTTCCCATCACTTCTGAATTATTTCTTATTTCTAGTGATTCCCCAAAATGCTGTAAGATAACAAGTATTTTTAAGAAATGCAGAGAAATGCTAATGATAAGGAAATGCTAATATTTCTAATTATACAGAAACCTTATAATGTTTAAAAGCCTCTGATTTGAAATGTTTTCTGAGACCCATGGAATAAGCCTTCTTTCCATATCTGAATTCAAGGAACTAAACACATCACTAAATCTGGAAAGAAAAAAAAAAAGACACAATGTTGCACAATACTCTATAATCTTTTCACCATGCAGAAACAGTTAATGTAAATAAGCTCATGGTCATAAAGTTTATAAAATATAGTAAGCTAAGAAATGATGCATTTTTGAGAATTTACTACCTTGATTCTATATTGCAACAGGTTATAGCTGTCACATAATGAGAGTTTATTCTCTGTGCAGGGAAGATGCAAAATAGCTCATTATGAAATATCTATTCTGTGCATTGTTATTTCTGTGCATTGTTAGATGAGTTTGTTAAAGTAGGATCATGAAGATTTTCTAATAAATGATGTAAACAGAGACATGTCTTGTTTGAGAAGTTCTTCTTTGGCTTTAAGTTTTGTCATTTTTTCAGAAACTATATCAATATTGCTTTTCATATATTTTTAAAATTAAAGAACTATTTTATGTTTCATACTATGTTAGTAAAACAAATTTGTAAACATAATCAGTATTTTGCTGCTTTGTAAATAAAATATTTTTCTGTCACAGTAAATAAATTTACAAAATGTGTGCTTAGTAATTTTTATTTAAGTGAAATATAATTTAAATGAAACACTGAAAAATGAAAAATATGCAATGTATTTATTATAATTTCCCTATTGTTTTGAAATTTTTTCTTTCTAAAATTAAAAAAATTAAATGAAAGACCATATAATTTGGTTTTCAGTAGTGATAGGATATAAGAACGTATGCACAAAATTACTGAAAATTTATCAAGAGGCTCTTACAGGTACTATATGATCAGTCTCATACTACATGACACTATACCTATAATACATAGTTTTTAATAACACCAATGTAGTAGTTAAAAATAAATCACCAAAAATCAGCTTAAAATATCTTTACAAGTCTGTCCTGTTAGTATAGATTTTTTTTTTGCAATCACTGATAACTACTTTAGAATCAGAACATACAAGAAGCCACAGGAGGTGTGTTTCTCTTTTTCACTTTTCTGTGCTTTCCCTTTATTAATAGCTATAATACAGATTTTTATTTTGCCTTGAATTCATAATCAGAAATATGTAGACTATTTCATTTATTTGATAATACTAACTACAAATTTATAAGAAACATAAAATGGAGAAACTAGCACATTAAATTACACTAAAAATACACAATCAAAGAAACTTACTAAAATTGCTTAGATTCTTAATAAAATACATGGGAAAATAAATAAAGGACTGCAAGAATTACAGAAATAGTGATACTAAGCTGCTATAAACAACTGTAATATACGAATATTGCTCTGATCTCATCCAAACAAGCCAAGAATATTAAGAATATTACAAGATAACTGAGGAAATTTGAGAAAAAATATTTTTCTCATATATAGAATTATTATAATCTAAAACACTTTAGAAATAAAAATGGGATTCCCGTATTGTTAAAAAGGAAGAGACTTTTCTTTTAAACATGTATGTATTGAAGTGTTCTGCGTATTTGTGTATAGATAATTATTTACCTTGAGTTTTACGTATAAAGTTGTTACAAAATCACTCTGGTTAACTTTGCTTCCTCAAAAAAGTTCTAAAAAATGTTAAATATAGTATATTGATTTTCCAAACTCAAGAGATAAAAGTAAACACAAAATAAGTTCACTCTTCTCAAGAGTCTAATTATACTGTTACAGCTTTCAGACTTATTTACAGTTTTGATAAATAGTTTTTAAAGTTGTTGCAATTTTAAAGAGTGCAGAAAAACTAACATTATCTCAGGATTCTGGGTGATTGGAGAGGAGAACTTTAATATAGGTGCGAGAATTTCACAGATAACAAAAAATATGAGAACATTTCACATAAAAATTATGCAATTTTTAGAGGACAAAATTGGAGTTTTGAAAACCTTGACCTTTTGGAAGATAATAAAAAAAAAACTGATCCTATTGTTTCAGGGTACATATTTTTGTGTAAATGAAAGTACATTATAATAGAGTGTAAATAATTTCATCAATGTTAATCAAATTTGAATTTTGACCTATAATTAAAATTATCTAATACTTTTACTTAAAACATTTTTTTAAACATAGTGGTGGCTAAATGAGTTATGTCCTGTGCACAAAACGGTAACTACTGAAATATATTGCTGTGAATTAAATTATTTGATATCCTAGTTTAAAAGCAAATTATGCAGTGTAGTGTAGGACAAAACTTGTACAAATCCTAATTGAGTAACAGAGTGGACAGCTTATTTATCTTTTCTATGGAAAGGATTGTGAATTAAACATCTGAGAGGGTATGATGATATGAATACAAACTTTTATTTTAAGATAGCAAAAAAATCTAACACACCATTTAGAAGAACATTAGAAAGTGTAAGTCTCTAAGGATTCTTGTCTAAATGATAGGGTAAAGCTATGCATAATTAGAGGGTGCTCCCCAAGTAATTTTGGTGATATGTCTCACTATTATATTTTTGCTAGCTGCACTGGAGTTCATAAATGCAATAAATAAAAAGGCATGTACATACATATGAAAATATTTTGATGGGAGCTACATGTTTTCAAATATGTGCAAACTTTTAACATTAAAATGAAAGCATTTAATATTAAAAAAGAAACAGATCGGAAATTGTTAGACAATAAAATGATATAAAATCAAAATTATATGCAAAAGAACAAAACGTATTGAAAGTATCCGATAAACATAATACAAAATAATCAGAAGAAAACCAGTAAGGTCAGAATTAAAGGAACATGTTCTTCCCAATCATCATCTATAATAGGAAGATACTAGTCTTCCAAGAAGTTTTATATTTATCTTTTTAAATTATTCTCATATACCCCAAAATAAAAAAGCATCCTTATTCATAAAATGGCATTTTAATTCATTTTATTCTTGAAATGCCTTTTAAAAGAACAAATAATCACATAAGAATTATAATGAAAAATAGATTTCTCATGCTTCATTAATTCTTGTTTTAATTTCTGTTATACAGAATTAATAAATTTACATATTTTCCTTTAAAATTTTCGGTATTTCTGTTTATTGATTTTATGCCCTATTTTTCTCTTTAGACAGATAGGTGATAGATGATTGATGATAGTTTGCTATAGTCTAATATCAATAGAATGATATTAGTTATTTAAAATCTGAAACTTTTTTAAAATCTGAAACTTTTTTAAAATCTGAAAATATGAACATAACCTTTTAAACCTCCCTTTAAAAATGAATGCTTCTTCCATTCGTCAATCAATGAGCGCACTTTGCTAAGTGTTCATAACGATTACGTGAGTGCTGCTCAACCTGAGCCACTTAGTACCCAGTCCTCATTCACCCTCTCTTTGGCTTGCTTGTCTAGTTTCATCTAACTAATTCTAAACTTCTAAAATTCTGGAAGAATAGATTTTCTACATTCACATTCCTGGAATCATCCAGAATGTTAGGGTTTCATGGAATTTCCTTTTCTTCAGGTTGTAATCTTACAAATTTTCTCTGTTATTTTCCTTACGAAAACCTTGTTTCTTTCTTCTCTGCCGGATACTATTCCATGTCTTAATACCTCTTACCGTACGAGCACATTATCCTCTGTTTTCAAAAGTAACAACATGCAGGGGATAGTTTCTAGAATGTGTGTGGCAGACAGTATCTTGGTTTAACTCTCTATTTGGATGCTTAGTTATTTGGACATTTTAGGCTGCAAATCATTTTTCTTATACATGTAAGACATTTTTTTCCCTGTCTTGTACTTTTGTTTCCTAACATCCCATCCCACATTCCACATTCATGGATTGGAAGAATCAATATTTTTAAAATAACTATTCTTGGGGAGAACTATTTCCAACAGTTTATATGGAACTACAAAAGCTGCGAATAGCCAAAATCATCTTTCCTCAAAAACAAGAGAAAAAGCACTGTAATACTTATTTCAAAATGTACTGTAAAGCTCTCATCAGACATATTCACCAATGAGACAGAGTACAACCTAGAGATTAAACCATTGCATCACTTTCCTCCAGTAAGAAAGGTTCTTATCCAAAGCCTAAAGATAAAAAGTTAAGGCTATGAAGAAAAGAGAACTCCGGATGCTATTTACGGTATTATAAATTAGTATGGTATATAAATTCCTTAAAAAACTAAAAGTAGCTGGATGTGAAGGCACGCGTCTGTAATCCAAAAACTGGAGAGGCTGAGGCAGGAAGCCACCCATGAGTTCAAAGCTAGCCTGAGCTTCTCAGCAAAACTTTCTCAAAAATAAACAAACAAAAATAAACCATAAACAAAACAAAAAGTATCAAACAAGTAAATAACAACGAAATATTGTACTTCAGACTTGCAAACTCTTTCATCATATTTTTCTTAAAGTATCTTCTTTTAACTTCTCATATTTTATACTTTAAGAAAAATATGATGAAAGTTTGCAAGTCTGAAGTACAATATACTTGCTTTGCTGCAAGTAAAATATTTCAGTTTTTATATAAATAAAAGCACAGTGTGAGTGTTTTTAACTTGACTCATTGTTTTAATACAGTGTACTTGATGTTTAATTATGCTGTTCCACTTAAAGTTTATTCACTTTTCACTGCAAAAACATTTTATAATTATGTAATACATAATTATATCTATTTATTCAGTTAGTAATGAGTATTATAGATTCAAGTTTTGTTATAGCATTTTTGATGTAAATATTTTTGTGCCTTTTGGTACATATATTTCAGAATTTTGATGGATACAATGAAGGATAAAATGCTTTCCGCGCTTTCAGATAAATGATTGAATGAGATACAAACTTTGTAAGTAATTACAAACTGCTACCAAAATGACTGTATCAATTTGCATTCCCATCATCTTTATAAGGCATCTCGCTGATCAAACTTGCAAGAAAACCTGGTATTAATAGAAAGATGTGAGTACTGATGATACTGATTTTTGACTATCAGAACTTTGCAAGTTTCTGCAAACCTCATTGATCCTTTGCTGGTGGCTGCTGGGGTAGGGCGTGCTACCCTTTGTGTGGTCTTCCCCAAGCCTCCTGGTGTAGACCCTTCACGCCTTCATGTGCTGGCTCATCAGGCTTCCGGGTTTTATTTCTATTTCATGTGTATGTAATGCAAAACATTTTTAGCTACTTATTTGGCATGTACTTCTCTCTAGATCTTCAGAAATCTAGTACTATACATTGCAAGACATAGAAATTCCCTGTTATGCTTTAAGTGGAATAAACAAAAGAAATGATTCTGGCAGAGACTAAACCGGTTCTAAACTTATTTTTAGGTCTTCATTGGTTGATGTTTTGACAGGCTTACATAAGTTCTAACAAAACAATAAGACATAGATGAGATTAATGAAATTTTCTGTATTTATTTGTTATCCAGATATACTTCATTTTCTTTGTGTAAGGAACTTACATTCATTTCATGAAATGTTAAAAAGCTAACTGCCTCCTGTTTGTAAATATTGTTGAATGCAGCACAGTTACATACTTAAAATGTATGTTACTATATATTGTTAAAATACGTCTTTTAAATAAATTATTGCTCTCAATATCTTGCTTATAGTCTCATAAGCATAGGCATGTACACACACACACCCAACACACACACGCACGCACACACACACACACACACACACACACACACATACACACACACAGAGCAACAATGCTTTGGAATTTACAGAAAAGGAAACTAAATTTCATAAATAATTATTTAAATAGTTTAAAGTAACAAAAACATACCTTCTAATTTTGAATACATTTAAATAGTTAAAGAAATGTCCCTGGATTGGATCAACACTTCCAGGGGCTGGAAAAGCACGTCCCTCAGAATCACAATCAAAGGACTGTAGCTGAAATATGCAAATTGAGAAGTAGACAACACTGAATTAGAAAAGCAGAAGTTAACATCATAACTGGATCCTTATAATGCAGGTGTGTACTCTGTAACTTACATACTCATTATTGATTCTTATGTTGTACTTTGAATGTTTAATTCAACACAGCTGGACTTATCCATCGCTCAAAAGTCCATGAATGCCTACTATGTGTCCAGCATGGGAGCAGAAGAATCAGACACCTCTGACATTTTGATTGGTTTGTGTGTTTTTCTGTCACTCTTCTGTCAGGCTTCCCCAGAGAAAGAAAACCTGGAAGCAGCAGGCTCTTTCCCTTGAGGAAAACTTAATGAAACCTGGCAATTCAGAAGACAATCCACCAGCATACCAGATGTGACTGCCTTTCTGTTGGACTGAGCACTTGTCTCTATTCTGTCTTATAAATCCTTTGTCTTCATCATTTCATTTACACGAGAGAAAATTAATGAAAACTTTGATTGTTACAGATGAATGATTGTAGTATACTCTGACCTCAATTAATAGTACCAGCAGAGTTGTTGACTTTCTAATTGAAATGCAAACCTAAGGATCTTCTTCATCTTCCAAATTGAAACATAGAAAGCTTAGAATATTGTGTAGATTTATTTAACAATTATTGTTTGAACATTAATTCCATTTCTTTGTACTTGAACTCAAAATTTATAAAGCTGAGATTTTTTGTCTATTCTGTTTTCTCTAGCAGTCAATTTCTTTTCTTACCTATTTGTATTGCTGTAGTGTTAATTTTAATTATTTTATAGTAATAATACTTACTAATATATTATTCAATTCCTCTTACAGTTTTAAGACTCAAGCTAGTATTCAGGTCAGAAATTTCAACTGCAAAACATTATTTTTTTTATTTTTAGTTGAATCTAAAGAAGGTCATCATGTCTAAAGCATGATGTTTCAAGTTTGCGCAGAAGTGTAAATGCAGATTATGATACTGGAGTGCAACAGATGCAGGAATGCGGAGCTGGAGTTCAAATGGTAGACATCTACTCAGCAAACAGTTTTCTGGCGGGGCATATCAATGCTTTGTGGCACCAAACGCATAAAATATTTGGGAGATCTTTTAAATATAAACATGTATATATACATATATATTATATACAATTGTATTAAGTATGAAAGTTTAAGCAGAGCAATTATGCTAACCTAAGACTGAAATCTAAACTTTATTTGATATATCATGCATTTATCTCTATTCTTACATAAAAGTTATAATGGTATAATTTTTCATAAAATACACTGTTTTTCTTTTTGCCTAATATAGCTAATTGATATTGAAATTTCTTTAACCAAAGATCCTAGTAAATTCTGGTATCATATAAAATTCGCTAATAATGAAACAAACATTGCATTAGGAGGGATCAGGGATAACTGAGGTAGAAGAAATACGGCAAGAAGTGGAGAGTAGAGTAAAAAAGGGAAAAGGAGAAAATACAATGCGATACTCAAAGAAACTAACGTCACAGTCAGTGATGGTTCACATACAATTTGTTAAGGCAAATAATTTCAGAAACTATGTAGTCAAAAACAATATGGAGGGTAAAAATGGCAGTACCCTCGAAGACATTGCTGTAGGCACAAGGTTTTAGAACAGAATCCCAGTTCCCCAAGAAATGATGCCAAGAATCAGCAAATGTGGTTATAACCAATTAAAAGCTTCTATACACCAAAAGAAATAACTAAGAAAGTGAAATGCAGCCTGCAAAATAGAAAAAAAAAAGTATTTTTAACAGAAACTCTTCAACTGAGATCTAATATTCTGCATATCTAAAGAACACAAAAAATAATTAAATCCCCAAATAAAAGACCTCACCAAACAATGGGTTCCTGAAATGTACAAACATTTCTCAGAAGAAGTATAACTGACAACTACTCGAGAAAGTTCTCAGCATCTTTGACGTGACAGAAATGTAAATCAACACAGCACTGAGATTTCATTTTACTACTGTAAGAGTGGCTGTCAGCAAGGGCTCAGACAGCAGCAAACGCTGGCGAAACTGCAGGTAAAGAAACCCTTCTGCACTGTTGGTGAGAATGTTAAGTGCTACAACGGCTGTGGAAAACAATATGGAGTGTCTTCAAAACACCGAAAATAGAAACTCCTTTTGACCCAGTTATACATCTCATATTTTCCCAAAATATTAAACTCATCAAGTTACAATGTTATATTCACACTCACTCTTGTAGAAGCGCAATCCACAATAGTGAAATTATAGATGTGTCTACATGCATATAGCCATAAAGAAAATACATAAAGAAAAGGTAATGTGAAGAAACCATGGAATATTATTCAACCATAAAGAAGAGACTTTTTCGATCATTTGTAGGAAAATGGGTGTATCTCAAGATCATAATGCTGAGTGTGATACATCAGATATAGAAAGTTAAAGTATCAAATGGTCATTCTGATATGAAAAACCAAAAATAAAATAACTTAAAGTGAAAATTGAAAGAGGATGTAGGAAACAGGGAGGTACATTTTGTAAAGTGGGAAAGGTGGTCTAGAGAAGAGAGGAGAGGACAGGGGTTAAACATGATCTAGATATGATACAGTTACGTATATGTACCAGTTTGTCAAGATAATCATTAAATATTACAAACTTATACTAATAAAAGGGTAAAACTATCAGTCAAACTACTATCATTTTGCATGCAAAACATTGTATTTAAATGGCTATGATTTAATAAGAATTATTCAACTTATTGTCAATTTATATCATAAAGAAAAGCTGAAGAGTTGGGGACAGTGGCTTTTTATTGGTCTACATTTGGTGTGTTGTCTTTTTAAAAATTCAATGTCACTTCCTTTCACCCTTAGTAATCCTACAATAGAAGCAATAGAAGCAATAAGTCGATAATGACAGAACAAATTTTTAAAAGACATATTTGAAATAAAGTCATTTATGTTATAACAGCTACTCATAAATGTGCGTGTGTCTAGACATCAAATAATTCTGAATATGTCCTAAGTGAAGTGACAGTTTGAGAATGAACAGATTGTGCTTTCTGAGATAACATTTACTTGATTGTAAATGAACTTGAATATTAACTAATCATTAAAAAGTGCTTAACAGTAAATAAAGAACTAGTCTAAGAAATAGAAAACCTGAGAATATTAAGTAAAATTTAAGAATTTTAAGCCAAAGCAGTAACTCATTGAACAGTTTTTTAAAACGTTTTCTGCAGTCTTCATGCCTAAAGTCTGAGTAATAGAAGAATTAGGGCAGCAAACGGACAACTTGTTTCTCACTGAAACGCCAGAAACACCAAAACCCTGGAACCCTACAAACCTGGTGCAATCACTCATTTATTTATTGTTTGATTAACTGATTGGTTGTAAGAAAACAATGTTGGAAGAATCATTTATGGTTAATGTTAATATAAAATATATAAAATTGTTGCTGTAGTGAAAAAATTGAAATGAATTAAAAATCAGTGAAAAGAAAAAAGAGAAGATTAGAAATTTCTTGTATGAGGAAATACTCATTTTCCTTACCTACAGTGAAATACTTTGTAAGAAATGCATAATTTGGCAGACTGTGGCCCTTCCAGGGGGAGAACCAGGAGCAGCTCCTGAGATCCTCACCATGTTGGAACTTAGGATGCTGTGAAACCAAACAAGCCTGCCTCCTTGCTAAGCAATAGTGAACCTACTGATGCTGATGCACGGGCTAGAGCCAAATATCCCATTTCCCTATCCCCCTCCCCCCCATTAGCAAATGGGAAACAGAAATCTGAGTGTCTCCTGGGGAGGTTGACATAGCAAATAAGGGGGACTTCCTTCTACCACCTCTTTGAAGGCAAATATTTTTATTACTGTTTTGCTCTTTTCTGATTAATGGTACTGCTCTATTCAATATTCTGTTTTGATAAGTTCTATAGTGTTCTATATTTCATCTCAATTTGATATACGTGATTGAAAGAACAACTATTATAAAGATAATAAAATATACCGTGATTCCTATTACTGTTATCCCGGTAACCTGCTGTGAAGTTCTGTACCAATTTCACTGTACGATCTTAGTTGGCTTTATTCTGTCTTGTTCTGTTGTATACTTTCAAAATAAAACTAAAAAAAGAAAAAGAAATGTATAATTCATGACCAGTTAAATGTTTACAATAACTCTCACAAAATCACGTATGGTGTATAAATAGTATATTAAATCAAAGTGGCAGTTAGTAATCTAATCATTATCTTAGTTAATGATCATGTAAGTTGACAACACAATAAAATATTATGTCAAAATTTATCTTTAAAAGATTATATTAAATATCCAGGGAAATCAAACAGTGTTATGTTCCTTTAAAATAAGTCTTAATAAAGTATATTTTTTCTTATATAATGACTTTTAAAACTAGGTTTTTTAAAAACAAAACTTTTATGTGAGATAAAACTTTAATACATCATTGCTATCTAGCCTTGGAGAATACTAAATTAGCAGCCACTTAGTTTGGGATAAGAGCCATGAAATAATACCCTAATTAGACAAACACTCCAGCTCTATTTTGGTATAAGTTGATTTCTAGGGTATGCAACACCCTTGAGAATTTTTCTTTCTTGAAATGTGTAAGTGGTATATATGATGCTAGATTTCTTTTATTAACTAAGAGTGTAATAGAAACAAAGAAATAATGCAACATAAAACTTTTGAAGTCAAAACAAGATGA